>NC_056739.1:236251261-236473761 GCF_019279795.1 Protopterus annectens
TTCTCTCATACAATCTGCTCAATCTTTGCTGGGTGCTCTAATTTCCTCTTCCCTTTTTTATCTGTCCCAAATCTTCTTCAACAGATTGTCTTGTGCTTTTCTGCACATGTGCCTAAACCAGCATATTCTGTTCTCTTTGACCTTCTCTACAACTGGAGCTACTTTGGCTTCTCTTCTTATGTTCTCATTTATTCATCTGTCCCAAAGTATGCATCCTACCACCCTTTCTAGGCATTTCCTCTCCATAACCTCTAGCTTCCTGAAATGCTCTGCATTTACTACATATGTTCCTGTACCATACAGTAGTACTGGCTCACTGCTGCTTTGCTCTCCTTCCTTTTCAACTTCTTTGGCATTCCTCTGTCATGCATAACACTTGATAATCTGTGCTAGTTTGCTGCAGCCCCTCTAATTCTTTCTTTGCCATCCTTATTCAGACTTCCCTTGTCCACAGCCAGCCCCCCAAGATACTTCAAGCTGATAACTTGTTCCACTATTTTCATGTCTATCTCAGTTTTCAGCTTCTTCTGATTTCCCCATTTACTGTCATTACAGCTGTTTTATCTGTACTCAGTTTCATCCCATTCCCATATCCTTTGCTGAAGTTCCTGCTCAGAGTCTACTTGTAATGTCACATCATATACATACAGCAACTTTAACTTTGTTAATCTGTCCCCTCCAGCCTGTTTGCTGATGTAGTCCGTCACAAATGTGAACAGCAGTGGGCTCAGAGTTAAACGTGCTTTGTGAGACTAACTAGTGCTCATACTTGTCAATGCATCCTTGTACATAGCTATCTCCAATCCTACCAATGCTACTAGGACTTTAAACCACCTTGAGACTGCCCAAATAATTTTCTTGGGACCTTGTCATATGCTTCCTCCAAGTCTAGGAATGCTTATTTCAACTGTCTCATAATCTCTAGCTTCTTTTCTGTTATCTGTCTCACTACAAACATTGGGATATTTTGGCTGCATCATGATCTGAATCCAAACTACTCATCACTCACCTTACTTTCTACTACTGTGTGTATTCATTTATCGATCACCCTTTCCAGAATCCCATGCAAAATGACAGGAGTTTGATACTTCTATACTGTCCACAGTTGTGAATGTCCCCTTTGTTCTTTAGCACTGGTACCAGTCAAGTCATAGGTTCATAGGTGTGTACTAGGCTAATGGCCCTGGGGCCTTTACAAGCCTAGCCCATAGGATTACCCTGGCATCGTGCCACCCAACCTTAGTTCCCATTGCCTCTGTGAAGTAGAGCCACTGGAGTGATCCCCGGGGTGAATATTCTATTTCCCATCCACTCTTCAAGATTTCTCCTGAAGAAGGTCAGTGTAATGCTATGTTTGACATGTATGGGAAGTCTATTTCATAGCATGGGGAGTCCCTGGGTTATGAACCTGTTCCTCCAGTTTGTTCTGTTTGTGGTAATGAGGTTGCAGAGCATGTGGTGAGGAGGGGATTGGGATTTCTTTAGATGTAACATTTCTAACAGAGCTGTGTCAGACATGGCTTTCTAAGTCAAGTAGGCGATATGAGACAGAGAATAGTTGCAGTTTTTTGAGTCTGTCCATATAGGACAAGTGTTTAAGGCCTAGGATTCTCCTTGTGAGGTACTTTTGCGGCCTCTTCAGTTGTTGCAGGTGTCTAGTGAGGTGCATGCCAAATGGGGCATTGTACTCAATGATTGGCCTAATGAGGGAAATGTTGAGGGAGGCAATTACCTCCTTCTTCCTGGATGCAAAACTCTTAGTAATGAGATGTGCCACATACGACTTTCTGATCACAGTGGCAATGTGGTGGTCAAAAAGAGGTTGCTGTCAGCCTATGTTCCCAGATCTCTTATAACACCTTCCATGTTCAGTGAACTACCATTGATGTGGTAAGTCATGTGGGATATGGCTTTCTCTTCTGCTATAGGTACCCTCAGGGTCATTTCTTTCCTATCTCACTGAATATCTTTATCTTACCTGATGTGACCTCATGCGAGCCTGCTGTTTTACCTGACATCATTTTCCCTAGTGCTGTTCTCACTTCTATGGTGGGCTCCTTCTCTTCCCTCATCATAAGTTCTGTCTGAGGAAGTGCAGCCTCTGTGGGGTTTTCTTTATTCAAAAACTGCTGGAAGTAATCCTTCCATCTGCTTTTCATATCATGTGGACTGATGAACAGGCTGTTGCTGGCATCCCTCATAGAGGGTGTCTGACTATCTTTATCATTCTGTCTTTGCCTTGCGACCTGCTATAGTTTCTTTGTGCCATCTACTGAATCACTTTATAGAAGCTGGTAGAGTGCCTCTGACATCTTCTTCTTTGCTATAGCAACTCCTTTCTTAACATATTTGTTAGGACAACCAGTATTCCATCTTAGCTTTGTCTGTCTTTTCTGTTTCCCTCTTTTTCCTGCAATCCTTTTTTTTCTTTTGATTTCCTGCACTTCTGCTTTCCACCACCAGCTTTCCTTTTGTACCATATTTCCATACCTGGCTTGTCTCCATATCTATTCTATAATCCTCACACATGCTGTTTTAAGGTGCTGCCATTCTTTTTTTCAGTTTGACCAGTGTCCTCCTCCTGTTAAGGTGTTGGAGCACTGAGTATTTCCTGAACTGTTTATTCTCCTGTGTCAACTTCCAAGTCTTCATAGTTTCATAGGAAAGTAATAAGCTAGCTCCTTTGCTTGCTATTTTAAGCCTAGCCAGTTTCCTTTTTAGTGCTAGAGTTAACTTGTTCCATTTAGAAGAGATTGACCTTATCCCTACCATGGTCGATAATTATATATATTACAGACTGTCACGGTGGTATGGCGGTAGCGTTGTTAGCTCACAGCAAGAGGTTCTCCTGTTTGATTCACGGCTTGGCCTGGGAGTGCCTTCTGTGTGGAGTCTGCATGTCCTCCTCGTGGTTGGGTTGTGTTCGAAAGACATGCGTGTGTAAATGGGCATGCCTTTGTTGAAGGTTGGGCATCGAGCTGGTACCTTGGCGTTTCATAAAAATCTACTGCCAATCATTAGTGGACCAGAGTTCCGCTGTGGCAATCCCTTACTGGGAAAAGCTGAAAGACAAACAAACTAACCCATAATGAAAATCCTGGTCTCTGTTGACAAAAAACATTTCTCTTACCACTGTTTGCAGTTGATTGTGGCAACCACTGGCTTATGCTGTGGGGCAACTGTTTCACTGGGGATGATTGTGCAATCTCAGATTATATCCCAGTGCTTTTTCCTTACTATGGGGAAGTCTATCTGAGTTGCATGTTGGCCACTATTGTACTTGGTCTTCTGACTTCTCTTTCTGAACCATGCGTTGCATACTGTCAAGTCATTTTTCAAACATAGGTCTAGAATGACCATGCCTCCTTTTCCTTGCTGTACCCATGTGAACTGAGGCAGACTCCTATTCAGTTCTATATGTCCTGATATGTGCATTCTGGTCACCCATTATCAACCCCAATTCCTGTACCCCTGCTTTATCTAGTAGGTCCTGCAATTATTGTCTGCACTCTTGTCTTCATTATCACAACCCTGCTGTGGGTCATAGGCTGGGATTATGAATACAGCCTACATTTACACTGGATTGTCATGAGTCTGTCACTAATTCTGATAACATCCCTCAGCACAATTCCCATACTATTTCTAGTCTGTCCTTCTCCTGAGTAGAAGACTGTGGATCCCTTGCCAAGTTGCTAGCTGCAATGCTGTATCATCTTCTCTCCTTGATACATAGGCTGTCCAACCTACTCCTTACCATCATGTTATACACTTCTCAGCTCGATAATGTCAGTGAACCTACAATGAGCAATGCAATTCTTAGCTCATATATGGCAGGTTCATTGGTTTTACATCCAGCATTCACTGAACAGAGCTATCCCAGGTTAGATAAGCTTGGCCAGCCAGTAGCTTAGTCACCCATGGCTGAACGGGGTTTTATGGTGGGCATACACTAGCCAATAGAGGCACATACATCCCTTCCACTGTTAGCATGGGTCTCTGGCATAGGTCAGAGTAGGCCAGGTCTGCAGCCCACCATGTCCATTTGGTGACATTAGTCAACATGACCAAATCACCTAGAGCCATATTTTTACACTGTTGAGTAACTAACCCTGTCACGTCATGCAGTCTGTGATCCATGTTCTCCTATCTAGAGGATACTGCACCTTATAGTTGATGCCCAAAGCAATTGGTCTATACAACTCTTCTCCCTAATGGGCACCATTTAGAGTCTCTTTTGCTGCACACAACTCCATTTTGGGGTGAGTTTAAGATGGAAACACTCAGCATATTTTTCATAGGTGGTATAAAGCATTGGCAAGAAGTCAGGATTGAACCTTGTGCCTGGTAGGAGAAAACCTTAACCATTATGTCAACTAGTATCTTCAGAGCCTTCAGTCATGTCTCTCTTATCTGACAAACCCACTAAGCTTATCGTTTCTCTTAGAGTCTTGCCAATAACTAAGGATAGCAGTGGCATGGATAGGTATGGAAGGAAGGTGTATACCTCTGCTCCCTTGGATTTCAGAGCCATCAGGTATGTGCTTTCCCTTTTTTGCAGACTGGGAGGGGTCTTAGCTGGTATGTCTGACTCTGAAAAAAGATTTCAGCTCTTTCTTTGCTACACCTCAAGTAGCTAGACATTCAATTAAGTGTAGCTGTGATGCTGCTGATGCTTCAAGATGATGGCATCCGGGTCAGTCAGTCAAAGGTATTCCTGGATTAGCTTCAGTCCCTTCCAGAGGATATCCTGGCTAAATTGTTAGATTCCCCTCTGGATATTCAAAATGACTTTGGTTCCGCAGCTGCAGACCTGAATTAGGTGTTACCAGACAAGGATAAGATTATGCCAGATCTCGAGTCGATTTTCCTTTACCCTGTTCCTAAGTGACAGAGGAACTATCCTTCTAAGGTAGGCCATTTTGTGCAAAAGCATCAAAGGCAGCCACTAAAGGGTAACAGTCCTCTAAAAGGACTCTTCCTGAGAAACCAAGTCATGATTTCAGGGGTAAAGAATCTTCCTTTCCTGAAAAACCTGCTCCCATGTGACTACCTTCCTCTTCTTCTCCACCAGATTCCTCTCCACCAGATTCCTCTATCTCAAAGAAGGTCTCTGTCCTTTTTTATTTGACAGAAAATTATTACAGACAAGTGGGTTCTGTTTATAATTCATGAGGGCTACAGAATGTCATGGAAGTTCCTTCCTCCCTTTCAGTCATTCCTCAGTATCCTTCCCGCCAGTTGCTTCATTTTCCTCTGGTGATTTAGTGTTTTCTGTCCTAGCCTAGGTCAGTATTTATCCTGTTCTTCCATCAAGGAAAGACATGGGTTTCTGTTCCAAGATGTTTTTAGTTCACAGTAAGGAATGTTCTTGGATACATATCTTAGATCTTCGTTTTCTCAACACCTTTCTGAAAGTTACCTTATTCAAAATGTTAACACTTCAGACTCTATTTCCAATGCTTCTATCTGAAGCCTTTCTGATTTCAATAAAGTTGAAGGATGCTCATCTTTATTTTCCTATCCACCCTCTTTTCAGGAAGTTTTTGTGGTTCTCTGTGTCTTCCTCATATTATCTGTACTCTGCTTTGCCATTTGGTCTTTCTATAGCAGCATGAGTATTTATCAGATCTCTAGCTCCCATCATAGTCTTTTGCATACTTAGTGCCATTCAGAAATTTCCTTTTTGGAACAAACTTCTTGTTCAAGCTCCTCCTCAGTAGGCTGTCCTGCTGGACCTGGGGTTCACAATGGTCGGCACCGATGCCTTCTTAAGATTAAGTTTTACTAGGTTGCAAAACTCAAACTATTACTATGACAGCTTTTCTTTTCCCCCTAATCTCTTCTCTTTGAAATCTTTCTTTCAGGAGTCTATATTATATGATGAAACTTTAGTCAAATAACTAAAGCTCGATCACTAAATGTCGAAGTCCCAAAACTGCGAATGGCATTTTCCACACAGGGAAACAATTCATTTGGCCATTACGTGGGTTTTGCCCTTTCTACGATGTGGTATATTTAGTTAGGGGGTATGGGGGGGCAGATCCCCCCGACCCTGTGGGTGTGGGGGCAAAGCTGGGGGGCTTTGCTTGATTTGTGTTTAATTTTTTTTTTTTGTTTTTTTTTTTTAGTTGGGACAACAGTTTTCTTTCCCTGTGTGGAAACTGCCGTTCACAGTTTTGGGACTTCGACATTTAGTGATCAAGCCTTAGTTATTCAACTAACTAAAGTTTTGATCATGTAATATAAACCTTCCTTTCAGTGCCTTCTTCCTCTGCAAAAGACATCAGCAAGAGAGTTTGTATGTGCCCTGGGATTCATGGCATCCATTAACCCTATGGTTCCATTTTCCAGACTCTATATGAGGAAGTTCCAGTGGTATTTGAAGTCAGTTAGATGTCAACATTGTCATCCTCTGCTCGTCCAATTTCATCCCTTGCCTTACCTAAGGAAAGTATTTGTTTTTCTAGATCAACTAATATTTCAAAATCTAGGTCATCTTTTTCTTGTTTTTCCTCCCATGGAGGAGATGTATACAGATGCTTCAGATCTGACTGGGAGGATCTGTTACAACATCAGGATCCAGGATGTTTGGTCTCCTCAAGAGGTAAACAACATCAAGCTCAAGGAAATGTAGTCTTTTATCTTGGCTCTTTAGGGCCTACATTATCTTTGGTCACCAGAATTATTCAGAGTCTTTATGGACAGCACAATAGTCAAGTAGCACTTTATTAAGGGGGACAAAGTTTTACCACCTTTGCAGACTAGCCCTCATAGCATGCGGCTTTGACATTCACCACCACTTAGTTCTTCAGCCAGTCTGTATCCCTTCAGAAAAGACTGAAGTGGCAGCCACTTTGAGCAGATCCAGGACAGACTTACATGAAGGCATATTGCACAGAGTAGGTTTTCTGCAGATTGTTCATCAGTGGGGTACTCCTCAGGTGGATCTTTTTGCCTCCTCTCAGAACAGAATACTCGGCAAGTTCTGTTTTGGAGTTCCAAGTCCTCTGGTTTGGAAACTGGATGCCATGTCTTTCTCATGTAGAGGGCTGTACCTGTATATATTTCCACATCTCATTCTGTTGCCTAAGGTCCTTTACAAGATTATGTTGTAAATACCCAAACTCTTGTTTGGATACTCTCTTTTCACACACACAGTATTGATTTTCCCTTCTCTTTCATTTGACTAGGGGCAATCATCACAAATTACACCACAGGATAGACTTCATCACTCAGAACAAGGAATCTCCCATTCACCCTCATCTTCTCACCCTACATTTACACTCTGGGTGATAGTGATTTTATTCCTTTCCAGCACCATCTGAGGATGTGTTTGGCTTTTACAGGAGACAAGAAAACCCACTACTAAAAAATCTTATGTAGCTAAATGGAAGATATTTTCTTTTTGGTGTTGCAACAATGAATAGGTCTCCCTCTTTGGGAATTTCTACTCTTCTTTCCTATCTCTGCTAATTGTTTGGATCCAGTCTTGCATCCTATTCCTCCTCCTTAGGATCTGAATCATGTTCTTGAGGAGCTGACCTAACCATTTTTGAACAAGCAGATACTCCCACTTGGAAACTGTGTGTCTGGAAAATTGTCTTGTTGGTGACTGACTTCTGACAAAAGAGTTTCTGAACTTCAAGCTGTTGTGGCTTTTCCTTCTTTTCGAGTTTTCGACAGAGACATGGTATCTCTTAGAACCAATCCTACAATTATGCCTAAGGCTGCCAACGCTGCATCTTTGAATCAGTCTACCCATCCTCCCTCCTCCTTTCCTTCTCTATAAAATAAGAGAGGATTTCCCATTTTTTGCATTTGCATAGACAGTTCAGATACTAGTTAGATGGGACTAAAGATATTGGAGAATCTGAGCAACATGATTTCTGTTTTTTCTTCCTCTCATTCTTTACAGTTACTTTATTCTCTTGCTATAGCAATCAACACTCCAACAGTGATGAAGGAAGGATGTAGTTCAGTTGTATAAGAACTTACCATAATAGTAGATGTCCTACATATCATTGTTGCAGTATTCGGTCCTCTTTTCTCTTTTTTCCCCTTCTGGTCAAGATGTTTTTTCTTTTTTCCCCCCTTAATATGCTTCTGCTGTTTTTATGGGACAATTCAGTTTTGAGGGATTTGTACTCATTACACTTTAGATATAGAACAGATGTTTGATGTACAGTGCATGGAAGGACCCAGGCTTTGATATGCTGGCTGGACATATAGCTACTATTATCCCTATAGTAAGGATAATGTGACAGTGATAAGTAGGACTGTTAGGCTAAGCTCTTACAAAGCTGCACTTTATGCATGTATGAGTGCATTTGTCGGGAGTGAAGATCATATGAGTTGCAAGGCAGTGAGCCATGAGGCTGCATCCCCTTTGCCAGTATGCATCCTTAGGTCTCTGTTTTTGAGGAAGGCCAGATTGGTCATACCAGTGGTGAATTTATGAACACCTAACCAGTTCTCCTGCTCCTTTTAAAGGCAGAGTATGTGCAACACTGATTAGCTTGCAGAAGGAGCTTGTTCTAGAGAAGTAGTAGGTGCTGCATGACAAATCTATCCCTCCTTTTTGTCATATTTATTTGGAGTAGATTTAGATCCCTGATGCTAGTGTTAGCTGGACTGTTTGATTTATTGTTGTGTAAGAGTTCTTGCCTTAGTGGATCTCTTATAACCCCCTAAGCAAGACTCAGTAATTCACCATTTTTTTCTGAAACAAACAAGTCAGTCTAATTGAATAATGGTACCCCAGCTGTGCAGTAGCATGTCAGAACCAAGTTTGGGTATCTCTACCAACAATATCTGGAAGGGAAGATGCAGTGGTTAGCAGCTACCTGGGAGACATCCTGTCCTGCTGCCCTGGCTGTGGAGGTGGCACACAACCAGGGAGAGAGACCCACACATACACAGCCCCAGTCAGAGAGTAGCAACAAAAAGTCCAGTACTGCAAGGGACAGAGCAAGATTCTGAGTCAAAATTAGGGGCTTTTCTTTACCTGTGATGCAGTTTATGTAATACAAGCTGAAGAGTATGCACTATTACCATCATCGACTCCTTTAAGTGGTTCGTACTTCAAACAGTAACACTAGTGTAAATATTGTGTCATATACACTCCTTCAAATGCATTAATTATTGTGGCCATATGCCAAATCTGTTTTGTATGGGGTTAATCCCATAAGCTCCAAGCTGTACTTGCATATCAACCATCCTGAATTTGGCTCAGTTTTTTCCTGCCTTCAAAAATATGATGATTCTTTTTTTTTGTTTGTTTTGAGACAAAATAGTATGAAACTATCAACAGATAATGACAGTCATCATGGTTAAAGGCATCATGTTACTCAATGTTCTCTTATTTCATCAGCTTCTGTGTCTGCAGAAACCCTATGGTTTCAAACTATTTTCACTTTGTCAGTGATTTTGGAATGAAGAGATGGAAAGATATGTGGGCTTCCACATCACACCATAGCCAGCCTTAGGCATAGGCCAAGTACGCGGCCACCTAAGGCGCCACTCTAGCAGAGGCATTTTTCCAGTAATTTGGATAATGTAGGTAGACCAGTATGGGGGCAGCAGGTGGTATATGGGGGTGCTGTGGGGCCCTTTAGGGTACCAGTTGACCAAAGGCCAGTCCTGCGTCACAAAATAGCTTTATAGAACTAAGCAGAGTTTGAAACAGTTCTATTCATTCTGTTTAATAGTAAATTTCATGTGGCACCAGTAAAGGAGTGCTAGTAAAAGAAATACAGCATCCAGACATACCTAAAGACCAAATACAGCACCCAGACATTTGTAAATACCAAATACAACACTGAGACATACCTGAAGATCAAAGAGAGCACCCAGACATACCTAAATACCAAATACAGCACTCGGACATATCTAAATACCAAATACAGCACTCAGACATACCTAAATACCAAATACAGCAATCGGACATACCTAAATACCAAATATAGCATGCAGACATACTTTGCTGGTAAAATAATATCTGATTACCTGTTGACAAAATTGCTACAGTAGCAATCATTGCAAACTTGACGATTTAACCACACACAATCACAACCCTGTTCTATATCCTACCAGGTCTCCAAAACCAAGGAATTGGAGAGAGGTGCTGAAAATCAGATGCTGCAAAACCAACCCAAGAAATCTGAAGGTGTTTCTACTCAGTGCCAGGAATCTAAACAAAAAACTCTAGTCTCTGTAAACTGTCATCCCTCTGGAGAGTATGGACATATGTACACTTACTGAGACATAGTTTAATGCTGCAGAGAGCACCCAACAGTGCAGGGGTATAATGCCTTCACACATTCAGTTACTGCACAGGAAGGAGTAAAAGGTGGTGGTGTCTCAATTTTCATCAAAAAGAAACAGGCCTCAATACTCTTCAAACAGTATAATGTGCTTGAGCTTCTCCATGTCCAAATTACCATGGAATAATTCCTAAACATACCAGGTTTGCTGGGGTCCTGGGTTTTATTTTTATTACAAAGAAGGCAGCTTAATGGTCTGACCTGACTAGAGAGGATATTACATGGGGAGTGGATGATCACTCATGTTTCTGAGGATCAGGAAGGATGTTTGTTTCCCCTTAGTGGATGTGCATGGTAAATGATCCAGGATATGTGTTAAAAGATTCCAGGAATCCAATACGAATGAGCATTTCAACTTGTATTTTATTACAAGTGACTCTTTGTTTTTTCAGACTCATTTATTTTTATATAAATTATTTGAAAAAGAAGGTATGTGCATTTTAAAATGTGGTAATTTATGGTCACTTGGCTTCAATAAGGAAGTTAACAGGAAATATCTTTTGTAATAGAGTACTTTTTTCATTGGTTGCTTTAATTTATTCATATATATTTGCTCTTGCTTGATGTTTCAACTTGTCATTAAAGTCTTTTTTGCAAAGATGTTAGATGTAGTTCATTGATGTTTGTCTATTAAATTTGTGTTTTGTTCAGGTGTATTGTTTTTCTTTTTCTTTTTTGGTCATTTGTTATTAAAATCAAGGAATCTGTGGGCCTGCAGGTTTGTGGTTGTTTAAGATTCCCAGGTTATAATGGGGCTGTTAAAGTCACCCATGAATATGGCGGAGGGCCTAATGGGGAGTGTCTCCAATACATTTAACTAAGAGCTATGGGTTTCCCAGGTCATAGAGGGGGACCTATAGCCTAACTTCCTATTGTGAAGTGACACACTGGCAACATTTCATGCCTCACAAAACCCTGAGAACATGGCTGCCCTATCCAGAGTTGTTCATAGAAACCCTGTGTAATTATATAAATAGCTGCATTGAGTCAACTGTACCTACTCAGGAAAAGTACATAGCAAACACAAAAATGAAGTCACTGGTGGGATTCCAGCATCAATAGTTTGTATAACAAATGAAGAAAATCTTGGCAAAAATTTGGAAGTGCAATGTCCAGCAAGGCAAACACTCCCTCATCAATCTTAACAGGCAACTTATGGGGCTAATGAAAATCTAGCAATTCTAAGCTTGAGGTAAAGATATCCTCCCAGGTCAAAGGCAATCACAAGGCTTTTTTTTTTTTTTTTTTTTTTAGCTATGTCTGCAAACTAAAGGGCAATACTCAGCAATATGCCAAGTTAATGGAAAGCGGAGTCACTTGTACTGAGCCAGAAGACATAGCAAATCTACTGACTGAAAAAATTAGCTGCAGTTTTACTGCCACTCTCCCCCAGATGCCCCTCAGAAAATGAACTCCACTATAATTTCCCCAACATCAATAGGTAATAGGTTTTCAATGCACTCTCCACGTCCAAGAATACCACATCAGTGGGCCTTGATAACATACCAGAATGATTCCTTAATAGCAGGCAGTATGGCCTGTCAGGAATATTAGGTTCAGTATTTAATTGTCACAACCAGACATGCTTTGTATCAAGGGAATGAATGACTGTAGCTGTCATTCCTCTGCACAAGGGTGGGCTATCTACAGATCCATGTAACTAGAACCCCGTTACTCTGACTAAACTCGTATGCAAGGTTATGGAAGGCATTATCATGGAAATAATAAAAAATGACAAAGGAAACTGTTACTAGAGCCAGCCCAGTTTGGTTTTATCCAGGGCATGTCATGCCTACTTATCCTGGTGGTATTCTTCAAGATTGTCAACAAAGCAATGGACGAGAGAAAAACAGTGCATACTGTCTACCTTGACCTGGCAAAAGTTTTCAACACAATACCTCTCTCAGACATTTTTAACAAACTCATGAAATTGGGTACAAACACTTTACCACCCTCCAGACAGTCATGTGTCTCCCAGCTAGGATCCAAGAAATTAGAATAGTCACTAGTGTAGTCCCTTAGGGCTCAGTCCTGGAGCCACTCCTTTTTTGGTATCTATTTCTCCAACTGACCAAGTTTGTAGATGAGTGCAAACTGAGTGCAGCCATGGAATCTCAAAATGACACAAACACCCACCAAGAAGGCCTGACACAGACAAATAACTGGTGCCAGAGCAATGGTCTAAAACTCAATGCTAAGAAATGCATAATTGTATCCCTTGGGAAGACTGCTATCCCTGGAAATTAAGAAATTGACAGTACAACTCCGAGAAGACGCAGCTTTTGACCATCATGTGTCAGTGTTGGTAAGGAAATAATTTTATTTTGCACAACATAAAATCAAGGGTATGACATCTAGGTCCAATGATGTCATTGTTCTATTGTGCCCTTCTCTCATTAGACCAATGTTTGAATACAATACTCCCATTAGTATGTACTTTACCAGGCATATTCAAAAACTGGAGCCTCCACAGAGGTCCCTTACAAAAATAATACATTTTATAAACAATATGAGATATGCAGACTACCTCAAATCCCTTTTTTAGTACTCTTATTTGTCAGACATAGGTCACCTTTCAGCAGCCTGTAAAACACCAAGTATAACAACAAAGATTTGAGGTGGTATGTGTAGGACGTCATGCTATGAATTCCTTTATGAGGAATCTCTTTAGTTCCCTGGGTTTGTAGATGGCCTAACCTTATGTTGGGGGATAGTAGTTGTAATCCTCCATTCCCTTAGTGTGAAGCTTGTTTATAGGCTATGGTTGAGTAGTGCTTCTATATGTTCTGAAAAGTCATGTTTCCTGCTATTAAGGTGGCAATCTGAGAAGATATCAGGTCGTACTTAGGCAGTATGTTTTGCCTTGGGAACTGCATCGAGGGCCTGATCTCTGGTGATAGTTGGTGGGAGCTATGCTAGGAGTATTTCTTGAGAGGTGTCTGGAAAAGAAACTGGGGTAAAATTGGAGCTGAATTTAGGTTCAAAGGTTCATAGGTAGTTACTAGGCTATTGGCCCTAGGGCCTATACAAGCCTAGCCAAAAAGGTATCCTGGCTTTTGCCACCCAAGAAAATTATTTTCCTGTGCCCCTGTCGAGCAGAGCCACAGAGTTGATTCCTGGGGTGAATTTCCTATTTCCCATCCAATCATCAAGATTTTTTTGAAGAGAGCTAATGAGGAACCTTGATTGATATAGATAGGTAGTTTGTTCCAAAGTATGGGAAGTCTCTGGGACAGGAATCTATCCCACCAGCATGTTCTGTTTATTGTGGTGACAAGATTTAGGTCCCTAGAGCATGTAGCTCGGAGAGATTGGGATTTCTTTAAGTGAAGTATTTCCAACAGCTCTGGGTTTGACATAGATTTGTATGTTAGGCAGAGATTGCCTCTGAGTAGGCAATATGTGATGGAGTAAAGCTGGAGTTTTTTGAGACAGTCTGCATAGGGCATTTGTTTGAGGCCAGTAATCCTCTTTGTGAGGTATGTCTGCGGCCTTTCCAGTTGTTGTAGCAGTCGTTGTAGATGTCTTGTGAGGTACATACCAAAAGGGCATTGTACTCTATAATGGGTCTAAGGAGTGATGAGTAGAGGGGATCAATAAACTCTTTATTCCTGAATGAGAAACCTTTTGTGATGAGGTGTGCCACGCAGAAGGATTTCCTGACTACTGTGGTGGTGTGATTATCAAAAGAGAGACTACTGTCCACCTGTGCCCCAAGGTCTCTTATCAGACTTTCAGTGTTAAGTAGACTACCACCTATGTGGTAGCTCATGGGTACAGAGTTTTTACCAAAGGGGATGACAATTCACTTTTTGGCATTGAGCTTGAGGCCATGGCTTTGTCACCAGGCATCTGTCTCAGTGAGGCCCTTTTGTCGTATGTCCACATCATTAGGAGTTTTAATTATGGCTCATAGTTTGCAGTCACCTGCGAACTTCATTAGCCAAAGACCTTCTGTGTTAGCCTGTACTTCAGAAAAGTAAATACCAAACAGGAGAGGACCCAGGACTGTACCCTGTGGTACTCCAATTGTCACTGGTCTGAAGTCAGATTTGAAGTCTGCTACTTTCACAGTGTGGGTTCTGTCAGTGAGCCAGTTGGCAACCCATCTTGTGACATAGGGATTTATACCTAGTTTAGTGAGTTTATCTATAATTCCAGAGTGGGGGATGGTGTCAAAAGCCTTGGCGAGATCTAGATAGGCTGTATGAACCACCTTACCCTCATGTACGGCTTTGGTGACTGCTTCAAAGAAGTCAATCAGGTTTAGGAGACATGATCTGCCTTTAACAAACCGGAACTGGGTGGGGTCCAAAGTTTGGAGATTACCAGTGTCTTTATTTATAAGTTTCATGATGATACATTCCATGGCCTTGCAGTCCAGGCTCATTAGGCTAATTGGGCGGTAGTTCTCTGGGTCCGTGGTGGCTCCCCCTTTGTGGAGTCTGATAACCGTCACTGTGCACTATTCAGTGGGCACAGAGCCTGAGATGAAGCT
The DNA here is from genome assembly GCF_019279795.1 of Protopterus annectens. Lineage (NCBI taxonomy): Eukaryota > Metazoa > Chordata > Ceratodontiformes > Protopteridae > Protopterus > Protopterus annectens. The sequence goes on from NC_056739.1 coordinate 236,266,082, forward strand.
ATGATTGAACATGGTGCTTGGGGGTGGCAGTTCATTCTGTAGTTCATGTAGAACGCAGCCTGTGATGTTGCCAGCTCCCATGGATGCTGTGTTCTTGGCTTTGGAGAGTGTGGTTTTTACCTGTGCAGCCGTGATTACAGGAACTTTGCATTCTTCTGGTATAGAGATGGGCCCTTTAGGGGGTGGGGGGGTAAAGTTAGCACTGAACCTATCTGCCAGGATGTTGGCAATATCAGTTGGTTCTGTATATTTAATGCCATTGTGCTGTAACTCAGAGCAGATCTGAGTGTTGCCATTGAAATTCTTGACATAGCTATAGAATGCTTTGTGGTTGTCTTTAGAATCAGTGGCGATTTTGTTTTCATAACTAGCTTTGGAGGATTTTATGAGGGATCTCAGCTTCTTACTGAGGCTGACCAGGGAGTTCTTCCAGTCATGGGATTGTACTCTTTTTTGCAACAGTTTCTTTCTTCTGTTGTAGAATTTGTTTATGGCAGGGGACCCCCAGATTGGCTTCCTTTTTTTGGAGGATAGCACCTTGGTTCTGTTAGGGATAAAAAAAACAATACACTACTGAAAGACAAGCTTCAGATACTTTGAAACTGCAGAAACACCAGCAAATTCAAAGGAAGACACAGTAGTAGTTGAAAAGAGTAGTTGAATAGAAAGTTGGAAAGAATAAAGATGGATATCAACTACTACTGTGTCTTCCTTTGAATTTGCTGGTGTTTCTGCAGTTCTGTTAGGGATAGCATGATCCAACACTCGTGTAAGTGCTTATAAAGTGCATTTGTGTAGGATTCAGCAGTTGTGCCTCTATTGTCCATCTGCATGGGTACTGTGAAGTTTGCCACTTCTGTTTTAAGAAGTGTGAAGTTGGGTTTGGAGAAATTTTTTATGGTGGTCTCCCTAATGGGGGTGGGAGAGGGATGTGGATGTCTAGGCTGATTAGCTTGTGGTCAGATCTGACCAACAAGGAATTGACCTCTGGTGTGGAACACCGGTCACCCATGTTGGTAATGACCAGGTCTAGGATATTGCTGCCCCTGGTGGGGGTGTGGATAAGTTGATCCAAGGTGTTGGAATTTATGAATTCAAGAAAACGTTGAGCAAAAGAGTTGGTAAATGAGTAGTTTTCCCAGTTAATGGTGGGGTAGTTGGCATTGCCCATTATTAGGGTGTTGGGATGTACCCTAATATTTTCCAGTGTATCAAGAAATGAGGAGTGGGAATCCTGGGGCGTGGTGGGGGATCTGTAGCAAGTTACAATTTAGATCGCAGTCTTGCCCAGAGTTAGTTGCACTTGGATAATCATGGATGCATCGGATTTATCAGCCAGAGAGTTAGCTATGTCCTCAGCCTCAGTATAGGTGTTTTTTTTTACAGTTAGTCTGGCACATACTTGTGTATTGCCTTTGAAGTTTTGGGCATAACTAAAGAATGCCTTATTGAAGTCCTTAGCCTGGGGAAAATACTTTTATCTTTAAACTTAGTTTTGGTTGAAATAATTAATCACAAGAGTTATTTAGTTTAAGGGAGTTCTTACTTTTCTGGACATTGCACTTCCTAGTTTTAGCCAGGATTTTCTTCCTTTTGTTGTACAATCTATGAGTGGTGTGATGTCACCAGAATGTCTTGATTTTTGAGACTTATTTTGGGATGGTGCCACAGCCTCTGTACAGCTGTATACATAACTGTAGAGGGTTTTTGTGAAAGACTTATTGTAGTCAGTGATGTTCCATGGGTTTGTGTGGGCTTGAAATTTTGCCAGAGTGTCACTGAGAAGTAAGAAGTTTCCCTTGTAATAATTTATGACATTACCAGGGCTACCTGGTGTCTCTAGCTTTTTATTTTTATTTCAAAGGGGACATGTTTATTGTCTAACCTGACTTATGAAGACAATATACTTTGGGGAGGGAGGTGCATTGTTCCACCATGTAGGTGAAGACTAGGTCTACGATAGTAGCACTGTAATGATTGTATGGACTATCTCATTCAGGGTATTTGGGTTTACAAAGTCCAGGAATCTCTGGGCTTTTGCACTAGAGGTGGTGTTTGATTCCCGATTAATAGTGGTATAGTTAAAGTTGCCATAAATATGATGTTGACTTGAATGGTTATTGTCTCCAGTATATTTAAATTTGTATTATGGGTTTCCAAGATCATAGGAGGAGGACCTATAGCTTTCAAGGGTATGTTATAGTACTTTGCATATGGTAATTTGTACATAGAGAAGCTTAAGCACATCATACTGTTTGACCAGCATTGAGGTGTGTTTATTTTTTATATAAATTGAGACATCTTTACCTTTTGTCCCTTCCTGTGCAGTAACAGGTCTACATGTGTGGAAGGCATTACAGCCCTGCACTGCCATGACATTAACTGTGGCTTTAAACCATGTCTCAGTAACTGCACAAATATCAACTTTATCCAGGGTAAAGATAGCTTGCAATGAGTGGAGTTTCTTGCTTAGACTCCTGGCATCAAGCAGTAACACCTTAATATTTTCTTGGGTTAGTTTTGCTTTGTTGGAAGGTTTATCAGGCTGGTAATGCCATAAAAGGGAACTGTGGGCGGTGGGGTTGAGAAGGTTTTAGCCAATATCCAAAAGGCTAGAGTGAAAAAGTGCAGACCATCTCTGAAAAAGCAATGTGGTCTATAAGCGATGTATTCCCAAGCTAACAAAAATATTGTTACCACTTCAAATGACACCAAAAGCTAAGGCAATAATTACTGAAGTCAGTTATCATCTCTTTGTATTGTGCATCATCCTTGGAGAAAATAAAATGGTGCTCAATGCCAGGCTCATTCCATCTGGGCGACGCAGTCTGGGAATACCATTATATCTCTCTCTTTGTATGTATTCCAGGGAGGTGCATCTCAGATCATTTTCTCCCACATGGACTCAGACTAAGTCATACTAGTATTTGTGGTTCAGTGACCTGAGTGCATGTGTGATCTAGCAGATCCTTACCCCTGAGAGACAGCTGATTGTAACCTTCTCCTTGCTCAGCCTGGTTCATGGAAATTGGTGTGCCCCACAATGGAGTCTCCTGTGTCCAGAATATTGTTTTGTGTTGTGGTCTGCCTTATGGACATACCCTGGGCTGAGGCTGAATGTTCCATGTTAAGTGTTGCTTTGATTGTGTTTTTGTTTCTTTACTTGTGCATATATTTATTGTTATTACTGTGTCTGTGAGGTCCTTGAGGTTTTAAATTGGATAGATTACTTTTAAAAAGAGGCAGCCTGTGGAGGCCTATGCATTTTTCTGTACTTTGTGATAGTTATTGTATAGTGCTATGAGTTTCTGACAACCTATTTGGTATTTTTAGTGGCTTTGCCTCCTGAGACAGCACATAAGTACATCTCTCATATAGTAAATCAGATTGTTTAAGAATAAGGTGGTTGTCAGAAAACATAAAACAACTGTTACATTGTCTCAGGACTCCATTTCAACCAGGCTGGCTACAGACATAGTGAAGTGCTGATCCATAGTTTCAGGTATAAATGTAGTGGGTTTGTAGGGGTGTGGAGTTTATAATTATCTTTGTAAAATCACTGTAAGGGATAAAAGATTTGCTAGGATGCTGATTGGATAAAACGTACGTTAGTCTAATTTCATGGAGTAGTGCCCCTCGTCATGCAAACTTGGTCAAATCTGGTGCTTGTCCAGTGAGTACATCTTCTGGAACCTTTAAGAGGTCATTTTATATGGAATTATCATTTCTAAGCAACAATATCTATAAAGTGCACTGCAACGACTTTATACAAGCAGAGAAAATCAAACAGTTAGCATAGCCCTCAGGCTAATAGCAAACGCACACTTTGAGATCACAGTGATTCCCAGCTCAGAAGAGACATGGCTACCTCTACTACCACTAGAGTGCTGACTAAAGACAACTTTATGTAAAAGGACTGTGTTTAACTTCCCAAATGTATAAACTGTTTGGGTTGCAACTATAAAATTAAACAGAAGTGCAGGAACTCACAGTAAACAGCTATGGCAATCATCTGAAAACTAAAAAAAAAAAAAGCAGAAAGCAAGGACTCTGCAAATAATATACAGATATTAAAGCAGCACTAGCAATTTGGAAGATAATAAATAAAGCATAATTCAGCAATGTGGAGTAAAGCTTCAGATATGGATTCAGCACAACAGTCAAATACAGTTGTAATAGCAATAATACTTAAAAGTGCAAAAACTCTGTAAAAATGAACAAACTGTAGTTCTAGTATAAATCAAGATAGCTTGCAAATCTGCACTGTAGCATACTTATCTAGTAGTGGATGGAACAAGATTCGTCAAAAGCCTGTGCTGTGAGTGGAAACGCTGGCTTTATACAGGCAGATAAAATAAAAAAAAACAACCAACTTAGCCTGCTGACCCATAGTAAACATACACTTAGAGGTTTTGAACAGTGATTTCCAGCTCAGAAGAGACCTGGCTACTCTCTACTGCCTCTGGAGTGCAGACCAAAGTTGTCTTAATGTAAAAATTATATCTGGGGATCCTAAAATGAAAACACTATCCAAGTTACAACTATAAAGCCAAACAGAAGTGCAACAACTGACAGTAAACAGTTGTGGCAATAATCCAAGGCACTAAATGTTACAACAGAGAGCAAAGATACAGCAAAGAATGCATAGATATTAAAGTAGTACAAGTATCTTACAAGATGATGTGCAAGTCAACGATGTGGACTTTGAGCTGGAATCCTATCTGTCCACTTTGTTTTCTGGAAATATTAATAATCTAGTCCCAGCAGAAAGTTGAACAAAGAGGACCACCAAACAAAGACTACCATGGTCTGGAGGAATTGCTTTCATTATTCTGTAAAGCTGTTGATAATGTATTCCAACTCCCTTCCTTTTTAAGAGATGTGCAACAATACTGATAGCTTCTAGAACACACAGTTTTACTGACTGACTGCATCTTTGGACCTTTTAAGATAATGGCTTCAGTGTACTAGCAGCTATTTTATGACTCACTGAAGTTAGACACACTTGTGAGTATCTTTAGCTCTCCCATCCTTCCAAAAGTCTCTTAACTTACAATAGAAACATATCTATGCGTACCCGGTTTAGGACATGCAAGTCTGGTTTCCAAGGTTAATTACCCAAGACATAGACCAATAGACCAACAGCCTTATGAATGAATGACTGTATATCAGCTTGAAAGTGATCAAGCCAATGACATGACAATGAATCAGAAAACCAAAGATATATGCAAGGCCAGCTACTACTCTGTCCCCTGTGCAACATTGTTCAACCCTTGTTTTCCCATAGTTAAATATTTTAAGTTTGAAGACATCACAGGTTAGAAAAGTGAAATCTCTCACCAGTGATCTCCATTGAAAATTCCTTCTCTTTTATTACAGATAATGTTTTTCAGCCTTGTGTGTATTAGCAGACATAATGGCTTTAAACTGATCTTTAAAGAATAAAAATAACCAATCTTTATAGTTAATGTTAAAAGGAATTCAGTTAAATAATTGTCTTTTGAGATTCCCAGATGTTAAAGCAGCTTATCCTCTTGAGTGCTTGTATAAGCTTTGTATTTCCTCCATGTTGCCTAGCTACTTATCTTAATAGTCTTCATCACAGATTGCTGGTCCATGGTTTCTTATTGATTTGTTTTCAGTGAGACGTACAACATTTTGCACTGTCTTGAAGAGGCCCCAGCTGATTTCCTGTTTGTTTCATCTTTCTCACTTACTTCCTTTTCTCTTAAGCTAACTGTCCAGAAAGTTAATGGGGCTGGTTAAAAAAATACAGCAAAATGGCTGCTGTTAGCAGTCTATCAGTTCATCATAACATAATAAACATAATTTCTTTTGTTCATATTAGTCAGTTTCAAAAGAATGCAAAACTGATTGCAGTTAAATATTCAAGGGAAAAGTCAGGAACCTACTTTTAAATATATTTGCCAAGCAGCTTAAACATAAGTTTACATGCCTACTTAATTACTGAGGAGTTTTGCTGAAAATCATTCAGTTTGACCTGGCATTACAATCAACTGCATGATTATGTCATTATCCATCTGTAAAAACAACTTACCTGCCATGGATGGAAATGACTCTTGTCTGCACATGTCCTGTTATTAAATGGTCCTTCTCCGGGACTGCATAATTGCAGGTTGTGTAAAGCATGTGCTATTACATAAACTGCATTTAACATGTTGTACTGATATGTGAAACTGTCACTTGGATATACATTCTTTTGAAGAGTTTCCAATTCTTCCTGCTCAGTACATAACTGGAATGCTGCAGTTTTTCCTTCACTCTGAACATTTGTCAGTGTTGTGTTATCTAACCACTTACAGCTGAAAACTGTCTCCCAAAATAGCTTCATGTAAATATCATGTGGATATCTAGAAGGACTTATACTGTAAAGAAATTCTTTCAGCTCAGGAATTTCCATACTAGGCTCTACAAACCCTATTGTACCATTTAATATTTTCCAGTGTTCCATTTTTGAAAATACAGTTTCATCTGACCAACCTGATGCTGCTATCCAGACTTTTCCTGTAACATTCTGTCCAGTCATTTCTGCCATGATTAGTGCAACTTCTTCTGGATAGGAAAAAATTATGACCACAACTGCTGATGAAGTTATAACTTTCTCCACAATCATATCAATACGCTTTCTGTTAAGGTTTGTTAGAATAGTCTCAAAAAATGCCACACATACATTTGTTTCAGCTAATGTTTCTCTCAGTTGTCGGCTTCCTTCTACATTAAAGTCATCATCAGCATACAGAATCCCAATCCAGGTCCAACCAAAGTGCTTCACAAACTCAGTAAGACCGAATCGTTGAGGATAAATGCTCCCTGTAGTGCGAAGAAATGATGGAAACTGATGCTTGTCACTCAGTAATGGAAGTCCAGCAGCATGACTAATCTGTCAATCAACAGAAAAATATGTAAAATGTGTTAAGTACTCTTTTACAAACCAGTATTTTTATAAGACAAATGATTAGCTCTTGAAAAACAGTGTGAAGAGTTTAGAACTGATTATTTTTTCCAGACAAGCAGTACCGTAATTTTAATAACACAATCAACATGTACTTTAATGATTATTTCAGAGACAAAAATACATTATTGTTAGTCCTGTATATATGCTTAAACATCTTGAAGATTAAAATATGTGAAACCGAAAGATTATTCAGATTTTCTTTATTTGGTGAGAATCTTCATGTAATGGTTTGTATTCTTCCTGCTCACTGAACTGAAAGTCACAACTTATTCTTCTTTTATTTCCTTTCTTTTCTTTCTTTCTTTGTTTCTTTATTTCTTTCTTGACAGGGACTCTCTAATGTATTATGTTTGTTTCATCTAAATATTTTCATTAAAACCAAAAAGTATCACCTCCCAAGGAGTAAATGCTCCATACACCCCACACAGTCCAGAAATGGGACGGCTTGCACCTGACACCCCTGGGCTTCAGGATATTGGCCAAGGCTCTTGCCACCCCCCATAGTGCCTTTTTTAGGCAAGGCTCAAAAGACAAACCCACCTCCCTAGAAAACACAAGTGGAAAAAAATTAAGGGTAATGCTGCTCAACGCCAGAAGTCTAAACCTCAAGATGCACATTCTCGAAGCCCTCCTCAGTATGGAGAACATCGATGTCTATGCAGTGACTGAAACCTGGTTCAAGGCTCCTGAGAGCACCCCAGCATGACCTGGTTATACCTCATATCATGCTTTTCGGCCTCAAAACTTGGACCGAACCACAAAAGGAGGGGGAGTATCCATATTCATCAAAGATACACACACCTCCAGGCACGAAGCATCAGAGACCATCCAGGTGCAACTAACCATAGGCAAAACTGCGCTACAGTTTGTAACATGCTACAGACCACCCTCTCAAACTCATGAACCCCACTCAGCCTTCCTGAAGATACTGGAGAGTATGAATGTCTCTCCAAATACCATCATATTGGGAGACTTCAACTACCCAAACACAGACTGGGAGCATTACTCAAGCCCCAACACCCTAGCCCAAAGGTTCCTAGAATTCATAAACTCAAATGCGATGTAACAACTAGTCACCACTCCCACAAGAGGAGATAAGATACTAGACCTGATCATCACAAACATGGGGACAAAATGCTCCACACCGGAAGTATACCCCTCATTGGTGAGATCAGACCATAAATTAATCTCACTGGAAATCCACATCCCGCCCCCACCCCCAGCACAAAAGACCACAGTGAAGAATTTCTCAAAAGCTGACTTCACACTTCTTAAGACTGAAGTGGTATCCTTCAAGGCCCCTGGGCCAGTGGAAACCACAGCCCACACCGCAGAATCCTTTATAAATGCTTTCTACGGACACCTTCAAGAATGCATGGATCATGCAATCCCAAATAAAACCAAGACCCATTCCCCCAAAGGCAGGCATCCTGTCTGGTGGACCCCAGCCATTAACAAGCTTTACAACAGGAGGAGGAAGCTACTACAAGACAGAGCAAAATCCCCAAAAGGGAAGGCATCTCTGATCAGTACTAGCAAAAATCTACGATCACTCATAAAATCATCCAAGGCCAACTTTGAGAAAAAAATCGCAAAAGACACTAAAGACAATCACAAGGCCTTCTTTAGTTATGTTAGAAACCAGGGTGGAAACTCCCAGATATGCTCAGAGTTAGTCCAAAATGACAAAAAATACACTGAACCCACAGACATTGCCAACATAGTGGCAGACAGGTTCAGTGCAAACCCCCCCCCTCGCCCCCAAAAGGAGAAATATCTATCCCAGCAGAGTGTAGCCTCCCTGACATCTCAGACGCACAGGTGAGAGCCGCCCTCTCCAAAGCTAAAAACACAGTATCAATGGGACCAGATGGTGTTCCGGGTTGTGTGCTACATGAACTCCAATAGGAACTAAACACGCACATAAGGCTGCTGTTTAATCTTAGCCTTACTACAGGATACGTACCCAAAGAATGGCGTACAGCAACAGTGGTCCCACTCCACAAAGGAGTTGCTTCTACGGACCCTGGAAATTACTGCCCCATAAGCTTGACGAGCCTGGTCTGCAAAGCTATGGAAAAGATCATTATGGAACTCATAAACAAAGACATTGGGGACCTACAGACACTGGATCCTACCCAATTCGACTTTGTCAAGGGCAGATCCTGCCTTTTGAACCTGGTCAACTTTTTTGAAACAGTCACTAAGGCCATTGATGAGGGTAAGGCAGTTCACACAGCCTACCTTGATCTTGCAAAAGCCTTCGACACAATACCCCACTCGGGCATCATAGACAAGCTCACCAGCTTAAATGTAAACCCGTATGTCATGAGATGGGTTGCAAACTGGCTCAAGGACAGAACCCACAAGGTCAGAATTGCTGGAGCCATGTCAGACTCTAAGCCAGTCACAAGCGGTGTCCCACAGGGCTCGGTCCTGGGACCCCTCTTGTTCGGCATTTATTTTTCCGAGGTGCAAGCAAACATAGGAGGATTGTGGCTGACAAAGTTCACAGATGACTGCAAACTGGGCCCCATAACTGATACTCCAGCGGACATAAGCATCCTTCAGAAAGGCCTCATAGAAACGGATAACTGGTGCCAGAGCCATGGCCTTAAACTGAACGCCAAAAAATGTATAGTCATACCCTTTGGGAAAAACAAAGTACCCACAAATTACCACATAGGTGGTAATCCATTAAGTACGGAAGAAGTAATCAGGGACCTAGGGACCCAAGTTGACAGTAACCTCTTATTTGACACTCACATTGCCAAGGTGGTTAGGAAGACCTTCTATATTACCCACCTTATCATGAAAGGATTCACATCTAGATCAAGAGATGTCATTGTGCCCCTATACTCTTCCCTTATTAGGCCCATAATTGAGTACAATGCCCCATTTGGGATGTACCTTACCCGACACCTGCAGCAGTTAGAAAGACCCCAAAAGTACCTCACCAAGAGGATCAAGGGTCTGAAACATATGTCATATGCTGCCCGGCTGAAGAAACTCCAGCTCTATTCAGTTGCGTACCGTCTACTCAGAGGCGATCTATGCCTGACGTACAAGGCCATGTCCAATCCGGAATTAATGGACATGCTCCACCTCAGAAAATCCAAATCCACCAGAGCCACGAGAGCGAGAGATTTGAACCTCAACACAGAAATAAATAGGACGTGCTGGAGGGACAGATTCATAACCCAGAGGCTCCCTACACTCTGGAACAGAATTGCAGTCCATGTTAGGCAGAGCCCCTCACTGACTCTCTTCAACAGAAATCTTGACGAGTGGATGGGAGATCGTAGGTTTACCCCAGGGGTCATCTCTGTGTCACTACTAGATAGAGGCACAGTAAACTAAACCCTAAATGGGCATAGTATTCTCATTCCAAGGGGTGGCGAAAGCCACACAGAGTCTGGCTAGGCTTATAAATGCCCTAGGGCAGATAGCCTAGTATGAACCTATGAACCTATAAATAAAAATAGTCAAAAACTACAGGTACTGGAGCAAAACAAGGCTGTTGAAGTTTAAAATCATCCATTCCAAATTGAAACGATACAGTCCACAACACAATCCACAATAACTGTTTTATTCGAAAATCATATAAAAACAGTGGTAAGTGCTTTCACCCAACAGGGCTTTATCAGACCATACATACTCACTTAAAAAAACTGCTTGTTTTTATAAGAAAAAAGGCACAAAACCAAGACCAACCAAGATTACTTAAAGTGACAAACATCCCTCACAATAAATACAAACATATATATAAAAAAACATATACTCCAGAGGGATATGTAATGTAAGTCCATTAAATATATACAGATAAAAATGCATAGTAAGTAAACATGTACATAAATCCCTCCCTCTCTCCACATACAAACATAATATAACTAAAAATCTTAGGGATATATACATGTACCTAAACATGTATATGAAAAAATGTATATAAGAAAATATATATACAATAAACCCACTCAAGAATTCCTATCTAAGCCCTCTAGACTTTAGAAAGGGCTTAGGGGTGTCTTGTCATTAAGACCTGGGTATTGTTCTGCCCTAAGTCTGATGATCCATCTAGCTTCCTGTGTTTTGGTATGATTCCTAATGTCCCCACCTCTAGGGTAAACAGACACTACCTCAATAGCTCTAAACCTAAACACCTGTGTCATCTGCTCCTAAAACATGTTTAGAAAGTGCACTAACAGTGGATCTTATCCTAATCTGATATAGATGCTCCCGTATCCTGTCCCTAAACTTTCTGACTCTATATGGGCATTATCTTGATGATATTGTGATTTTTTTGGAAGGATGGTCTTGATAAGTTGACTGAATTGTATAATTATTTGAACTTGACTACTCAGTTTTTGAAATTTACTATGATGATTACTATGATGATTAATATGGATAGGGTCAACTACTTGGATGTTACTTTTTTTAAGAATTGTAATACTAGACAATTTCCATCAGCCTTGTATAGAAAGCCAACTTATTCAAGTTCATTACTGCATTATGATAGTTCCATTAGATCAAAAAATCTTTAGTTAAAGGTCAATATATAAGGCTGGCTAGAATGATATCTGAGGAACTGATGTTCCATAATGAATGTCTGAAAATTTTACAGATGTTTGTACAGGGGGGATACCCTGAGCTCTTTGTTCAGGATATTATGAATGAGGTCTAAATAAAACAGACAGGTTGTTTTATCCCATTATTAGGGAAGAAGTCAAATACCAGTGGCCAGACCCCATCACTTATGGATAGAGGATTTCAGAGAGCTATACTCTTTCCACTGAATGTACATTTTTATGATATAAAAGATATTATACAGAGAAATTGGATTATTTTTCACTTAGATTGGGAACACCTTGCTATAGTTGGGGATAAACCCATAATTGTTTATAAGAAGGATACAAGTTTTAAGATGTTGCTTGAGAAGACATGCTCTATGTCAGGGAGGAGTGCCATGAAAAAATATGGGCACTGTACTCAGTGTAAACATATTATGGAAACAGATTGCATTTATGTTAAAGGTGTTGCATGGTTAAATTTGTGCACAAATATTACTGTTTTTTTCAAAAGGGGTAGTATAAATCATCTTATGTCAACTTTGCAATAGTTTCTATATATAGAAAACCATGAAAGCTTTGAGGAATAGAGTGTTCCAATATTTTTATGACATAAAGACAAAAGTTGATACCAATGCATTATGCAAACATATTAAAACATTTCCACAGCATTATTTTAAGTTCTGTGGTGATTATTTGCAATATAAAGAGCTTAAGTGGCAGATTAAAACTAATGCCTCTGAACCCCCCTGAACTATATGGACAAGTTTCATTAAGTATGTCCTTAGGCTAAAAGCTGCCATTTTGTTTAATATTTTATGTAATGTTATTAGATGTAAAGTTTAGTGGTCATTTATATATATTTTGTATATTTTATATTTAAACACACATACACACACACACACACACACACACACACACACATATATATATATATATATATATATATATATATATATATATATATATGGGTCTACTTTATTCTGTTGAAAGCTGAAAAGGGTGAATACAAATAACTCGACACGTAAAGAGTGAACCGTGAATACGTCGAACGAACGAAGCCGCGAAAAGAGAAGTGTTGAATCGTCATAGTTGGCCTGTCTGCGGTATAGCTCCATAAGATAAGTGTGTGATAGTTACAGACCTTATGGTTAGGGTGCGGTTTAAGGTAAGTGAATAGGCAGGTAATGTATGTAAGGTTTAGTGTAGGGTTTTGTTAAGTGTAAGTGTGGAATATTTACTTTGTTTAGGTATAGCTCTGTAGGGAAAGTGTGCAGTATTAATGGACCTTAGGGTTAGGGAGGGGTTAAGGATAGTGCATAGATGTGTATATGGGGTTTAGTGTAGGGGTAGCAGTAGGGTTTTGGTGGTTTAATTTAGGGTTAGAAGTAGGGTTTTGGTTAGTGTATCTGTGTGTTTTTGTATTGTGATTGGGTAGGTAGTGTGTTGCGGGCTGCGGGTTGGCCGTCTATGACGGTTCGAGGTTTTAAATTTTGCAGTTTAGTACATTCTACATATTCGCGGTTCGGTCTTTATGTGTTGCACTATTTGTATTCATCTTTTTCAGCTTTCGACAGAATAAAGTAGACCCATATATATATATATATATATATCTGTATATATATATATATATATATATATATATATATATATATATATATATATATATATCTGTGTCCCCTTCAGTAGATCGAACGTTTATAAGTTTGAACCACATATGGCCGTGACCATATGTTCGAACTTGTAAAACTCTGATCTGATTGAATGGAGATCTCTGTACAGAGCGGAAAGGGAAGATTTCTCATTTCTGCAATGTAGTGCGATCTTGGAGTTGGTATACTTAAGTAAGGGGGGGTGTGGTGGGTCCAGAGGGGTATAGCCCCCCTGCTATAGACATTTAGTTTTGTGCTTTTTGGTTTTATGTGGTTTTACGTCAGTGTTCAAACTTTTATGAGTTCGAACATATGGTCTTGGCCATATGTGGATCGAACTAGTAAAAGTTTGAGCTACTGAAATAGATCTATATATATATATATATATATATATATATTTTTTTTTTTTTTTTTTTTTTTTTTTACATATACATTCTCTATTACATACAGGATTTTAGTCTTGTATTACTTTAAAGGTTTTTATTTATCTTAATTGATTAATTGGTGGGTATTTAAGTGGTTTTACAATGGTATATGAGGTCTGTGTGTTTGTTATTCTGAGGAAGTCTATTATACCAGGATGAATGTGCTTAATACAGTTTATTAAACGTGGTTCAATTTTTTCCAGTCTCCATGTTTATTTTTACTAGTTTGTAGTCCTCCTAAGTTGTAATGTTAAAGTACACACTATACTGTATGTATGGTATCATTTTAAAAGTTAAATATTATACATTTAAGGATTAGAGACCATATATGATATCTTTGGCTAACCTTTTTAAAGCACACCTGAAGCTGTTCAACTAACATCCATTAAAATTAGGCAAGGGCTTTGTACACACTTTTAAGTCAACACTATAGGAATTCAGTTTTCCTTTTATATATGGATAAGAAATGTATATACCTTTAACTGATGAGGGATGATGGACTCTTTCCAATGCAAGATGGTGACTGGGAGATCAGTTAGGCTATAGGAAATTATATTTTTGAAAGAAACATCAGTTTGTAAAGCACTCTGGGCACTTATTTTATTATAACCAAGTAAAGGTTGTTTCTTGTAAGTATTAGCTAAAACTTAAATCTAAAGCGAAGTGCAGATGCAGGTTGGGGTGGGCACCAAAATAAATATATAAATAAAAAAATAAAATAAAAATAAAATAAAATCAAAAGTTTCCATGTTAGAGGTCATGCTGGATGAGGGAATTAGACAATAGGATTTCTGGTACAGAATAGAGGAAGCCATGGATTGTTGACACATATGCAGGAAAATTTGATGTAAAGAGTTCAAAAGAAGACACACTGAGTGGAGGTAGTATATTTTATCCATACTAGTGGAAGATTTGTGGAATAACCCATATACTAGAATGCGAGATTCAATGATAGCCTGGACCTAATGACAGGATAATAGAATAAATAAAGTGTGGGACTTCTTGGTTGAACAGAAACAAATTAATTGAAAATAGCAATTTTTCTCAAGGGAAACCTTAACTCATGTTTTGATGCAAAAACAAAGTGATTATTTTTATCAAGTGTTGATTGTTATTAAGAGTTGGTTTAAAAAACAAAGGTTCATAGGTTTAAACATTAGTATTAGGCTAACTGCCCCTGTGTGCCATTTTAAGCCTAACCAATTGCCACACATGAATATCAAACACTGCACCTTCTGTCTGTAAGGTAAACACCTTAAACATTATGCCAACCTCTCATAGGTATACATTAAGACAGTTATGATGGTATGTAGTTTGAATGGCTCATTGGTGCAGCGGTTAGTGTTGTCGCCTCACAGCAAGAGGTTTTCTGGTTCGATTCTCGGCTGGAGTGCCTTCTTTGTGGAGTCTACATGTCATCACTGTGGTTGAGTGATGTTTAAGGACATGCAGGTAGGTTTGTGCATGAATGGGTGTGCCTTCATTGAAGGTTGGGTGTCGGGCTGGCACATCAGCACCATAAAAATCTACTGTCAATCATAAGTGGACCAGAGTTCCGCTGTGGTGACCCCTAACCGGGAAAAGCCGAAAGACATTACTTTTAGCTTGAATGGCTCACCTGGTAAAGAGAAAACTAGACTGGTCTTTGTATAGAATTCTGATTTACCAAAGTTTTATATATCTATATATATATATATATATATATATACATATATATGTATAGAGAGAGAGAGGAAGTGGTAGCCCCTGATGCAGGCTGCTTTGTTGAAACCCTCCCATTTAAAGCAATTAGCAGTGCATTTACATTTAAAATGAGAGTCTGCTATTATTAATAATAAACTTTCTGATTTTATGTAAGCTGTTGGTCCTAAGAAGGAAACCTAAAACAGTTAAAATACAACTACTTACTGTGCTCATCAGACTGTTTTTCAGAGTAGCCTGGCATTATGCTTACTCTGCATCCATCTATGTACACTAAGATAGGTACATCTTATTATAGCACTCTATGCCTTGTTGAGCATTGTATGATGCAGCAGGGAACCCTTTCTGCTTTCTCAGCCTGCTTTAGCCTGACCTTGAAATGAAAGAATGAATTACTGTACAACTGCTTTTGTTAGTATGTATATTTTCTTACAATCACTATCTCTGCATGTAGGTTTATGTCTTGCTTCATATAAAATTGGCAGCTTTCTTGTAAATTATTGTCACTAAATAATGACAGACATTTTCATTTTAAGGAAAAGAGCACCAGTGCAAAATCTGTTATTCTAGCAACATTTTGGGTATGTAAAGAATGGTAACTGGCCTGCTGTAATAAAGCACTCGCCCCATTTCATTTAGCCTACCCATTCATTTCCTTCCTGACTACACTACATTGTCTCATTGTCTCAATAACAAATAAGAGCATAGGAGGATGTCCATTTATCATCCTTAAATACATAGGTACAAAGGAAGTTACTAGGCTATTGACCCTAAGGCCTCTGCAAGCCTAACCATGTTATACCCTTGTTCCCTTATGGACCAAGATATATAGTGTATGTTTGTGCATGAATCTAAAATCAGTACCAGCTGCCCCTGTCTAAGGCATAGGTGAAACCCCCAGTGTAAACTTACAGTCTCCCATTCAATTGTCCATGTTACACTTAAATAGGGTCATTGAGGAGCTCTGTTTTGCATGAACTAGGGGTTTGTTCCAGAGGAGTGGCAACCACTGTGAGACATATCTGTCTCTCCAGCATGTCCTGTTAATATCGCAGGCTAATTTAAGATCCCTAGAGGGAGTGAATCTTGTTCCACTGGTTTTGGATGTGAAGGAACTTCATCAAGGCAAGGTCTGAGACTGCTCTATAGGCAAGGCACAAGTCGGCTCTAAGCAGCCTACACAATACTGAATAAAATGATAGGGTCTTCAGTCTGCACATGTAGGTCATGTGGTGTAGTCCCTGAATTCTTTTAGTGAAAAACCTCTGAAGTCTATTTAGTTGCTGCAGGTGTTTGGTGAGGTACATACAGAAGGGACCATTGGACTCTATTATTGGTGTGATGAGAGCCTAGTACAGGAGGGTTATAACCTCCTTAGCTTTGGATGCTATACCCTTGCTTATAAAGCATGCAATGTAGAAGGCCTTCCTTATTACTGTGGACACCTGATGATCAAAATTAAGGCTGCTATCAACTTGCATGCCTAAATCTCTCGATGCTGTGTTTAAACTTAGGGAATATTATTAATGTTGTAATTAGCAGGGGGTTCTCCTTTGCAGAAGGGGATTATAATGCATTTTTTGCATTTAATTTGTCTGTGGCTTTGACACCAATAATTTTCTGTATAAGCCCATTTTGTAGAACGTTGACATTTTTGGGGGTTATCGATGATTGCTGATGACTGCAAACTGGGTGCAAACGTGGTAAGCCATAGGCCATCTATTTTCACCTGGACTTCTGAAAATAGATACCAAACAGTAGGAGGCTAGCATAGATCACTATGGAATACCACTTGTAACAAGACTGGTAGTAGAGTTGTCATCCCCAGTTTTGACAGTGTGTGTTCTGTTTTGAGCCAATTCACAACTCATCTAGTGCCATAAGGGTTAATCCCCAGCTGAGTGAGTTTCTCAGTGATGCTTGAGTGACATATTGTGTCAAAAGCCCTTGGCTAGGTTGAAATAAGCAGTGTGAACTGTTTTGCCTTCATCCAGGGACTTTGTGAAATTTCTGAAGAAGTCCACCAGGTTTAGCAGACAAGATCTGCCCATAAAAAAGCCAGATTGGGTTGGGTCAAGAGTTGGAAAGTCACCTATATCTTTGTTGGGGTCTACTTCACATGAATGGAATCTCAAAATACAGAATTTCATTTGACTGAGACCATAATACCTAAATTTCAAAATACTGAAAACTCATTTGACTGAGTTTCATTATACTGAAAGCTTACAATGCTGAATTTAAAATTACAGAATTTTAAGTCATCGACATGCACACTTCCAACATCAATGACTAACTCTTTCCAAAACTTAAAAACTACTTACTTACCCTCTTAGCAGAAACTGGACGATACAAAACCAAACTATGTGGGGGGCTATGCCCCCACACCCCCAACTATATATATATATATATATATATATATATATATATATATATATATATATATATATATATTAACTCCAGGATCAGACTACAGTAAGGCAACAGCATACACCTTTTACTTACCTTACAGCACTGTACACAATGTCTCTACTGCCAGGAGCACACATAATGTCCACCGTATTACTTTAGATACTTCCCATAAAAATGTAAAGACACATACTCGCATTTAGAAATACTACAACACTACTTTCTACCCTACTATCGGTATTCTGACAGTCGGCACTTTAAGTTACAGTAATGTGTTTTTATCACAAGCAAGTCACATGTGGAGGGAAACACACATCATATCTATAGCTTAACCTTTAGTATTTTGAAATTCAGCATTGTAAGCTTTCAGTATAATGAGAATGAGTCAAATGAGTTTTCAGTATTTTGACATTTAGATATTATGGTCTCAATCAAATGAAATTCAGTATTTTGAGATTTCAGTCATGTAAAGTATACTCCCTTGTTGATAAGATCCATGTGGTTGTTGTATTCCACTCAGCTGGAATAAAGGCAGTGCTTAGACTGAGACTGAATAGCATGCTCAGTGGTTCCGCTAACTCCTGCTTTAGACCATTTAATAGGTCTGGGATGTTGTCTGGACCCACAGAGGCTGTGGTTTTGGCCTTGGAGAGTGTGGCTATGACTTGCTTTCTGGAGATACTAGGCAGAGGATTGGTGACAGGCATGTTATGGGGTATGACTGGGGGGGGGGGGTGAAGTTTACACCAAACCTGTCTGCTAGCAATTTGGAGATGTTCTCAGGTTCAGTATAAGTGGTGCCATCCACAGCTAGTTCAGCACAAAGCTAGGACTTCCCTTTTAGATTTCTGACATAGCTAAGGAATGCTTTGTGAGTTACCTTAGATAGAGTTGCTAATTTAGTTTCATTATTAGCTTTAGAGGACTTTACATGATGTTTAATCTGCTTGTTTGTGCTTTTGAGGGAGTTGTTCCTTTGCTGGGGCTGTTCCTTCTTGTTTTTGACAGCACCTTCTTTCTCTTATTGTTTAACGTAGTTGTGCTGGATATCTACCAGGGTGACTTATTTTTTCATGAGGTTCTTCATTTGATCTGTTCCGGTACCGCTGAGTCTATACATTTATATACAGATTTATGCAGGATATTTGTGTACACCTCAGTATAGGGGTCATTGCTGTCACTGACAGGGAGTCTGAAACTATCGACACCATCGGTCAGTAGGCTACAGTTTGCTTTGGAGAAGTTTTTAATCTTATTGGCCCTCAGCGTGGGTCAGGTATGATCATTACATTGAATGACACTGAATGATTTATGATCAGACTTTACCAGGCAGGGCCCCACACATGGGTTGATGCAGCGATCCCCCATGTCAAGGATGTTAGAGCCCCTTGTGGGGCTGCTGACTATCTACTCCAGTACATTTATGTTAACAAGTCTAGGAACATTTGGGCAAGTGCGTTTATGCTACCCAGTTGATGGAAGGATAGTTAAAGTCTCCTATGACCAGGGTATTTGGCTGTACTGAGAGCCAAGTAGGTCCAGATAGGCTGTGTGCTTTTTCATGGTTCATGGAGGGGGACCTATAGCTAACAATGACATGGAGGGGGGTATTTCCTAGAGTTAGCTGGACTTGGACTAACTCTAGGGAGTCATATTGTTTAACCATTCTAGATGTGTATATGTCTTTACCTCAAAAACAAGTAGCTTCACAAATAAAATACAAAAAAATGGCTGTTGGAGAGAGAAACACACAGTACTCCCAATAATGATGAGCATGTTTGTTCCTTTATTCAGCAACATGGAACTTCATCAGATAACTTGTCTATTTCCCAACCCAGTTAAAATAAAACAGTTAAACCAACCATGGAATTCATGTAGGTACTTTTAAAGACAAAATGTGTCTCCCATGTCCACAATACCATGTTAGCAAATACAGGGGCAGCAGAAGCCCTCATGGCCACTCCTTTGGTTTGCTTGAAAGATTCTCCCTCAAAGAAGACAAAATTGCTCTTTAAAACCATTTCCATTAATGTGGAAAGAAATGAGATGAGTCATGAGAAATTTTGGATCCCAATAACAGGGCTTCCTTAAAATATTCCATACCTTCATTATGGGGAATAGTCAAAAATAGATCTTTGACACTGATAATAAGACATACAGCATCATTTTTAAATGTACTTTTCGCTGAGCATTGCAGCATGTGCCAGGAATCTTTGAGGACATGTACCTTATCAGTAAAAAAATTCCTTTAGGTGTATGTCAATAAATTTTGCTAGCGGCTCTGTTTTAGAGCCCACAGCAGCAACTGGTGGTCTCATTGGAGGATCAGCAGTTGACTTGTGTACTTTACGAATCCCAAACAAAGCAGGGGTTAACAGTTTTTTGACTCAGAGGTAATCTATTTCCTCAGGGTCAATTTGATAGTTCAAAAATAGTTCCTCTAATAAAAGGTCCAGCCTATGGTTAGCTATATTAACCTCATTCAAAGAAGCTGGTAGAAAAAATACATTATCTTGTAAGAAAGTCAACAATTTGGCTACATATAATATGTGGTCCATAATAACCACACCTCCTCCCTTATCAGAGTTTTAAGTGCTGGGCTGGGCTACTATTCTGCCTGTGTAATTGCCTGCTTCTAATTGTTTTCACCTGCTAGCTTCAGCAGTTATCCCTGCTAGCTTCCTATTAATTCTGTTGCTTCCCTTTTCCTCTCTGTTTCCTCAGGGGGGAGCAACGTGCATACTATCAGAAACACGCTCACAGTGGCTTACACGCACGCACACGTGCTTACATGGTTCAGAATCTACTTATTCGGGTTAAAACACGCATACACCCGTGCAAACACTGTTACACGTCTGCCAACAGCCTGCAACATACTCAGCCTGCCCTACACACGCGCACACCCGCACAAACAGTGTTAAACATCTCCCAACACGCTCCCACATGCTCAGTCTGCCTTACACACGTGCACACTGCCTTACTTGTGCTTCATGGCGTGCACACGTGCGCATGCACGCCCAGCAAGAAACTTTGGTGTAAGTAACAGTATGCACCTTCCATTTCTTGACTTTCCATGACTTATCTAGTGGCACACCTCTTTCCATGACCTATGCCTGTCATCTGTCATGTTACACTGGCCTCCAATGAACTGCATTTCTTTCTACCATTGCCCCCTGTGATGTCACATATCTCCTACTCTATTCCTCCCCCTTATGTATCTCTTACACTACTCAGACTGTGCTCATTTGCTATGTGACTGTGAGATTCAGTATCTGAACCCTCATTTACATGAAATTGCCTACTAATGCTTAGTTACATGTCTTAGACTCAGCTTCCCCCCTTAACAATCACTACACGGTGGCCATGTTGTTTTTGGTCTGCTGGTCCCTGCATTGTCATTCCATGTATTGCATGAAACCCACGTTTGTGGGTTTATAACCTTCATTTTCATGTTTTATACAGCGCATCGGGTTATACATATTTGGCCATTGGCATGCTGCCTGAGTCATATGCACCCTTTTTTTGGAGCTGACATGGCTCCGTTGTGGAATTTGCAGAAATGTACTCAGTTGCCAACTGAGTACATTTCTGCAGCTAAAATGTCTCTTACACGGACTGGTTTCTGCTTCGTGGATCACTAATATACCTCATTTGCACACCTTTCAGATGCAAGTGAGGTATTTAGCATGTCCACGCCCAGTTCGTGTAAGAGACATTTTAGCTGGTCTCTTACACGGAGTTTAGGGCTGTTCCTGGATCGCAAGGCTTGCACAGAGTGTTGCACATCTCTTACACTCCGTGCAAGCCTTCGTGAATCCTGCCCTATACATTTTACATTTTATATTCTAAGTGTTTATATTTTAAAAGTGTTTTTAAATATTTTCATTAATACTTTTAATGGTCATTTGGACAAATTGGTTAGTTGTTTTATTGATGTTTCAATTACTTGATTGATATGTAAGATTCTTTATTTATTTATTTATTTTTTGTATCTTGATGCCTGAAAAAGCAGTTTGTATCTGCTAGAGCTTAACTTGTGAAATAGTTATGATTGCAGCTACTTGTGGTTACAGAGCTTTTGCTTTTTGCATTGTTTTTATGACACTGCCTCTGGATTTATACCCAAGATATTTTTCTTGTGATGACTCACCTTGGAAGACACAGACATTTGTGCAGTCACAGAGATCTGGTTGAAGGGTCTGGAGAGCATCCCAGCCATACCAGGTTACACCTCCTTCCATACATTGAGACCACAAACTGAAGGTGTGAAAACTAAAGGAGGCGGTGTACCAACATTCTTTAAAGATAAATACATCTCCAGGTTGGTTAAACAGTATGATTCCCTGGATTTACATCATGTGCAATTAACTGTTAAGATACCAATTCAAGTTATAGATAACTCCAGGACCCCCCTCCATGAATCAAGTCACCCACTGTGACTTTTGGATCTGTTTGAGTCTATCAAGATACATCCAAACATCATGGTTTTGGGGAACTTTAATTACCCATCCATTGACTGGGTAAATTACTTGTGCTCAAACTCACTTGCCCAAAGGTTCCCCGACTTTGTTAACTCCAATGCCCTGGACCAGCTGGTTGACACCCCCACAAGGGGTGTCAACATCCTGGATCTGGTGCATACCGATGTGGGGAATTACTGTAGCACCCTACTGTGAGGTCTTCCCTGATGAGATCTGACCATAAATCAGTCTCATTCAAAGTAACTATCACACCTGACTCCCCAGCAGCAACTAAACTAAAAAAAACTTCTCCAAAGCAGACTATATCCTGTTATGAGATGGCATAAATAACTTCACTGCACCTCCCACCTCAGATGGAATTGGCAACTATGCCAAGTTCTACATCAGTGCTTTATACAAACACCTGTATAACTGCATTAACTCGGCCGTACCAGATAGGACAAAAACAAGTTCCTCAAGGAATAGTAAACCTGCCTGGTGGACAACTGCCATTAACAGGCTTTACAATAAGAGGAAGAAATTGTTGTCTAAGAGTTAGAGGGAGCGAGCCCTAAAATGGAAACACTCCCTCCTCAGCTTAAACAGGCAAATAAGACTTCTTGTGAAGTCCTCCAAAACATACTAGAAATCCAAATTAGTTTCCTCAACCAAGGACAACCAGAATGCCATCTTTAGTTACATCCATAATCTAAAAGGAAAGGCCCAGATTTGTGCTGAACTGGTAGTTAGTGATACCACATATACTGAGCATGTGGACATAGCTAACATGTTGGCCTACAGGTTCTAAGAAAACTTCACTCCCCTGTCCCCAACATATGTACCCCATGACATCCCGACCACTTGTCCCATACCTTGTATTTCTAAAGAGCAGGTCAGAAATGCCCTTTATAAGGCCAAAACCACAGTAGCTATGAGACCTGTTAACATCCAGGCTGCATCTTACATGAGCTTCAAGAAGAATTTGCAACAGAACTGGGTACTCTTTTCAGTCATAGTTTAAGCACTGGCTTCATCCCAGCAAAATGGAAAACAGCCACTGTTATTATCTTGCACAAAGGTGGTGCCTGTACTGACACCCTGAATTATAGACCTATTAGCCTGATTAGCTTATCTGCAAGACCATGGAGCAAATCATCATGGACCATATCAACAAAGATATAGCTCATCTCCAAACACTTGACCCTACTCAGCTTGGATTTGTCAAAGGGATGTCATGCCTGTTAAACCTGTTGGACATCTTTGAGACAGTCACCAACGCCCTGGATGAGAGGAAATCTGTACATACAGCCTATCTAGACTTAGCCAAAGCTTTTGACACTATTCCCCACTCAGACATCATTGACAACCTCACCCAGCTAGGTATCAATCCTTATAAATTTCTGTGAATAGTGTTAGATTGGTCACTGAATGACTCACATGTAGAATACACATAGTCAAAACTGGGGAATCCACCTCCAACAGCAGGCCTGTAACCAGTGGTGTTCCACAGGGATCTGTCCTGGGACCTCTACTATCTGGAATCAATTTCTCCAAAGTACAAGCAAAAACTAAAGGTCTTTGGCTGACAAAGTGTGCTTATCACTGCAAACTGGGAGCGGACATACAATCTCCAAATGATGCCAACATCCTGCAAGAAGGTCTCACACAAACAAATGATTGGTGCCAAAGTCATGGGCTTAAATTCAATGCAAAAAAATGTATGATCCCTTTTGGAAAGAGCGATGTTCCTGCTAACTACCACATCAATACCAGCACACTAAGTATGCACTCAGTGGTGAGAGACCTGAGCACACAGGTTGACAGCAACCTTACCTTTGATCAACATGTCTCCACAGTGGTAAGAAGGGCATTCTATATTGCTCATCTCATAAGTAATGACATTGCCTCTAGAAAAAAAGAAGTTATAATCTCCTTGTACACTGCTGTCATCAGGCCAATAATTGAGTACAATGCCCCTTTTTATATGTACCTTTCCAAGCACCTGCAGCAATTGGAGAGGTCACAAAGTCTCCTGACAGGGAAAATTCAAGGTCTTCAGCATCTGTCCTATGTGGATCATCTGAAATCAATGTCACTTTATTCTGTTTCATATAGACTTCTTAGAGGTGATCTCTGCGCTGCATATAAGGCAATCTCTGACCCTGCTTTATTGGAAATGCTGCATATCTGCCAAGTCAAATGGTACAAGGGTTACTCACTCTGAACACCTTAACATGGTAGTGACATTAATAGAACCTGCTGGAGGGACAACTTTGTCTCCCAGAGGTTACCACGCCTTTGGAAAATACTCCCACTTGATGTCAAATGGAGCACCTCATTGGCCCTCTTCAAATGTAGTCTGGACATTTGGATGGGTAACCAAAAATGTATTCTGTGGATTCCACCTGTGTCACTGCTGGACAGGGACAATAGGTACTGATCATGGAAATAATGGTAAAACTTGGTTAGACTTCTAAGAGCCGTAGGGTCATTAGCCTAGTAACTTACTATGATCCTATAAAAACTAAAGTAAGGAAACAATAGATGAGGGGACAATGTCTGAAGAATGTGATAAACTAGTGTTGTGGGAGGAGTGAAAGAAAGGATACATAGAGAGGTGAATCCAGGAGAGGTTGTAGCAGTGATTACGTATATGATGAAAGAGAAGATTGTTGGTCTTGATGAATTCCCAGTAAATTATTATAAAGTAGAAGGGGTGCAAGTGGGGAAGTATATGATGTGTTTGTTTGCCAGGAAAAAGAACTGAGTGTGATGCCAAAATCAATGTGGCAGGTGGTGTAATAGTGTTAAATAAAAAGTGTTGAGAAGGAGCAAATAACTTAGAGACCAATCTTACAGTGCAACAGTGAAGTTAAAAATACTGTCCAGAGTATACGTGGCTATACTAGATGTCTTCTTGTAAGAATGGTGTAATATTCTCAGGAGGATTTTGTGAATGGTAGGTCATCTACAGATCACTGAAGATTGCTGTTAAACTTTATGAATTGTGTGAGAGGGAAATGACAAAAGGGGCTGGGGGAATGCTTATGGACATACAGAAGACCTTTGACTCGGTAAACTGGAGATTTATGATGGAAACTCAGGAACAGGTATTGCGTACAGGAAAGGCTGAGTATAGTATTAGGGCTCTGTACAAGGAGCCAAATGCTCAACTTAGAGTGAACGGGGTTTGCAAGGCAAGATAAACTTGGTAGAGTGACAGAGCAAAGTCATCCTTTATCTTCAGGGAACTTAAGCTGTGGAAGAAAAAATAGTTTAAGGATCAGTCTGTACCCCAGGGATTGGTCTGTGCCACCCCAGGGATCAGTCTTGGGGCCTCTGTTATTCAGGATATGCTTCTCTGAGGTGCAGGCTAAAACTAGTGGGCTATGGCTGATCAAATTTACAGATTACTATAAGCTGGCTGGGCGCGGTCATCAATTCCCCATGTTATGTGGACGTCCTCCAAGTGGGTCTCACCCAAACAAATGACTGGTGCAAGAAACATGGCCTTAAGCTGAATGTCAAAAAATGCATCATCCTCCCCTTTCTGGAGAGTGACATCCCCACATATTATCACATTAATAACAAAAAGAGCTGCACAGCTGAGCTCGAAATGCCTGTAGCTATTGCTGGCATCATAATAGTTCACTTTGTTTCATAATAATTCAGTTTCAGTTCTTTAACACAATACTATATATTTTCTCACCTGTGGAAATCTATAGATGCTCAATAGTCTTGCAGCTGGAACAGTCAGTATTGAGAGATATTCTGCTATAACAACCAGTAACTTCATTTGTTTTGCACAATTATAATTTGGAACTACTGTATCTCCCTCAGTTAACAGTCGTAGGACATTCTCAACAGCAAAAGCTTCACAGTAGCATGAATCAAGGACTTTGAATCCCAGAGTGATATTTGGTATTAAGGAGTGGTCACCATTAATTTTAGCAGTGGCATACACCATGGTCAATATATCCTGATATGGCACTGGATCAAGCCTGTATTTGTATACATTGTTGCAAATAATCATACAGTATTCTAGATAGAATGTTTTAAGTATTTCTACATTAAGGGTTTATTAACACAAACTAAATTGTTTTATTGTGTGACATTCTGAAAGCACTCGAATTTTAATTTAATGAAACTAACATTTTCTTACATTGATTACAGTTAAAATGAAAGGTAGTTGTTCCACTGTCTAAGCATAGATCATGAGTAACATAAAGACAGTGCAGTTACTTGATCAGAACTATTCACTTAGGTTCATAGATTAGTACTAAGCTAACTGCCCTTGTGAGCCATTTTAAGCCTAGCCAATTATGCCTTGTGAGACTCAAGCCCTACACCTTGTGTTTGTAAGGCAAGCACCTTAACCATTAAGTCACCCTCACAACCCAACATTTCTCACCTAAGTTTTTATTTTATGGACAGAGAAAAAAAATTTACCTCAAAAAAGTGCAAGGATGAAAAATTTCCCAGGAATTCATTAAAAGACCCAGTAAGAGCTTTTTGGCTCATGCTAGAAAGGCCCTGCTCCCACAATGTGGTATTTTGCTATTTTGCAACATGCTAGCTGTGACAAGCATCTCTCTGTATAGCAGTTATCACAAGGAAAGGCAAATTAATGCTGATCTGCACATAGTGGTAGTAAACTGCTGTTCATATAGGCCAATCTTACACACACGCACACATACACACACACACACACACACACACACACACACACACACACACACACACACACAAAATCTTACACACGCACACACACACACACACACACACACACACACACACACACACACACACACACACACAAAATCTTACACACGCACACACATACACACACACACACACACACACACACACACACACACACACACACACACACACACACACACACACTTTATTGCTCAATGGCTCCTGTTGTCTAGAGTTTCCCCAATCCCTGTACTGATGCTGGTGCCATTATGGCACTTAATGGAGGAGTTATCACTTGTGTATAATGGCTCCCCCCACCCCCCCCCCCCGATCACATACCCCTGTCATGATAAAGGCCATTGTTGAATACCAGAATGTGTTAGAGCTGGCCATCCTTACCTACATGGCTGAGTGATTTCTTGAATCACTTGACATATAGATGCCTTCTTGAACATGATTCCAGACTAGACAACAAGGCTATTTAGAATATACATTTCCTTTGGAATGCCTCATTAGCATTCAACATGACTAAAGAGCCAGCCCTATGCTATTCTATAAGTCTAAAGCACCATGTAAGAACCCTTTGTTGAATACTGAAAGGTGACTGACATGTACGCAGTGATATACAAGTAGCGGTAACTTCTTGAATAAACCCATGTCTTTAAAAGAATAATGTTATCACTTCAGTTATGTTCCAAAACAAATAATAAGAGACATATGTAAACATATTCCTCTTCAGATGCTTGAAAGCAAGTCCTATTACACAAACTGAACTGGAGAATCATATACATATTGAACAAGTGCATATATGATGATTTCTCTATTTTCTATTCAAAAACAAAATTAGAAAATTATTGAATTTGCTTTATTTTCACACCCTCATACTGAAAAATTTCCTTTTCAAGAATTGTGAAGGCAAACTTGAAAAATACTTTAGCTCTAGGCAGTATGCAGGGGTATACTGCCTTACCCTTATAATAGGGTGGGATTTTTTTCTCTCTTTTTTATGTAATTGTGAAGACCATAATATCAATCTTCAGAATGACAAGACTGTGACTGTGAAAATGAGGCATGAATACTGAGTTAGAATTTGTAAATTGTACCAATGTGGGAGAGACCAGGGTCTCTAAGATCACCTGTACTAGGTACCTAAATTTACAACAACAAATGAACAGGAATAGCCGTGGTCCTCACTGCATGTAATCCCAGGCTGTGGAAAAAGTTGCCACTACAGCTCAAACAGCATGCTACTATGACTGCATCTAAGGCTAGTCTTGATGGCTGGATGGGAGGAAACAAATTTACACTAGGAAGATCATGTGCAGTTTCATCACCTTGGGAAAGGCTCACTAATGTGTGCATAATATGGGTGTTAAGGACTTTTGTGTGTGCCTTCTTAAAGGTCCATAATTTTATGATCCCATTTCAATTGTTGATTGCCAGGCTAATGGCGCTAGGAGGCCTTTTTAAGTTTAGCCATATTTTCCCATTGGCAAATGAATTATTACATTTTCCAAGGGCAATTAGGTTTGGATGGCCATATTTCCCCATTTATATACCATTGTATAAGGTACTCAGGAACATATGGAAGATAAGTTAGCAAACAAAGGAGAGTAGTATTGCTGAAATCGAATTCATCTTCAAGTCTTGGTGTGTACCTTCATGAGGTATACCCTGTTTTTAACAAAGTCTCAACAAGAAGACATTGATATATAGATTGTATTTTACATAGTATATATCATGGACAGAAGTAGGTCAAAAATAAAAAAAAATAGCAGGATAAAAAAGTGCCTGAACCTGGTAGGCACACTGGTGCCAGGACTGGAAAAAATTACAGTGTAGAATCCTCAAATTACAGAAGCATTTCTATAATGGGGCCAGGCTAGGCCAGCCCCAGACACAGGATGTCCCCTGTTGTAGAAGGAAGTAGCAGTCCACAAAAATCACAAAAACTGACAGGACAAAGAAGAGCCATAAAGATGACAGAGTGGACTTTGAGGATAAGAAAGAAATTATGTATTGTTATTATAATGCAAAAAGCTTTGAATTTCCAGCCACAAGCTATACAAGAAGATTGAGAGAAATTAGAAGAAAAAAAAATGCTTCCACAACAAAAACTGTCAGAAGCTTCAAATAAAAAATTGTGTTCACTAATACAACAGATTTGAGAAAAGCATTATATGCATCAAGAAACTTTGAGTTGTTTGGAGAAAGAAGCATCTGAGGAAGTGTGAAAATATAAGCAACAAAACCTAGAGATTTTTGACAAGTATAAAAAAGAAATATGGACATGGGAAAGAGAGAAATTTGATATGGTGCAATATTTATGCAAAGTTGAAGTCCAAATTAATCAATACAAAAAAGGCAGCCCAAAAGATATTCAAAGAGAAATACAGGCAACGGCATTCAGATAAGGAAAATTTCACAATAAAAATAATATCACAAAGAGGAAATGTAGAAAAAAAGGTTAGTAAAGTAGAAGTTGAATAGAAGTTGAAGTTATGGAATACCTGCAAAGTGAAGGATTTGGTGTAGAAGGCCTAACACACGTTACATTACAGCATGATGGAACGAATCCCCAAAGTAAGGAGAAACAGGAAGATCAGGAGACATCTGAAGAAGAAATCTGGACATGAGAAAGAAAAAGAGATTTAATATGGTGTAATATGTATGCAAAGGAGAAAGCAAAACTAATCAATACAAAAAGAGCAGCATATTTGAAGAGAAATGCAGACAAAGGAATCTGAACATGGAAAACTTTACAATACAAAAAATAAGAAGACGAATAGTTAAAGTAGAAAAGAAGATTAGTAATGGAGAAGTTAAAGAAACAGAAACTAAGGCTATGGAGTACCTGTGAAGTGAAGGATTCAGTGTAGTAAATCTAACTCAGAAAGGACCACAGCAGGATTGAGCAATGGACATCCAAATTAAGGAGAACTAGTGGAATGGGAAGCAACTGGTCCGTTACCATATAAAGTTATTTTGGAGCCTGCCACAGGAAACGAGAATAAATATTCACTTGAAGCTGGACAACAAGGGAAGGAAAAGGAAACTATGGCAACTGACACAGTCAGTGTTGAGGAGTGATAGGCCAGTGAGTTCCCATATGACAGAGCAATGGATGACATAGGATGAAATTGAAGAGAATTTGCCACAAAAAGATGGTATAGAACTTTCTATTGAATGACTACAGGAAAGGGAGAACAAAAAAATGAGCCCTCAGCTTAGAAGAAAACAAGCTAAAAGAAGAGTTGCTTGATTTAATAGAGACAGATAGACAAATTAAGATCAATGAAAGAAATAGACTGCAGAAGGTCAATAAAACCGAAAAAGTCAGAAGTTTGCTAAAACAAATGAACAAAGTAATTAGGACTGTGCATAGAGATCCATGCAATACACCAGAAGTAAACATAATATATTATTGTGCAGCTAAATAAATAACAGGTAAAATTCTACAGTAAACTCTCAGTTAACCGACACCCATGGGGTTTGGTAAATGCTTGATAACTGTAGTTTTTGGCTGCTTGAGCGTTACTATTAAAAATAGACCTGACTAATACTGTACCCTATCATGCCATACCATAAACACTGTATTGGTTTGATTTTAAAATTGAAATACAGTAAATACAGTAAATACAAGCCTGGCTGAAGGGGACAGAAAGTGCAACACATGAAAATGTAATTGTTCATAATGCACTGTATTTTTTCTGTGTTTTTTTTTTTTTTTTGCCGGTTGCTTGAGAGAGCTGGTTACTTGAGTTAGAGTTAAGTGACAGTTTATTGTACCACAAGAACACAGGGTAATAAGGGAAAGGAAGGGGAGAAATCAAATACCATCATGGAAGTATCAAATAGAAAAAATTATAAAGCAATTAAGATGAAGTGTCACTGTTAGAGTGTAAAAGCGGGAACAGATCAACAAAAATACTCAGAAAAATAGACATCATAAAAAGCAATGCATAGAATTATAACAGATCAGGATTTATCATGCATTATCACAAATAATAAATTAAAACTCAGCACAGACAGAACAACTTAGAAGATGCACAGATAAATATAAATGAAAAGTACAAAATAAACAATTTATTGATGACCCAAAAAAGTTTTAAAGATAATTGGGAAACAAGATAAAAGGAATTGAAAGACAACAAAAAAAAGAAGAAATAGATACATTTTGGAAAAGTCTTTATGAAGATCCTGTGGGACATAACAAAGATGCTGGTTGGATAGAAGAAGTAAAAGAAAGAATAAAAAGTTCAAATGTACAGGATATGAAATGGGATGAAGTAATGGCCAGAGAAATTGAAACAAAGTTAAGAAAAGCTCCTAATTGGAAAAGCCCAGGTCCAGATGCAGTACCTAAATTCTGGTTAAAAGTATTAGCATCTTTGTATGAAGATTTAGCCATAAGTAAGAACTATTTATATGTGCTCCCCTAACAGACACTACCCTGGCTAACAACAGGAAAAACAATGCTCCTCCTTAAGCGTGAACCTGAAAGTTACCCTAAAAATTACAGACCAGTAACTTGCCTTGTGACTATGTATAAACTAATCACTGGAATTGATGTTGACAGAGTTTACAGTGTTTTAGAAGAAAACTCAATTATGACAATAAAAGAAAAGGGTAATAAAACAAAGTCATACAGAACAAAGGATCATTTGTTGTTAAAGTCATAGCGGAGAACTGTAAAAAGGGGGAAATCTAGGTATGGCATGGAATGACTACAAAAAGCATTTGACAGTATCCCACATTCATGGATAAAAGAGTGCTTAAAATGTATAAGATACACCCTACACTGATAGACTACTTCACTGGGGCCATGAAACAGTGGCAAACTTCTTTGCAGTTAAGTCACAATAAAGGGCAAATTATTATTCCAGGGATAAAAATCCAAAGAAGGATATTCCAGGGTGACTCTCTGTCACCGTTGCTCTTTTGCTTTGTCCATAACCCATTAACCTGTCCGCATAACAGATGGTTATAATTTGTCTCCCAGAAAGCGACAAAGTGTAAAGACTTCTCATCTTCTCTTTGTTGATAATTTAAAACTATATAGCTCATCAGATGAGGACCTGAAAGTACAACTGCAAGTAGTCACAACTTTTTCAGATGATATAAGATTATCATTTGGTCTTGATAAATGTCCAAAAACAACCTTTATAGCAGGAAAACTGCAGCAACAAGAACAAATCAGTTTGGGACAAGCATGTGATATAAAAGAACTTGAGTAAGAGGGAGTGTACAAATATTTTATAGACTGATGAAGAATCAACAATAAAACATGAACAAATGCTAATAAAACTTAGTATGGAATATTTTAGAAGTCTTAAATTAATACTGAAAGCAGTGTTGACAACTAGGAACAAAATTCAAGCTATAAACCAACTTGCTGTTCCTGTCCTAACTTACAGTTTTGGAGTGACTGACTGGCCCCAAAAGGTGTTGGATAGATTACACAGGAAAACAAGAAGGATGCTTCATGCTTATCACAAGATTTATAAAAACGAGTGCATAACAAAATTATATATTCTCCATTCCGAAGGAGGTATGGGCCTCCTTGAAAATCATCACATGTATAGATCTGCAATCATGGTACTGCATACATATCTGCTGACCTCACAAGACACAAACATAGTAAAAGTTTTGAAACATGGAGAAAATAAATCTAAGATGACTTTCCTTCTTAATCAAGCAGAAACATATTGGCATCAAACGGAAATGGAAATCAGACTAGAAGTAGATAAAAATCAAGCAGCAACTGAATGTGCCAAGAAGTAAAAGAAGGAATATACGATGAAAGATTCGATGAAAGGCAAGAAATGTGAAAAATTCATAAATATAGTTGCAAGTACACAAAATTCATGGAAGAACCTCATGTTGATCAGGATCACATACAGGAATGCTTAAGAGTGAATTCAAATCAAAAGATGAAAGGTTAATATTGGTGGCCCAAGAGAGTGGGCTGCATACACATTGGTTTACAAGGTCCATTGAACATGTGGGAAAAACAAACAAATGTATGTTTTGTAGAACAGAATTGGAAACAGTCAGACACCTTGTTTCTGGTTGTGATATACTAATGGCAGAAGGATTGTATACTGAAAGGCAATAACAGAGAGCTTAAGAGTGCCATTGTTAAATACAAAGCTGTATGTGAACTTAAAATAGCCACTGAAACCAAAAATAACAACAGATATCTCATTAATTATATGAGGAAGTTAAGAACTTACACCACGCATTACTCAGAACTAAACTATAATAACACTGCCTACTCTGACTCAAAAGAAATAGCCAATTTCCTGACTGACAAAATAGTGAAGTTTACTCCTTACATTGTTATAACCATTCCACAAATTCAATGATCCTAAGACCCCACTATAATTGTTATGGAGTAGGTTCTCTGCACCATCACAATAGCTAAAAATACCTTATCTATGGGCCCTGATAATGTACCTAGTTGCCTGATTGCTAGTGCCAAATATGGTTTGTCTAATCTCCTACTTAACATCTTTATTGTATGCCTCTCCACTGATTACATTCCCAAATCTTGTAAAGTGATGGTTGTAATGTCATT
This sequence comes from Protopterus annectens, assembly GCF_019279795.1. NCBI lineage: Eukaryota > Metazoa > Chordata > Ceratodontiformes > Protopteridae > Protopterus > Protopterus annectens. Next base: position 236,299,548 of record NC_056739.1, read on the forward strand.
AGAAAAGGGTGGACAAACCAAGCACACTGGTAACTGTAGACTCATTGTTTTCACTAGCCTGTTATGTGAAGCTATTGAATATACTATGTCAGACCTCATCCATCTGGACATTGAAAATCTCTGAATCTTTAGCCATCACCATTCCAGGTTTGTCAAAGGCAGAGCCTGCCTTACTTACCTCATTCATTTGTTTGAAAAAGTCCCCAAACAGTGGATGGTTTTATGCAGTACAAACAGCAGATCTGGATCTAGAAAACACCTTTGAGACTCTTCCCCATGCAGGCATTATTGACAGACTTGTAAAGCTGAATATAAATGCATATGTTCTGTGGTGGTTGGCTAACTAGTTGTCTGAAAGAGCCTATAGGTTTATAGTGCAAGGTCCCACTTCTGAAAGCAAAAAAAAAAAAAAAAAAATGCATGGCTCAGTGCAGGACCTTCTCCTACTTGGCAACTATTTTTCAGACCTTCGAGTCAGCAATCCTATGGCTATCTGAATTCATAGACAACTGTGAATTAATTGTTTGCATTCATTCCTACACTGTTTCATATTTACTCCAACATGGATTAGACTATGTCAAGAACTGGTGTGAGGACAATGGTCACAGACTAAATGTGGAAAATGTAGTATACAGGTCATTCTGGTACACACATTTCTTCATATAAGTGGCACATCCTTCATTAAGACACTGCTGTAATGCATCTTGGTACTCTTATTTATGATTCCTTATCTTTTCACCATTATGTATCTGTAATAGTTTAGAAACCTTATACCTGGCTTATCTAATTTCCAAAACAATTTCTTATAGATACAAAGAGGTCTTACTGTTCCTTTAATTATCTCTCAGACAGATTTTTGAATTAATGTTCTTTTTGGCATGTATTTGCCTGAACATATGACTCAGTTTGAGAGACATCAGAGATTCCAAACTAAAAGATCTGTGTCCTTAGCAGCCTCAGTTATTATGAGACTAGCAGCACCCCCCTCTCTCTGTACCTCAGTGTTTATGGACTCGTATGGGGTGACCCTTGTCTATATTTTTGAGGCATGAATGATATGAGCCTCTTTGACCTCCTATTCCAATAGTTCTGGTGGTGTGGCCAAGATGGCAAGCAGTTAAGAGCACAAGAATTTTGCTCTGCTTCTCCCATACATTTTTGACAGGATTTAATTTTTAATTTCACTAAAACACATTCTGAAAAAGGTGAAATAAAGAACTGGAAACTATTTGGGACTGTTTGGTGAAAATAATCCACTCTTTTTTAAAATGTTCCTGTTAAAACTTCAGCTTGAAAATATGAAATGAAAATGAGTCACTCTAAGGTAACACTTAGTCACTGTAAAGAAGGAGCTACAATCAATCATGAATAGTATTAAAGACCTATTGTTAAAATTGGATTAACTAGACTCTAAGGTAGACACAGTCAAAGAAGACTGTAAAAAGTAGATAGAATTAATAAATGAAGTAGTTAAACAGCAAAAAACTTCAGATATCTGCCATGGAAGACTCACTCACTGATTTAGATGGTAGACTGACTGAAGTAGAAAGTAACCTTGAATTCATTTTAAAGCAAAACAAGTTCCTGGAGATGATAGATGATCTTGAAAACAGGACAAGAAGGAACAATACCAGGATATATGGAGTGCCTGAGAAGCAAGAGGGAGAAAATATGGGAATCTTTTAACTACTTGGATTCTAAAAACTTTAAACCTCCCTGAAGCCCCATCATATGGTATGGGGAGGGCACACAGATCCATATCAACAACAGATTCAAACAAGAAAACTTCAAAGCCAAGATCCATAATAGTGAAATTCATTTCCAGTCAGAGAAAAGATTCAGTTCTAAAACTGCCTGGTCTGCATCACCCATCAAAATAGTTGATAACCTTATCAGATTTGACAATGACTTTTCTTTTTTACATGTTTTTGAAAAGGGAAGGATGTAGTCCCTTGCTGATAAGTCTAAAGAAATCTGGAATAAAAACATATCTAGTTTACCAAGCAAAATTAAGACTTGTTTGCCAGGAGGAAGAAAAACATTTGAAACCCTGGAAGATGCTATTTCTTTTGTACAGAAGAACAACTTAAACCCACTGAAGAAATGGACTGGACTGCATTTTGAAAAGACATGTTACAAGGAATGAATAGACATTAAAAAAACAAAAATAAAAAAACTCAGGGACAAATGAAAATACTACATGTTGTACAATTCATGGTCTTTATAATAACTTGGTTTTGGAGCATTTCTGAAAGGATTTCATCAAAAGGTAAAATGTTTCATCTTTTTATTTTTTCGTATTAAAATATAGTTTCAGTAAGTAGTATTTTCCTGATTATTGAAATACATTTGATTCTTCACTAGATGAGATAAAAGTATAAGCAATAGTTATATTAATAGTTAGTAATCTGAAATACATAATCTGAGTTTAAACAAATGATTAAAGTTTTATAGTTTACTTTATGTAAATATCAATAAGAAGACATATAAGTAATGGTAATTAGTCTGGGTTTGATATAAAGTGCATGTTTTGTTTTAAGACACTGTACTAAAAGTAAGAAAATGTGCAGACATGTTCTGTCATGGTTATCTGTTAAATTTAAATATTTAAATAATCAACAGCAGTCTTAATGTTGGGGAAATGCTGAATACCATGTACTTAATTAATTTTACTTTAAATGGGGCTTAGTTGAACTATTTTCTTTATTTCCTTACTAAAACTGTTAGTGTCATTTTTACATGTATCATAGCTACCCCAACGTGATTGTGAGCCCTTTTAACTTTTTCATCTTTCGTCTCATTTTCTTGCCTGAAATTCTAAGTTTCCACAGCAGCCTGGTTTCATTTTGAACAACTAGTGACAAAGGAAGTTTTACAAGACCACTAACCCCTCCAAAAACAGGAAATGAAGGGAACTTTTGAATGGAACATTAAAACAGACATTATTGGAAGGTTGTAAAGACTTCTTTACATTAATCATTGAGTTTATAAAAGATTCTGTGGCTTTGTTTTACAACACTACCCCACTGGTCATTTTTCACAGAAATGGGCATGGCCAGAGTGATTGGCATGCCTAGTGTCTGTGATGTGGCATGCAAATAATGCATGATTGACATGTCATGCAAATTTGCCTGTGACTTCATGAATATTCAGTCAAAATGTAGTTTACCATTTTGGTCAAAGTAGTGCAATCTGCAAGTTGGTATGTTTAAGTAGTGGGGGTGTGGGTGGAGCCATGGGGCTGAAGGGGGGCTTGCCCCCTGCAAAAGTGATTTTGTTGGCTAACATTAACTGGACTTCGGGACAGTGAAGCAGATGCAAATTGCCTACCAAACCAAGTGAAACATTGGTGCTTATTTATTAATTTTTACAAACATAGTTTGCTGAACGTTTTTACTGCTAATACTGTCAGTTTCCATTGACCCATTACTTTGTAATTTATTTATTTACTTAGTTACTTGTTGAGGAGGTCATCTAATTTAGAGGTCATCTATTTTGCTTTTGGTAGTTTGCAGTACTAGTGCATTTCACACCTACAGTTTAACATGCAATACACCTACACCTGCTTTTTAACTTGTAATGTGTTGCCATTTGACTCATGTACTCATAGCCAGAAAAGTACCCTGTCCACATGTATATATTATGAAGTTACTTATGTATACTTCACCTGTCCTTTTGGGTTTTGCAATAACAAACTAAGAAGGACAGATGAAGTATACATAAGCAACTTCATAATTTTTACATGTGGACTGCAGTTCTTAGAGAACTTCACTTTCTACAAGTAGATGAGGCAAATGCAAAACATTACAACAAATGTAACTACTGGTAATCTGTTTTAACTTTACGCAACTACTATTGCTACTGCACTACTAGTAAAATACAAATACATAAATATGTTTTCTATTCAGCATAAGCGATGTACAATCTAAGCACATCTAATGATGAGTATTTGCATATTTAGAAAAAAAAATGTGCAGGGTATTGGGTGGGGCTTGGGTGGTCCTTGCCCCTGCACATCTGGTGGGGTAGTGTTGTAAAACAAAGCTCATTTTGTAATTTAAAATGTGCTTTTTCATTTTATACTCAATATTACTGCATCAGAGAAACAAAATAAGCTTCTGTTCAAAGGAAACTTTTGATGGGAACTGCAAGACTGGGGGCATTGAAAAAACATGATACACAAGTGAAAAGATCTGTGAAGGTGAGTTACTCAAAAGCAACCTTTATAAACCGTATAATGTTGCTCTAAAGGGATTATGAGAAAGCTTCATTAATATGCATAGTATACATTTTAAGTTACAGAACGTTTTATTTATTTTGAATGCATAGAGCTTCCCCACCCTCATTTTAAACAGCCACCAGGATTCAATAACCTGTTTTCTCTGTGCAGGAATAGTGTAGAAGCTCCGGCATGGAATAAGGCCACTGTGCGATCCAGTAAACAAGGCTGGGAGCGTGCACGAGCCTGTCAACACTATTTTTGCATGGACACCACTGAATAATGCTAATTACCTCAATTGCTTGTGAAAACCATGAAAATTAGGTGAATTAGTGATTCAGTAAGCAGGCAGGCATCCATGCAAGAACAGTGTCCAGTGCAGAAATGTATTTGGCTACTAGCCAAATACATTTCTGCAAAAATCAAAATGGAGGCATGACAGCTCAAAGTAAAGCATGTATTATAATCCTTAGTCATGCCAATGACCAAAAATATGGCCATTGGCATGGAAAAGTGTCACAAAATTATAAAAATCTAAATTTATTTTTTTGGCCAATTTTGGCTGTTTAAGCATAGGGTAGCAGCACGTAAACGGGATTGTGCCAAAAATAAAAAAACTGTGAAAAGGCAATTTTAAGTGAAATCTGCATTTTGCCATTATAGTCTATGGCATACAGAATCAAAACAAAAACAGGTAACACTGGATGCTAAATAGGAAGGCTGTGTTGTAGTGGTGCAAACAGGGACTAAGGCAGTGGGGTATGTAAATGAGCAAATTTTACTGAATCACTAAAGGGGAGACCATTCTCTGGCTGCACCTAACCGTGTAGGAGCCATAAGGCAATGGTGTAAGCAGGAGAAGCAGCTGACATAAAAAGGGGGGGGTGTCATGCTTGGTGTAAGCACATTGGAGCTCCATCACTGCCATTTGAGCTTAGCTAAGCACAACCAAGCAAGGGGGTGTGTCTGAGGTTGTATTGACTTATTCCATGAAATGAAGAGCATAGTCATGTCCATACTGCAAAGTATTTACTTTAGCTAAACAGGTTTGCGAGGCATGCACCAGATCTAAAAAAAAAAAAAAAAATAGAAATAGCATACGTGTTTACATTTGGGCACCGTGTTTGCATAGACTCAGGGCTTAAAAGGGGTGGAAATGAGAAGGGAAGAAAATAAAAAAAACAAGGGAAATAGCAGAATAAAAGCAATCATGTACAAATAGCATAGCTGGCAGGTGAAATGCATCATAGTGAACCAATCATACAGGCAGCATCTGCAGTACAACAGTATAAACTATACAAACACCTGTCAGTCTGTTTTTTCCACAAACTCTGTACCACTAGTGTACACATGCGGGGGAATTTTAACCGAAATAATGTTAGGGCCTGCCATTCCTTTGATACATCAGTATGTGATAGAGGCTGAGGGTGGTGAGGGGGATAATGCTGACAACCGCCCCAGACTGAGGATGAGGAGAAGAGTGTTCAGACCCAAAGTAACCTACCAGGGGCTACATGATCTGGAGATAGTAGAGCACTACAGGGTGGACAGACACATACTTCAGCAAATTATAGAGCTGTGTCAGCCTCAACTCAGACCCAGAACCAACAGAGGGAAATCGATCCCAGTGGATACCAAGATATGTGTAGCCTTATGAATACTAGCTACAGGTGCTTTCCAAAGACCTACTGGGTACATCAAAAGGGTCTCACAGGCATCTGCATCCAGGGTACTCCACCAGTTCCTGGATGCCATGCTACCACATGATGGTGAGCACATTTACTTCCCAAACACCCGTGAGGAGTGGACCATCAATATACATCTCTTCCACCATGTAACAGACTACCCAGGGGTACCAGGTGCGATAGACTGCAAGCGCATCCACATCAAAGCACCACCCGGTAAACAGGGTAGGGTCTACATATACTGCAAGAGCTTCCCCTCCATCAGCTGCCAGGTTGAGTGCAATGCCCAGGGCATTATCATGAATGTGTGTGCTGGAAGCCCTGGAAGCTATCACAACTCCCACATCTGGCATTCCTCACATCTGTAACAGGCATCTGCCAGTGGGGACATCTTGTATGGCCATCTGGTGGGGGATGCTCGCTATGCACTGAAGTCGTGGATAATGACACCCATCAGAAATGCACGCACACCCAATCAAGAATGCCATAATGAGGCACACACACACATACCAGGATCATTATAGAGCGTGTGTTTGGAATGCCCAAGTCACAGTTCCACTGCCTTGACATATCTGGTGGACCCTTGCAGTACTCTCCACTCACATGTGCACACATGTTCATGGTATGTGCCATGCTACACAATATGATCTTGCATAAACAGCTGCATCAGGTACAGCATGGGGAAGGGCCACACAGCCCACCACCATTGCCAAGGTCCTCACAGGCACAGAGAGACTCAGAGCAGGAAACCCCTCAGCCAGCTCCTGTAGACAGATGGAGGCATGCCCGATATGCCCTGGCCTTCGCAAAGAGGCAATGCATAGCACACACACTAATACTTTAGGGATCCAGGGACTGACACCTCTTTCTCTGAGTCACACACACAGTAAAATGGATGACACACACATCACACTACCTGTAACTTACCATGTATAGGCAGTGTACTATGTGCATCCAACATAGACAGCCCTCGAGCACCATCCACACAACTGCCACAGGCACAAGGTAAGTCAGTCTTCTTAACAATAAATTAATGGATTAGTATGTTCTGGTAGCATATCTATGGTATTGCTGCATGCATGCAAGGGAATGGGGTAGCCTACTAGGACAGCAGCAGACAACTGACAGCTATGTGAGACACCAGGAAATGTCTGCCCAATACTGGCTTCCCCAGAGAATGCAGTAGTCCCATGGGTGACAATTCTCACTGCAGCATAAGTGAGGAGCTAACAAAGTGGGGAGTCATAGGTCACATGCATGGATGTCAATGTGTGGGTCCTATACTCACCCCTCAGCCTCAGACAGCAAGTTGCATGTCCACAATATGCAGGGGTCAATGAGCTATGTGTATGTGTGGTTAATACTGTCAGGATCTGGCCAGAACTTACTCCCAGCTGTTGTGTTGGAGTGAACTAGGTATAGTGCTGTCTTTGACAGAGCCATGTGCCGATAACTGCAGTATCAACTATTATGCATGTCAGCCACAGACATACTGGAAGTCACAGTACTATGTGGAATATACTACACATATAATGGACATGTCTGCACAGTAGAATGCACTCTACCCACACCCATACCTCCCAACCTCTGACAGCAAGACAACTGGAGAAGGTCAGCAATGACAGTGGGACAAAAGCACAGTGATAAACATGTGTTGTAAATATTGCTCTTACATACTGAGAAAGTTGGCCAGATCAGGGGTTTGCATTAGTGGGAAATGTCAGATGGTTATGTAGTCTGAAACAGTAATGTCTGTCATGATTTTGTAACATCAGTCTTCAATTATATGCAACTAACTTGCCATAGACATGCAAATGCATGGACAATCTGCCAAAAATGTACAGTTGAGAGGTATGGCCACGCCAGGATATGGCATCTCAGGTAAGAAAGATACCACACAAGCAGGATATCCCCAGCCAGTATATCACCAAGGTGCTGGACTGTTTACACACACAGCATCATCAGTCAACTGGCTGTAGCCACACCTCCCAAATGGCCTTGTTGGGCAAAAATGTACATAGCTGGGCTCATAATATTGGTCTGTGCATCATACATCTTTTATTCCTCTTCTAAAGCACTGTGATAATCTGAGGATGTCTGTCACTAGGTAATGACACAATACATTGCAGTGTCAGACTACAGATATGTCAGAAAATGTCTGCTAAACAAACCCTGTACCCCTAGGAAAGTCTTGTTTACTCCTGAGAAGTATGGCTGTAGCACATAAAACCCCAGACAGGAGTACACCTATCTGTGGAATGGAGTCCCACTCCCACTATAGAAGATCACACTAGACATTCTCCTACACTTAGAGAATCACAGGCCATGTTGGAACCCACATCGGACTATATGACTGTATTGTGTGTATATATGTATATACATATATGTCTGTGCATACAGGAAGCTTTGTACACCTTAACTGTCCCTACACACACCCATCTGACAGGATTACCCTCAACTAGCTGTAGGTGGCCCAGATATGATATATATGCATTTGTTGCATGTGATACACAGACATATATATTGACAACAGATAACAATATGTCACGCATACACACACAGATGTGGGGAAGTGAGAGAGACAGTGATAGAGAGACACAGAGAGTGAGTCACATATACGGATACCCTGAATGGCATAGAGTGATTTCCTGCTGTGGACAGTGGCATACCAATTTTAACCAGTCACATGTGCCAGCATAAAAGGTGAGCCCCACTGTGTACTAGTACTGAGGTGGGGTTTATAGTATCACATTACACTCCTGTTTGTGCACGTGTCCATAGATCTAAGTATTAGGAGACTGTTCCCACTCAGTACAATTCCCATTGCCCTACTTCACAAGATCTGCTGCTGTCATTCACCTTAGAAGTACCATTGGACACCTATCAGCCCTATAAGCTCTGTAGCATGTGCATTAACTGTGTAACACTATAGTACAAATAACTAGATAGGTAGGGGTTCTAATCACAGTCCTGGAAAATGTAAGTGTGTGTGTGTGTGTGTGTGTGTGTGTGTGTGTGTGTGTGTGTGTGTGTGTGTGTGTGTGTGTGTGTGTGAGAGAGAGAGAGTGAAACAGTTTTAAGCCATTCCCACCCACACTTCCCAGTGCCCCACTTTAGCAGTCCTACTGATGTCATTCCCCTTAGAAGTACCTTTGCACAGTCCCAGCCCTATAATCTCTGTGGTGTGCGCAATAACTATGTAACAGCATAGTACAAATAACGAGATAGGCAGAGATTCCATCAGCAGTTCTGGCAAGTGTGTGGTGTGTGTGTGCGTGCGTGTGTGTGTGTGTGTGTGTGTGTGTGTGTGTGTGTGTGTGTGTGTGTGTGTGTGTGTGTAAGTGTATATGTTTATAGGATGACGTATTTTGAGAACATTCCCAACCACAACACTTCTCAGTACCTCACTTTAGCAGTCCTGCTGATGTCATTCCCCTTAGAAGTGTCTTTGTACAGTCCAGCCATATAAGCTCTGTAGTGTGCACAATAACTATGTAACAGTATAGTACAAATAATTAGATAGGCAGGGATTCCATCAGCAGTTCTGGCAAATGTGTGTGTGTAAGTGTGTATGTTTATAGGATGACATACTTTGAGGACCTTAACTCCCACAACACTTCCCAGTGCCCTACTTTAGCAGTCCTGCTGATGTCATTCCCCTTAGAAGCACCTTTGTACAGTTGTCAGCACTGTAAGTTCTGGAGCACATGCGATTGTGTAAAACTATAGTACAAATAACTAGATAGGTGGGGGTTCTACTCTCAGATCTGTCAAACGTGTGTGTATGTGTGTGTGGAGGGGTGTGTGAAAGTGTGTGTGCAAGTGTTTGTAAATTTGTATGTTTGTAGGATGAAGTATTTTGAGGACTTTCCCACCCAGTGCCCTACTTTAGCGGTCCTGCTGATGTCATTCACCATATAAGTACCTTTGGGCAGTTGCCAGCCCAATAAGCTCTGTAGCACATGTGATAACTGCGTAATACTATAGTACAAATAATTAGATTGGCAGGGACTCTACTCTCAGATCCAGCAAGTGTATCTGTGTGTGTGTGTGTGTGTGTGTGTGTGTGTGTGTGTGTGTGTGTGTGTGTGTGTGTGTGTGTGTGTGTGTCTGTGTGTGTGTGTGTGTGTGTGTGTGTGTGTGTGTGTGTGTGTGTGTGTATTTATAACTGTATGTGCAAGTGTTTGAAGTGTGTATGTTTGTAGGATGAAGTATTTTGAATACTTTCCCACCCAGTGCCTTACATTAGCAGTCCTACTGATGTCATTCACTTTATAAGTACGTTTGGGTAGTTCTCAGCCTAGTAAGCTCTGTAGCACATGTGATAACTGTGTAACACAATAGTACAAATAACTCGATAATCAGGGCTTATACTCTCAGGACCGGCAAGTGTGTGTGTGTATAAGTGTATGTGCAAGAGTTTGTAAGTGTGTATGTTTGTATGATGAAGTATTTTGTGGACTTTCCCACCCACAACACTTCCCAGTGCCCTACATTAGCAGTCCTACTGATGTCATTCCCCTTAGAAGTACCTTTGGACAGCACTTAGCTGTATAAGATCCACGGTGCATGTAATAACTATGTAACAGTATAATAGAGATAGCTAGATAGGGAGGGGTTCTACACTCAGTTGTGGCAAATGTTTGTTTGTGGGTGTGAGGGTGATTGTAAGGGTGCATGTTTGTACAGTAATGTATTTTGATGCCCATCCCACCCAGTACATTTCCCATTGCCAAACTTTACAAGGGCTCTTTAAGAAATCACCTTAGATATACCTTGTAACAGTGTTAAATCTGATAAGTTCCATGGCATGTGTGATAACTGTGTAACACTGTAGTATACATAAATAGATTGGTAGGGGTTCTAATCTCAATACTAGCAATTGTGAAACTGTGTGTGTGAGTGTGTGTGTGAGTGTGTGTGTGTGTGTGTGTGTGTGTGTGTGTGAGTGTGTGTGTGTGTGTGTGTGTGTGTGTGTGTGTGTGTGTGTGTGTGTGTGTGTGTGTGTGTGTGTGTGTGACTCACATCAGTGTGTGTGTTGGGTAAGAATCATATTCTCTGGGGGTGTGGGTTATACCATTTTGAGGCATGTACCACCCAATACACATCCCATTGCCCTACTTTACAAGGCCTGCAGATATCATTCACCCTAGATGTACTTATATACACTTGTGAGCCCTCTAACCTCTGTGGCATGTGGAATAACTGCATAATACTATAGTGGAAACAGGTAAGCGTTCTAATCTCAATACCAACAACTATGATAGTGCGTGAAGCATATCCCCTGTGGCTGTTCTGTATGTAGGTTATACCATTTTAAGACCAAAAAACAAGACAAAAAAACCAAGGCAAGGAGACAAATTCTTGAGAAAGTTGCTGGAACAAAACTGTAGACCACAAGAAAATAGCGTATTACCAATTTAATCAACGCTTTCGTCAGGAGACTTCTTCAGAATACATTTAAAAACCAAAAAAACACATCACTTAAATAGTACACCAATAAAACAATTATCCAATGAGAAAAATACACATTAATTAAAAAACCTAAATTTAAAGTGCTAGTGCATATCAAATGAACATGGTTGAAGTAATGCCTTTGTCAATACTTAACTTGCTGTTCCGTAAGAAACATTTGATGTTTATTGTCTCGTTTAGCCCGGGGAGTTGGTCAGATTTTAACCTGATCTGCCATAAAACTTCCCTCTGTTCAACGAAGTTCCTAAAATCCCCCCCCCTCAGATCTGATTTACAAACCTCAGCAACGGTAAATAGAAATTTGTTAAAATTTACACACACAACTGAATGTCTAAATAAGGCATTTGAAGAGTCATGGGTTTTGATACTGTAAACATGCTCACGGATACGTGTTTTAAGACACCTTGTCGTCATTCCAACGTAAAACGCTGGACATGAACAACATAACGCAATATAAATGACTCCCTTAGAACAACAGTTCACATATTCGGGAACTTGAAAAGTCCTGTCAAGGGATTCAATGACAATTAATGGTCCTACAGACAAAAACCTACACATGTTACAGTTGTAACAGGGAAAAACACCCTTGTTACTGAAGCGAGTGTTGATGGTAGGGGGATAGGTTCCTTCTAAAGCCCTTTTGATGTTATAAGTGTTCCTAAAAACAAAATTCGGTTTCTCTCCGAGAACTTTAAAAATATCAGCATTCCCCTGAATGATCTTCCAATTGTTAACTATCAAATTTTTTATAACCTGTCCATCAATACTCATTCCCAAGGAACATATGGGTCCGTCAAACCCTTTGTTTGTACAGGTTTTGGCAATTGTAACAGCAGAATTATTTTGCCCATAATGCTCCAATAGCGCCGGGTAGTGGGTATCCCTTCGACCAAGTACATACGTAATGATGTCATCTAACATGTAACAAGGATACCCCCTATTGATAAAAAGTTTTTTAATAAGGGCTATTTCATCCATCAGATCTTTTTTGGATGAAGTCAACCGACAGGCCCTGATAAATTGACCCTTGGGGATGTTTTTGATAGTATGTTTTTGATGGGCACTGTCAAAATGAAGATAACTATTGGTAAATGTTTCTTTACGATGTATCTTGCTGTTAAATCTGTATTCCTCACTGTCCCACCTAAGGGCTACATCTAAAAAATGAACACATAATCCTGAACTACCAAGGGTAAATTTCAAAAATTCAACCTGTTGATTGATCTTGATAAGGAAATCATCAATAACTGTTTGATCACCTTCAATAACAAAAAACAAATCGTCCACAAATCGAAAATATAATAATAAGTGGAAGCTACTTTTCAAGGAGTCAAGGAAGGAATCCTCCCACCAGGACAGAACCAAATTGGCATAAGAGGGGGCCGCAGATGAACCCATCGCAACTCCCCTCTTTTGTCTGTAAAAGGTGTTCCCAAACAGGAAGAAATTATGATGCAACAAAATATCAAGAAACCTACATATAGTAGAAACTTGGCCACCAGTAAATTTACCCTGTTTACTTAGTAAGATGCGTACAGCATCAATACCTTCGTCATGAGGAATACAGGTAAATAAAGAAACTACGTCAATAGTAAACAAAAGATGTTTTTTTGGATCAAAAATATTTTTGTTAGCAAATTCATTAAATCTATTTAGAAAATGCCATGAATCTTTGATATAGGAAACTTGTTCTGCCACTAATGGTCCTAAAGTGGCATCTAAAATTAATGAAATCCCCTCGGTGACAGAATGGGGGGAGGACACAATGGGCCTAAAGGGAGGTTTGGTAATACTTTTGTGTGTTTTTGGGATTCCAAAAAGTACCCCCACCCTTGGTTTATGAATTACACAAAATTCATATACATCCAAATCTATTTCATTATTCATAAGAGCATCATATAAAATAGAATGTATAAATCTCTCCTTTTTCTGAATCTCTGAAAGGGTAACAATTTCGTATTCTTCCTGGTTGTTCAATAAAGCAGACATTTCATTAAAATAATGTTCCTGTGTCATTATCACAATATTCCCTCCCTTGTCACTTTTCATAAAACGTAAACAGTTGTTTTTGTTACGTAGTTCCTTGAAGGCTTTCCTCTCATTATAGTTCAAATTATAATTAAACCTAGGACGATTTACAAACACCCTGTCAAGCTCATTCAAACAGGTTTGCTCAAAAACTTTGATAGTATGGGTCAAAGGGGGGTTGTAAACAGATGGTTTTTTAAAAAGTTTCTAACTTCTGGAACGTCATTTAAAATATAAGTGAGGTTCAATTTCCTCACAAACTTTTTTATGTCCAGAACAGTCTTACCATAATCAGCCCTTACTGTCGGAACAAAATTCAAACCACGTCTAAGCACGTCATATTCAAAATTACTAAAAGCAAAATCAGTTAAATTAATAATATCAAACTTTCCTTGATCAAATCTCAAATCTCCTCCTCGGAGGAGTTGGAGCCCAGAAAAGTCCGGCTCCTGGTCAACATTGTCTTTCTTGCTTGTGGAATCTTTTTCCCTAAAAAAACGGAGGTGTCAGAATTGGAGAAGTCAGTAACAGTCTTGTTTGTCAAGCCTTTGTCGGGATTCATATTCTTGTCAGTCATAGTGACTGAATCAGTCTCTACATCCAATGTATTACCGATGGTATGACCAACAGTCCCGCTACTCGGTTTACCCGGTCATGGTCATTGAAATGTCCGATTTTAGAAACATTGTCAAAACCCGGCAAAGGCGGGTTATTCCGGAGGGTGGTATTGAATTCTGTGGGTAAACCTTTGTTGTTTTTAGCTGCAGCGGAACTGTGAAAATAGTTGTTACCAGAGAAAGAACCACCCTTTCTAGGATATGGCTCTTTGTTACCGGGAACAAAAAAATTGTATGCAGAGTTAGATTTGTATGCGAAAATGTCCCGCTCAAGTTTGGTATGTTTCCTATTGGTTATTTCGAAGGAATACTTGTCAACTTCGTCAAACAAATTGTTAAAAAATTCTCTCTGAATACATCCTTTACCTACTCTTTTAATTGCTTTTTCCAACTCACATATTTCATCATACAGCACGACCATCTTGGCAGTGTTGTTGTCTATTAAAAGCTTCAAAAAAGCCATACCTGCATCGTTAAAGAAAGAAACAAGTGTACCAAACATAGGGTCTCCTATCTTCACCCCGTTTGGACACTTGAAAAACCGGAGTCCCTTAGGCATAACCCGTAGTTCGATGCAGCGTTCGAAATAGTAGAATCCTCCTCCACTTCGATAACGGTGTCCAGTTCCTTAAAGGAACCACTAGGGCTACAGGCATTTGCCACAGCTGTTGATGTAGTACTGGCTTTTGACACCAAAAACTTCAACGAAGTTTGAATGTCACGTAAAGTAGATACAAGTAGATTACTGAAACTGGAACTGGAATCACAACCAGGGGTTGGATGAATACTTAAGTTCAATAACTGTTCATCAATCTCCTCAGCCATGGTAGGGATGGTAAGGCAACAAAAATCCAAACGAAATACCACCAATAAATAAAGACCAAAAAACAAGACAAAAAAACCAAGGCAAGGAGACAAATTCTTGAAAAAGTTGCTGGAACAAAACTGTAGACCACAAGAAAAAGGAACTGGACACCGTTATCGAAGTGGAGGAGGATTCTACCCGTAACCATAGCAAAAGGACTAGATGTCAACTTCCGGAGGAAGTTTCTGTTATCAAACCACTATTGGAAGGGACAAGTAATCCTTTTGGTGAGAATTCTTCTTTCTCTTTGTTCGACGAAGATATAAGGAAAAAACAGGATTTATTGACACGATTGTTGAAGCGGCATCGTTCGTTGTCCATCGAAAATCACTATTTCGAACGCTGCATCGAACTACGGGTTATGCCTAAGGGACTCCGGTTTTTCAAGTGTCCAAACGGGGTGAAGATAGGAGACCCTATGTTTGGTACACTTGTTTCTTTCTTTAACGATGCAGGTATGGCTTTTTTGAAGCTTTTAATAGACAACAACACTGCCAAGATGGTCGTGCTGTATGATGAAATATGTGAGTTGGAAAAAGCAATTAAAAGAGTAGGTAAAGGATGTATTCAGAGAGAATTTTTTAACAATTTGTTTGACGAAGTTGACAAGTATTCCTTCGAAATAACCAATAGGAAACATACCAAACTTGAGCGGGACATTTTCGCATACAAATCTAACTCTGCATACAATTTTTTTGTTCCCGGTAACAAAGAGCCATATCCTAGAAAGGGTGGTTCTTTCTCTGGTAACAACTATTTTCACAGTTCCGCTGCAGCTAAAAACAACAAAGGTTTACCCACAGAATTCAATACCACCCTCCGGAATAACCCGCCTTTGCCGGGTTTTGACAATGTTTCTAAAATCGGACATTTCAATGACCATGACCGGGGTAAACCGAGTAGCGGGACTGTTGGTCATACCATCGGTAATACATTGGATGTAGAGACTGATTCAGTCACTATGACTGACAAGAATATGAATCCCGACAAAGGCTTGACAAACAAGACTGTTACTGACTTCTCCAATTCTGACACCTCCGTTTTTTTAGGGAAAAAGATTCCACAAGCAAGAAAGACAATGTTGACCAGGAGCCGGACTTTTCTGGGCTCCAACTCCTCCGAGGAGGAGATTTGAGATTTGATCAAGGAAATTTTGATATTATTAATTTAACTGATTTTGCTTTTAGTAATTTTGAATATGACGTGCTTAGACGTGGTTTGAATTTTGTTCCGACAGTAAGGGCTGATTATGGTAAGACTGTTCTGGACATAAAAAAGTTTGTGAGGAAATTGAACCTCACTTATATTTTAAATGACGTTCCAGAAGTTAGAAACTTTTTAAAAAAAACATCTGTTTACAACCCCCCTTTGACCCATACTATCAAAGTTTTTGAGCAAACCTGTTTGAATGAGCTTGACAGGGTGTTTGTAAATCGTCCTAGGTTTAATTATAATTTGAACTATAATGAGAGGAAAGCCTTCAAGGAACTACGTAACAAAAACAACTGTTTACGTTTTATGAAAAGTGACAAGGGAGGGAATATTGTGATAATGACACAGGAACATTATTTTAATGAAATGTCTGCTTTATTGAACAACCAGGAAGAATACGAAATTGTTACCCTTTCAGAGATTCAGAAAAAGGAGAGATTTATACATTCTATTTTATATGATGCTCTTATGAATAATGAAATAGATTTGGATGTATATGAATTTTGTGTAATTCATAAACCAAGGGTGGGGGTACTTTTTGGAAGTACCATAACGCACAAAAGTATTACCAAACCTCCCTTGAGGCCCATTGTGTCTTCCCCATTCTGTCACCGAGGGGATTTCATTAATTTTAGATGCCACTTTAGGACCATTAGTGGCAGAACAAGTTTCCTATATCAAAGATTCATGGCATTTTCTAAATAGATTTAATGAATTTGCTAACAAAAATATTTTTGATCCAAAAAAACATCTTTTGTTTACTATTGACGTAGTTTCTTTATTTACCTGTATTCCTCATGACGAAGGTATTGATGCTGTACGCATCTTACTAAGTAAACAGGGTAAATTTACTGGTGGCCAAGTTTCTACTATATGTAGGTTTCTTGATATTTTGTTGCATCATAATTTCTTCCTGTTTGGGAACACCTTTTACAGACAAAAGAGGGGAGTTGCGATGGGTTCATCTGCGGCCCCCTCTTATGCCAATTTGGTTCTGTCCTGGTGGGAGGATTCCTTCCTTGACTCCTTGAAAAGTAGCTTCCACTTATTATTATATTTTCGATTTGTGGACGATTTGTTTTTTGTTATTGAAGGTGATCAAACAGTTATTGATGATTTCCTTATCAAGATCAATCAACAGGTTGAATTTTTGAAATTTACCCTTGGTAGTTCAGGATTATGTGTTCATTTTTTAGATGTAGCCCTTAGGTGGGACAGTGAGGAATACAGATTTAACAGCAAGATACATCGTAAAGAAACATTTACCAATAGTTATCTTCATTTTGACAGTGCCCATCAAAAACATACTATCAAAAACATCCCCAAGGGTCAATTTATCAGGGCCTGTCGGTTGACTTCATCCAAAAAAGATCTGATGGATGAAATAGCCCTTATTAAAAAACTTTTTATCAATAGGGGGTATCCTTGTTACATGTTAGATGACATCATTACGTATGTACTTGGTCGAAGGGATACCCACTACCCGGCGCTATTGGAGCATTATGGGCAAAATAATTCTGCTGTTACAATTGCCAAAACCTGTACAAACAAAGGGTTTGACGGACCCATATGTTCCTTGGGAATGAGTATTGATGGACAGGTTATAAAAAATTTGATAGTTAACAATTGGAAGATCATTCAGGGGAATGCTGATATTTTTAAAGTTCTCGGAGAGAAACCGAATTTTGTTTTTAGGAACACTTATAACATCAAAAGGGCTTTAGAAGGAACCTATCCCCCTACCATCAACACTCGCTTCAGTAACAAGGGTGTTTTTCCCTGTTACAACTGTAACATGTGTAGGTTTTTGTCTGTAGGACCATTAATTGTCATTGAATCCCTTGACAGGACTTTTCAAGTTCCGAATATGTGAACTGTTGTTCTAAGGGAGTCATTTATATTGCGTTATGTTGTTCATGTCCAGCGTTTTACGTTGGAATGACGACAAGGTGTCTTAAAACACGTATCCGTGAGCATGTTTACAGTATCAAAACCCATGACTCTTCAAATGCCTTATTTAGACATTCAGTTGTGTGTGTAAATTTTAACAAATTTCTATTTACCGTTGCTGAGGTTTGTAAATCAGATCTGAGGGGGGGGGATTTTAGGAACTTCGTTGAACAGAGGGAAGTTTTATGGCAGATCAGGTTAAAATCTGACCAACTCCCGGGCTAAACGAGACAATAAACATCAAATGTTTCTTACGGAACAGCAAGTTAAGTATTGACAAAGGCATTACTTCAACCATGTTCATTTGATATGCACTAGCACTTTAAATTTAGGTTTTTTAATTAATGTGTATTTTTCTCATTGGATAATTGTTTTATTGGTGTACTATTTAAGTGATGTGTTTTTTTGGTTTTTAAATGTATTCTGAAGAAGTCTCCTGACGAAAGCGTTGATTAAATTGGTAATACGCTATTTTCTTGTGGTCTACAGTTTTGTTCCAGCAACTTTCTCAAGAATTTGTCTCCTTGCCTTGGTTTTTTTGTCTTGTTTTTTGGTCTTTATTTATTGGTGGTATTTCGTTTGGATTTTTATACCATTTTAAGGCCTGTTGACCCCCTACCCATGACATAACTTTAAAGTCCATCTTAATGGCATCTGCCTCACATGCACCATTTAACACTATACAGCTCATACCAGTCATTTGTACAGTTGTACATGGGATAGCCACATGTTTGCAAACTATATGTTGTCTGTGTCCCCTGGCAATGAGCATTCCTGTAATATCATTGCCATCATGTCACAGTTACTGCACTGACACACATGCCAGCATCAGACATTGTACCTGGATGACACATCATGATGATGCAAAGTCCGTCACACTATCACTTGTGCAGGTATGTAGAAGCAGTAGACGTGACCAATCCCTATGTCTGGTGGGTTATCCCACCATCCATGAAGGCATTTGCAACATTACCTGTTGTAAGAGGATGCATGCTATGTCTCAGGCATATAATGTATGTAGAGCATGGCATGTGTACACAGCACTATAGTACATACAAGTGGATACGTAGAGTTACTAATATGTCTATTGGCAACTGTTTATGTGTTTCTATATGCACAGCCCCTGTGGCTGTCTTCAGTGTGCGCATGTGATGACTATACCATGTTGTGTGCCTCTTCCACCCTGTGAAATCCCCCATTGGCAATCTAGTTCAGCCCATATAGATGTCATCTACCGTACAAGCACAGTTACACACCAAGCCACTGTGATGCAATGGTTGTATCACTGAGAATTGTACATTAGTTAATAGGTAGGTCATTCACTCTAAGTGTCACTTCCATGTGCATGTGTGTCTCAGTGTATGTCCCCATGCAGTGGTGTGTGTCTGTGTGTGTGTGTGTGTGTGTGTGTGTGTCTGTGTGTGTGTGTGTGTGTGTGTGTGTGTGTGTGTGTGTGTGTGTGTGTGTGTGTGTGTGTGTGTGTGTGTGTGTGTGTGTCTGTAGGGGTGATGTTCACTTGGGCATTGCAGAGGAGCTGTGCATGTGTGGTGGTGACTGGCCTGGGATAGGGATGTGTGAGTGTTCATCTGCTCATCTGCAAGCAATGTGGATGCCTGACACAAGTCTATGTTGGACAGCTGTAGGCCGTACATGGCAAGATGTATGAGTCACCATCTCTTAGCAGGGATGTGGTAACTGGTCCTGCCAGGAGTATCACTGGCATCGCCAGGCCCAAGGACAGATGCAATACTACTTCCTGATAGTGACTGCTGTCTGCTGGACCTGCATCCCTAATGGGACTGGCCAGGACAACGTGCGTATGGCCATCTCCAGTGTGGTATGGACAGCAGCCTCTCTTCAGTAGTGATGTTGGTAGTGCCACGATGGGACTGTGAATTTGCACAGCTATGTGGCCTCACAGCTGATTATGTCACTGACCTACATCTACCTGGCCAATGTTCTAATCCCACCACATGTTTGAGCACAGTAAATGCATGGTCAAGCAGTGACAGTGTCTCACCCCACTGTCTATCCCCAACATTGGCAGGATGACGTACGGCATCACAACTGCCATAGAGGTTGTCACACATGGCAGGGAGCACTGCAGGCATGACCCTGAGCATCTGTCTGGTGTTGCAGTCAGTAAGTGCCTGTGTCTCCATGATGGAGCATAGCTTGTATCTGGTGACACCTGCCATTGCACTTGCAATAAAGGACTTGATGGGCAGCAGTCCTCTGTTGAGCACCTTTGTCCATCTGCCTATGTGTCACCTCACCTGCCCTCTGCCTATGGCTGCTTCTACACTCACACTCACCATACTCAACACACTAGCCTTTCCATGCCACCACCCTTACCCTGTCCACTATCTGTGGCTGCTGGGGACTGGCCATGTGTGGGCATACTGAATGTGTGCAAATATATGGTGGGTGAAAGAGGGATGCAAAACAATGGCACTGGTCCAGGCACTGACAGTCCCACTTGTGTCTCACTATGACCACCATCATCATGGGAGTCCGCTAAGACACTGACTTCAGGTCGTGAGGGGGAGGTACACCAACCCCTGTGTTCACCTGCCAGGAGAACACAATCTCTGTAAAGTAATACCCTGCAATATTATGTTTGCTGAGATACACACACACACACACACACACACACACACACACACACACACACACACACACACACACACACACATGCACACACACACTCCTGGTACAGTCTGGCACAGCTGTGACACCTATGGGCCCATCAGGGCAGACGTTATGGTAGTTCTACCTGCCACAATCTATCTCTATCATTGCTACTGTCCAGCCCACAACAAAGGGTAAAAAATCCTACTGTGTGATGGGCCTAGTAGCAGAATGGTAATTGTGGGCCAGACCAAAGCTAATGGAGTGAGCTATACAGTGTCACCAAGTGCATATGCATGTACTGTAACACCTGACCTACTGCTATACAGATCACACACACTGACAAGGTGTAACGATATGTGATGATAACTGATGAGGGGACAGGATTATACATTATCAGTGCAGTACATACACAGTTCAGACTCACAGGGATTATTTTCAGACAACATTGCAGGACAGTCTGCAATAAATACAGGACACATGTAAAATACTAGGTGCATTGCCTCATAAGATAATACCAGGCTATTGGTCTTGATGCCCTCATAAGCCTGTTCCAGGTTTTGCCCATGGCCCTTCTAAGCCAGCACCTGTTTCCCCATCCATCTGGGACACACAAGGATCCCATGGGTGTCTCATCCATTTCGCATGCAGTTTTCCAGCTTCCTCTTCCAGAGGGCTATACACATACACTGCTAGACATGGGGAGGGAGTGTATTTCACAGACAGTGTATTGTGTGGGACACCACACTATCCCACCAACAAGTACTATACATGTCACAGACTAGGTGAGGGCCTTGCATGCATGATGCATGAGTGCAATATGTCCTACAGATATGCAGAAATGCCATCAAGGCTGGTTTGGACATGGGCTTGTATGTCAGACACAGGTCACTATGATCAGTCTGTATGAGACTGAGTACAGGGACAGAGCTTTCAGCCTACCTGTATAGGCTAGGTGTCACAGACCATAAAATTGCCTGGTCAGGAACCTCTGAGGTCTTTGCAACTGCTGCATTTACTTGGCAAGGTACATGCCAAAGGAGCCATTGTACTTGGTAATGCGTCTGATGAGGGTGGAGTACAAAGATGTTGTGGCCTTCTGGTTCCTGGATGGCATACCCATATTTGTGAGGTAGGCCATCTAGACAGCCTTCCGTACAATGGTGCCCATATAGTGGGAAACTGTCAGGTTGCAACCAAACTTGGTGCATAAGTCACCTCACGCCTGGTTGCATGCTCAGTACATTATTATTGTCATACTATGTGGATGACATCTGCCACAACAGGTAAAATGATGCCTCTTCTTGCATTCAGTTTGTGATAATGCTTCTTGCAGCAGTCAATAATTGGGTCAGTGTCTTTTGGGGGATGCTCAAATTAGTAGGGGAATGTAAGACCGTGGCCAACTTGCAAGCATATGTACACCTGGTCAACCACAGACCACTGCTTTTGTCCTGTATCTTAGATACATATATCTCAAATAGTAGATAACCCCAGACCGATCCTTGGTGTACACCACTTTGGAAGGGGTCTACTACTTTGACTGAGTGGGTACTATCATTGGGCCAGTTAGCTACCCATCTGGTGACATCCAGGTTGGTGCCTAGCTGTGTAGGCATATGTATCCTGGCCACATGGGGATTATTGTGAGAGAATTGGGTTAGGTGAAGATAGGCATTGTTCACCATCTTCCCCTCATCCTTGTGTTTGTTGACCACTTCAGAGAGGTTGAATAGGTTTAACAGGCCTGATCTCCCTTTGACAATAGCATACTGTGTGGGCTCAGGTATTTCAATGTTGCTGATGTCCCTGTTCATAATATCCTTGATATCGCCTTCCATGCCCTTGAAGAGCAGGCTAGTTAGGCTGACATGCATATGATTGCCTGGATTGCTGGATTGCTCCGCTTTTGTGTATAGGGATGACAGTGGCTGTCCTCTGTGCAGATGGGAAGACACTGTTGCTCAGGCTGTGGTTGACTACAGTGCAGAATGGATCTGAGAGCCCATGCCTGTGTTCATGTAGGATGCAGCCAGGGATGGTATCAGGCCTATGGAGACTTGTGTGTGTTGCCTTTGAGAGGGTATTATGGACCTGCTTCCTGATGATGGGGGAGGGTGCAGGTGCTGTACATGCACATGTGTATCAATGGGGGAGACGGGAGTGATGCTTACACTTCACCTGTCTGCAGTCGGTTGCCTATATCTATTCCACATGTGAATGTGGCCACCACTACCAAGCAGGTTTGTGTGTTGCCTCTGGAATTGTAGAAACATGTGGAGAAGGCCTAGTGATTGGCCTTGGTGGATGTGTCCAATTTGCACTCAAAGATAGCCTTAGGGTAAATCACCTGTGGCCTAATTTGTTTGTGCAGACCAAGGTGACATTGTTTCCAATAAGGCACCGGTTTCTTCTTGGCCCACCCAGCAATTGTTTCCACCTATTATGGTGTTTATCTATTGCTGCTGTCCAGCACATGCATTTATACTACCTTGAGGAAGATAATATTTTGTCCTGTCAGTTATTGCTGTGTCCATACAGCTATGTAGTTTCCCACATATTACTGTGGTGTGGGCCTGGACACTGCTGCTAGTTCCAACAGATGGGATGTTGGCTCTACAGCTACTTCTACCTGCTCTGAGGGGATTTTAGTCATTTGTGTACAGTTAATTCTATTCAACACTGTATAAGGGGTTGGGCAGTGGATATGGTGACCTGAACAGTGATGGCTATGTGATCAGATATTACCATGGACGGTAACACTGTATAAGTACTACAGTGGCTACTCATGTTGGTTAGGACCAGGTACAGGATATATCCACCTGTCGTAGGAGTGTTGACCAGCTGATGCACTGCATTGCCATTGACAAAGCTGGGGAATCTGTGTTCATTCATGTTCAGGTGGCATAGATCACGCGCACTATGGTTGGGTATTTGAAGTCACCTAGGAGGAGAGTGGACAATTGAATCCTGACAGATTCCAGCAGGTCCCAATAGGTGTGGTGGGTGTCCATAGTCATGGTTGGAGGCCTGTAGATAGCTATGATTTGAGTACATGTTTTGTCAACTAAGTGCACTCAGGATGTCTGTCATGCATCATATTGTTTGGCCAACCTAGAGGTGTGTATCTAAATGCTAAGGTCTATCACTCCACCTCCTGTGGCTTTGCAGGCCTTCATTTGGGATATAAACGTATTATGGGATGAGTGACCTGGCATGGTTGGTGTGCTCTCCCCATCTACAATGCAGGTGTCAGTGAATGCACAAATGTCAGCATCCTACAGGACAAGGTATGCTTGCATTGACATGGGTTTCAGGGTAAGACACCTAGCTCCTGTTAGACCAAGACATTTGCACAAAGGCACACATCAGTGGTGGGCAAAGGCCACTTAATAGTGTCACTTTATGAATCTACTGAAACACACTTAGTTGCCAGCAAAGACGGTGTCACATTCACAGGTCTACTCTGCAGGATATGACATTTGACAATCAAATGTATGCTAATATGCTATGACTTCATTCTTTAATGTGCTGCCAGTGATGTGCTAGACAATACACAACTGTATGAGGAATTGACTACAAATGTGAGACAGACATGTGGTCAGTCTGCAAAACTATGGACAGTTGTCAGGTATGGGCTCAGTATATCACATACAGTTCAACACACACATCTGCACCTGTTGTGTACTATGCACATACCCTATATAAGTCTCTTACATTTGTAAGACAAGCATATGTATCAGAGCAACATTCACAGGTGACATGTGAATAATTACAACATCCCAGGTAGCTGGCCTAGCAGTGAAACACTCAGTACTGTACAACAGACACACTAGTAGTAGTCATACATGACCTGACCTTTGCTGGGGTGACCCAGGTGCCATAGATGTGCTCCATGTCAATGCAGTCAGGGCAAGCAGGAATGGCCATAGGTGCCAGTCCAGCAGGTCTTGTTGCAGCCTACTGTTTGATGTCCCATTTGGCACCATTGCATTGTCCCTTCTGCATTCCATTACAAGATCACATGACTGACATACCTGTAACACTGCTGAAGAGTTTCCTCACAACAATGCAAATGCTTAGGTTTGTGTAGTCAAAGTCTGTCTTTGTGTAGATGGGTTGAGACATGTGTTGCATAGTCAGCAGTTTGCCTTTTGTAGGCATTTCTCTTGAGCAGGTGATGGCCTGTGCACCAGTCGGTGTCTCCCCCTTGCTACTTCCATCCTGAGCAGCTGTGTTGTCTTTCAATTAGCCAATGCCATAGCAACACAGTGCTATAATTACATCCTTCATGTGAGCCTTGCCTCTTTTCCTTGCCTGTGTGGGTGACATTATGGAGGTGTGGGGGTTACACCGTCATAGACAATAGGTAGGAATACCTCTCACCATAGACATGTGGAGACTGCCCAACAACATGGGGGACAAAGCTCTATAATTGGGTACAGATTGTAAGTAAGTAATCCTGTTATACACTTAGAAGGTTGCTAGATTAACAGGGTTTGTCTGGACATGCATTTTCTGCATGACTTGATGTCTGACAGTGATATGTTTCTGACATAACTCTCGACTGTCCTGATGTCCACAGACTGCCTAGAGATTTGCCTGTTATGTGTGGTCTGTTTCTCAGATGTCTGTTTTTGTGGAATCAGTAGAATAATGTTAGGATTGTATTCAGTTCCTGTTGACATCCATTGGTGTTTCAGACATCATATCTTTCAGGGATGTTATGTTACAACAAAGCCTGTAACACCAGCAACTGTTTCAGTTTGTAAAACTATTATGTGAGATATGTCACTCTTTCCGGCCCCCTGTCCCCCAAGTATGTCATGCTTTGTCCAGATGTTTTGCAGTAAGAGTTTCAGAGGTATGGTATATCATTATTTAGTGACTACACTCCAGGCATCATCCCAGTGAC
Organism: Protopterus annectens; assembly: GCF_019279795.1. NCBI lineage: Eukaryota > Metazoa > Chordata > Ceratodontiformes > Protopteridae > Protopterus > Protopterus annectens. The sequence continues at coordinate 236,325,145 of NC_056739.1, forward strand.
TTAGCAGTCTCCTGGAAGTGGTATGCGGCAGTGGACATGAATATGGTCCCACACCCTGAACATTCTGTGGAAACATGTACATATGAGAGTTATGTATGTTTGGCCATTGTTAACAGACTGACAAGACTGTGTAGCAGTGGTGTGTGTAAATGTTTGTTGGGCTGAGTAGGGAGAGTAGCAGATGTGAGTGTTATAGATCCTTTTTCTGTCTGACTGTGCAAGCTGCTACGTTTGCTGGTGGTCAATCAGGTTTATATGTTTGTAGGGGCAGACTGAAAAAAGTCCTGTAACACCTGAGGATTCCCAATAGACTGTGATTTGGGCCAGTATACGTCAGTGTGGGTCTGTTCAAACAGTTGTTCTACTCTACAGTTCATTTGGGGTATTGGTATGTTGCTGTGACTGTGTTGCAAATGGTTGTGGGTGGACATTTTTGCACCAATATCTGCTTTCCACTACAGTTCCATCCATGCTGTGCATGATATAGTTCGATGTACATGGGTAATTCCACATAGCTGAATTGGAATAGTGTCATGTTGGTCTTACTGTGGTTCAGAAGGTGCTGGTTGACATGGTTGGCAGCTGTCATGGGTTTTTCTATTCTGTTATATGACTCCGGTCATAGCACGCCACTGAACAGATGTCTAGACACTGTCCAGATGCGTGACTCTTATGTTTGGTCTATTGCCCATAACAGTTGTGGGTTTCTGACAAATCACTGGGATGATGTGAGCATTGACATCAGTAAATAATGACATTCATTTGTGTTTCAGAACTGAAATCTATCTGGACTTGTATGTGAAAGCAAACCATGCCCCCCTAGCAGACTTCTACGCATATGACAGTCATATTTCAAGGATGTCACTATTGTTTGACCTTTATCCCCACAATTTATTGGTATCAATATATACATATTTAATTTTCACTTATGTTAAATGACTGTCATGCATGATATGCTTGTTAAGACATTCCAAATTCCTACAGCTCAGATGGTGTAGAAGTATGTTGCTGTGATTGTAGTACACGGTGTCCTGGGTTCCAGACTTGGAAGTGATGAATTTTTTCATTAATGTTAAATGACCAGAATGCATGATATGTTTGTAAAAGTATTACAGATTCCCACAGTTCAGATGGTGTAGTGGTACATTTCTGTGATTATTGTGCATAGCATCCTGGCTTTGAGACTTGGCAGGGTTGATTATTTTGTTGCTGGGCAGAACAAGGGCTGATGGAGACAGAGTGATTAAGGCACTTTTAATCAGTTGAAAGTGGGTTTGGGTGATTTTGTGCAGAGATAAGCAATGCTAACAGGTGGGTAAGCCCTCTTAGCTTTACTTAGCGCCACATACTCCCGCTTACACCCGCGCTAATTTTAATTAAAGAAAAAAAAGGGTGCTAGGAAAGTGGTGAAATGGGGGCAAGCAGCTAGGGATGTGCAGGATGGGTGTCGGAAAGGGCCATAGCTCTACATTTCTTCTGCAGCAACAGCTGCGAATAATGCGTTGAATTTGGAATTTACAGCTCCACACCATACAAGGAGGGGTGTTGGCAATAGACATTTCCAGAATAATCTGTGGGTAGATTGATTAGTTTCACTGTACATGGAAGCAAAATGTAGAGCTATGTATGGGGCAATGTTATTTTGGGTGGACAGATGCCCTTTTTTAAGGTGAGAGTGGGATGTTGGAGAAGGGCTGTAGGTATCTTTTGGGAGGTAGGTTGGGTAGGATAGGTTGCATTTGCAGACAGACAAGACAGCAGACAGGGGAGGTATATGATACATGAGGGGGTAAACACCATTGACAGGGATGGTGGTTGGGAATCTAAAGTCCATGAGCCCCAAATGGATACAGTGGGACTGAGGTCCCCACCTATGGGCAGTCACCACTACACCTTCTTGGTCCCAAAGGTGGCTGTGCTGAGGGCTGGACAGGAGGGGCAGCCTGTCCCTTAAGATGCACTCAGTGGCCCTTCATCTGGTGCAGGCAGTCATCCAGCTCTGTTCAGATGACGCTGCACACCATATCCCAGAACTGACCATGGGTGACAGGCTCCTGTCTGTGCCCATTCCTGGGGGGAATGGGCCCGGTCCCCTGAAGTGGTTCCACCCGAAGGTGGTACAGGACCAACGGACAAAGAATTCCTGGGTTGGGTCCCAGACATGCTGGAGCCTGGTGCCACAGTCAGATGAGGTGGAACAGGTGGATCCACTGTGATCTGCTTTCCCAAATGTGCTATGGTGTTGAGGTTTTACAGACTATGTTGGTTAGTCATGAACAACACATTTCAAGATTAGTTATAACAGCATGCGTGGGTGTTCCATTTAACCCCATAATACAGATTTGAAACAGTTGCATAGCAAACAGAACACATGCATAAATGAAATAACAGTATACATCATAACAGCATGCCAGTAACATTGATGGCAGCAGGCCACCAACAATGGTATTTGAGCAAGGTATATTAACATGCAACTAATCAAACATATGAGCAATAATAGAACAAAAGTCCCAACATTAGGTTTGGAAAACAACATACGTAGTATATGAATTATAGTATTGCTCCAGATAAGGAGTGGGGGGGAGAGACAAAAGTCCATTAACAACTGTTTATGTTTCTATTTTCCACAACCATACTGCTCAATACTCTTAGGGTCTACCCTCACTTTACATCTACCTATGGCCCATAGATTCTGTATCACAAACATACCTATTAAACTGTCAGTCTATAATGGTGTGGGGCAAACTGTGACAGATCTGGGTACATGACTAGAGGGGACCCATACATGTCAGGGTTACATATCTGGCACAGAAGGGGTACCATGAACAGATGTTATGTGAGTGTGCTATTGGCATACTTCAAATGGTTTCCTGTGTCCAGTGTTACTGGCAGCAGTGACCACTAGCCATGACAGCATGACACTTGAGAGACATGTATTGGGAAGAGTGCATGTTGTATGTACCAGTCCTGTTGTCATTTGCAGGCATGTGGTAGGACAATTGAACAGTTGTACACAGTTTATTAGTATACCCTTCATACAGCTACTACCAACATTTCCTTATCTGTAAAACCTGTGGAAAAAATACCTGGTAACATTACCTGACTGTTTGTACATATATTCCTGATTCCTTGTGTGTAGATATTCACACATCTTATTACCACTTCCTGGATTTGAACCGTGTCTGGGTGTGCAAAATAACAAGAACGCTGTTTCTCATCACACAGAGCTACTGGGGAACTGCTGTTTCTTGTTTCAATGGTTTCTGCCTATTAGCTTCTTGTTCAGACAGTCTGAACTTGTAATTCTCTGATGCATACATGACAGATAATGTACTGTGCATTGATCCTTTGAATTACTACAATATGGAAAGCAAAGGTCAATGCAGCGTATTTATATCTTGTTTTAGAGCTCCATTCTATGTCAACAACAACATACCAGAGTAAACACAACAGTTTGTGTTATAGATGTATTTTTCAGATCAATATTAGTCAGACAAACTTTATTCCGTTAATAAAATAACAGTATGCCTACTAGCAGTAAACAATTAACTCCTTCTTAGTTATTTGCACAATATACTGCAGAATAGACATTTACTCACAATCCAGTCAGTCCAATCTCAGCAGTCTGTTGGCATGGGCTTCAATGTTTCTAGCCATCTCTACTGCAGCTGTAGGGGAGAAAAACAAACATTATGCATACCTGTCTATCACATCCTCAGGCTAGGATTTGGTACACCTATATCTGTGATACTTACAAACTGTTGCAGCATGGTTGTCCCTGGCATCTTGAATCCACTGGTCCAATAGTGCCCCCTTCCTCCGCTTTAGGTCAGCATAGTAGTGCCGAACCTGCTCACCAGTTCGAGGATGCCAGTAGCACTGGTAAGATAATGGACGAGATTGTCCCAGGCCTCCTGTTTATATTGTGAGCCCTGGTACTGGTCCTGCAGCAGTCTCTCATCATGGTTATTTATGAGGAGTCCAGCGATGACCCTGCACTCCACAATGCCCCAACATGCACCCTAAAGCACGAATCCTCATCTACTACAGCCATGGTTCCTACACAGGCTGAACTATAACAGATACTGTCTGTGTTCCCGCCTGTGCCATTTAAATAAGGCCATATTCCTGCCATGTGCTGTCATTGATCGATTTTGAAACTGTTGAGAACAGCTTAGTGGTGCATAAACTCGGTAAGCCGACTTTAGTAATGCTTAAAGGGAAATTGTTGAACACTACTTAACAGTGTGCAAATCCACTTAGCTGAGCTGACTGCTGCTTAGCATTCATGTCTAAGCAATGCTTAAACGGGCTAAGCATAGATGAGCACTAATAACTATTGCTCACTTTTAATGTTTACAAATAGCAGAATAATGACTAAATTTAGTAAGTGTATATGATTTACTTTACATGATGTTCCTCTATGTGTTTTTATTACATTACCAAGAGGTGTGACTATACTGTACGGGACACTTGTGCATACATGGGTGGTTTCACATGTTATATGCACTCACACTTCCATTTTAGACCACCTACACTACCCTGGTTGAGATATATCAATTACTACATAATTTAAAAAGGAAAAAAATATTTTAACACTGCTTTCCTATGTAAAAATAAAATGCCTGTCCTGGTACTCCAACCGTGAACACCTGCATACAAAGCCTGAACTCTAACCACTATGCTATCCCAGCATTAGGATTTTAACAATATATTTTTATTTATCTCCTCTGGGGTGCTTAAGCAATGTTAGGCAGAGGGCCATAACGTGCACACCCGCTCAACTATGCTTAAACATACCTTAGAATGGAAAAAAATAAGTATTTTTAATTATTTATGGCCTTGTATAGCTTTGTTACTCTAGGAGGTTAACAGGTATGTGAGGCAGACATCTGGGCATTCTGCTGAAACCTGTATAGTTAATGGCTATGGCCATACGTCACTTTCATATGGCAGACATTCGTGTTTCAGTCTTTATGCCCTTCAGGTTTCTCAGTGCAATATTTTGGGAATGTCCCTATTTGTGTGCTTTTGTCCCCCCATTATTTCTGGCTTTGTACAGCTTTCTTGCTCTAGGAAGTTGAGAAGTATGTGAGACAGGCATCTGAGCATTCTGCAGCAACATGTACAGCTAATGGCTATGGCTGTATGGCGATTTCATATGGCAGACATTTGTGTTTCAGTCTTCATACCCTTCTGGAAGTCCATGCTAATGCATACCTTGTATTCTATCAGCTTTCCAGGTTTGTCAGTGCAATATTTTGGGAATGTCCCTATTTGTGTGCAGTGACGGATTATGACTTCAAATCAAAGGGGGGCTGCAGGAGACAGTAGAATGGGTGGGGCCAATGGGGATGGGTGTACCCAACTAGAAAATGGTGGAGCTATGCTAAAAAATGCAAAACAACGGGACTTTAAAGACACTGCCCTAGGTGCCACTGCCAAACTATCATTATGAAAGTAAAATAAAGACAAAATTAATTGTAGAAGAAAAAAAAATATTTCAGTGCATTGGCTACAAGACAGCTTACTTAATATCTAGATGGAAACAAAAAGGTTATGAGGCATGAAAAAATAAATTACTTTTTAAATACATTACTGGAATGCCAGTCAAAATCAAGCATAAAAAAACAAGCAGCACTCAACTCAAACCACTTCTCCTTGCACTGCATTTCTAATTATAATTTATATTCAGCTTTATAAAAGTACCAAGTAACATGCTGAAAGTAGCAATCTCTGTGATACCCCCACTTGTAAAAATGTTTCTTATCCAAAAAAGACCTGCTGACTGACAACAACTATCTTCTTGTTTCATGGGGAAAGATGATCAAAGTAAAATATGAACAGCAAACAAGAAACAAGCTCAAGATAAATTGCTTAAAGGATTACTGCACAGGTTATAGACCGCACATGATAGATTGGCATTCTGTTTAGTTTACGGGTAAAACTTGCAAATATGACTGCTAGTCTCCAACACATATAATGAGCTTCTGAAAATACTGTAATCCTGTCCTTTATTACAAATACTGTCATATGCATTTCAATACCTAAGGCTTGTACGCTATCTAGTTATGTAAATATTCTCTGCTTGGCAACAACAAAAAGGCTTTCAATGTTGGTAATTCTTTAACAGTATGCTTATTAAAGCTTACTTGCATCTTGCAGTCTCAGTCAAGCTTGCCTGATGCTCAATAAAACATCGCTAATTAAATACAGAGCAACAGGCACTGCAACGACAAGCATTTTATGAATAAAAAATAAGCATAAATCAGCAGTATAAAATATGACAGAAAACCAGAACATTCTGCGAAATCAAGGACAGATGAAAAGCCACTGTAGTACTTGTGTCTACCTTGGATGGGGGATACCCTGTACACTTACACTGCATAACTGCTCCTTGCCTTGCTTGGACACATCCAGAGTCACTACGTGGGGGGAGTGGGGTGCAACAAATATGTCACTATTTGAAATGTCTCTGGCTGACAGTGATGGCCCTGACACATTTGTCATTCCTTTCAGCCTCAGAGCAAGAAATCTGGACAAAGCCAGGACAAAGGCCCAAAAATAAGGACAAATTTTAAATATTGCTCTTATAGTCTTAGAAAGATAATAGAATAGTAGGTCTTGCATTAGTATGAATTTTCTGAAGGGTATTAAATCTGAAACTCAAATGTCTGTCATTATTTTATAATTTTAATCTTTAATGATTTGCCACTAATTTGCCAGAAAACCACAATTTTAGGAAAAACGGACCAAACAAGTGATGCAAAAATATAAAATAGCCATACAATACAGCTGGAAACCTATCAAAGAAGGGACACTTTGTTAATATTAGTACTGCTAACTTGAGCAGATGACAAAATAAGAGACTCTACATGCATTTTTGAAATTAAAAGTAATCTATAACTCTGATCATTACAATTATTTTTTAATTGTAAACCCTCCACATTTTCTTCCAAATTTGCCATTTTGCAGAGGGATTATTAGGGGGAGAGCAATATTTTGAGCCAAAATCAGGGGCAGTTGAGAGGTTTGGATATTTCTAATTCTATAAAGCAATTTATTTGCATGTACCTCTCATCCTCTTATGCAGGAAATCTGGACAAGGCCAAACATATTGGGGGAGCATACAAACAGTACTAAAAATTGCTCTTGTATAAACTTAGTTGACAGAACAACAGTTCTTGCTTTAACAAGCATTTTTCTGAAGAGTATAACGTCTAAAACTCAATGTCCGTCATTATTTAGTGACTTCATTCCTAAATGATTTGCCAGAAAACCACAAATTTTATGAGGAGTAAACCGAAAATAAGAAGCAAAAATCTATTCATTCTGCAAAATCTGTACATTTAAGCAGTATACTTCAACTGGGGCTGTCTGAGTTTGCCACCCTTCCCCCCCTCACAAAATCATGGTCAAATGGGGCCTCCCCCTGCAGCTATTCCAGTGTCCCATTACTTGGCTATTTCACCCCATTTACCATAAACACTATAATGAGCAATTCTGCTGTACTTCTATGATGATTTGGATTTCATTTAAAAGTTTTAACATTTTATAGCACAAACACTAATAGACATCTGCTAGACAAAGCAATGCAGTCTAACAATGAAAATAGACTTAGCATTAGAATGTCTCTGCCCTTAAAACTCACATTCAATGAAACAGCATTGAAACGCACATTCAAAGAAAATACATCTGGCCAGTGGTAGATAAAGATTAACTTTTTGCTGTTTTCAAATCATAGGCCCCTTGCACAGGAAACATACATGTGTTCTTTGATACACCTTCCTGATTCTATTAAATTATATTCCTTCTATAATACAGTACAGCTGTTAGAAGGTGTTTTAAATGTATTCCTTTGAACATTTTTCCAGTAAACAATGAAACAAAATGCATGCACCAATAATGACAAAACTGCCCAGTTCAGAACATTTCCATCACAAAAGTCTACTCAAACTTCTACAATCCACCAGTATCAGTAAATATGCAGAATCTCTGCAGAAGAAAAAGCCATCTAAATAACTCCATATTAAAGACATCTGTAACTAATAAAGAGGTTGCTGCTAGCAAACTATTTTATATTTCATTGTTTCATCTATAAATAAAGTGCCTGCTGTCTTTGAGGAATAAATTGCCTATGTTACATTGAAACAATGATAAGGTAGCAATATTGCAATAGGGAATGGATGGTAAACTGGTAACAGGTTCATCATTACTAGGTATCTCCACCAAAGAGGACATTCCCAGGACTGCAGCATCCACCCCCTTTAAAAGTACAACACAGTACAGTAATAGTAGTGAATCTATATACTATGGGAGTAGAACCCCCAGTCTACTGCATCAAAAGCAAGTACACTACCTGTTGTGCTATTAACAATATGGGCAGAGGCAGCATAAACAGCATTAAAATTCTCTTCAAGCTCTCAGCTACTTGCAAAATCCACTTGACATTCCACTGTATCTCTCAACTTTGAAGCACAAGAAATCTGGAAAAAGCCAACATTTATTGGGGGTGGACAAAAGCCCAAAAACTAGGGACACATTTTAAACATTGCCTGTATAACCTTGGAAAGTTGCTAGAATACAATGCTGTGTTACCACCATACATTTCACTGCCAAGTCTTGAACCCAGGACCGTGTGCACTACAGTCAGAGCAACATGCCACTATGCCATATCAGCTCTTTCTTGAAAGGCAGCTGGACTGAAACTTAAATGGCTATCATTTAGTGAATTCGGTTCTCACCATAGCTTTCAACCTCATAGCAGAAACACATAGGCAAAGCCAATAATGGGGGAATACAGCCCCAAAATAGAGACAAATTTCAAGTATTGATCTCATAAACAGAAAATTGGTAGAATAAAAGGTTTTGTGTTAGTCTGAAATTTAAATGTTTGTCATTATTTCATTTGACAAGAACAAATATACGAGGCAAAAATGTCATAAGTGGTGGTGGGTAGGGAATTGAAGCTCTTGCTACCTGCACCCAAGGTACAGGGTTTGAGTATAGCGACCAGTATATTTCCTGATGTCACTCTAGCCACCAGGTATATTTAACTGGGGCATTTTACACAGAGTTTGAGTCTAGTCACCAGTATATTTCCTGAATTCTCTCTAGCCACCAGGTATATTTAACTGAGGCATTTTATACACACACGCACACACACACACACACACACACACACACACACACACACACACACACACACACACACACACACACACACACACACACACACACACACACACACACACACACACACACACACACCTGAGTAGATAGCCAAGCTCCATTGCTACAAGTTTGTCCATCTGCTCTGCATTAGTCCATTCCTGCACTAGAAGCCTTCGAGAGCAAAGTCGTCCTTCCCCTTCCCGTGAGAGAAAGCTGCTGCCCAGCCTGCAGACATTGCAGTCTATCCAGTTGTAACTGCATAGTCTTCTGGGATCTCTGCTGTTGAAGGCTGTCCTCCTAATCCAGACTATCTCAGCAGCAGTCCGGATTCTGTGTGCATGCTCCGGACTGGTTCACCAACAGTCTGGATATTGGGAAATGCCTTGAGTGTGCATGCACAAAGTTCCTGGACTCACATTTGTTAGCCATTTTTTCTTTTATTTTACATTGGGGGGGGGGGGTTGTGTGCCTTTGTCCCTCCATTATTTATGGCTTTGTACAGCTTTCTTGCTCTAGGAAGTTGAGAAGTATGTGAGGCAGGCATCTTGGCATTCTGCAGCAACCTGTACAGTTAATGGCTATGGCCGTATGGCACTTTTACAATGCAGGGGGTGTGACACTGAACCTGCCACACACCCCTTTGCATTGTTTTCTTGCTCCCCTAGCTATTTTAGTGTCTGTAGACACTAAAATACTTTGAAAAAATGCTGTAGAATACTTTCTGAGTGTAGGAGGGTGTTAGATGCGCGTGCACTTATTAGACATGCCCCTTGCACTCAATACTCTTTGTGTCTGTTTAGCCTTAGCAGCAGAGCGCCTTCATGAATATGCAAGACGTGCTATTGTTAATGCTAATGCTACATGGATATGGTTCATTCATTGCAGGAATAGCACTATTCCCACATGGAGTTTATTGAATCCAGGGGAGCAACTTAACTGAGTTATAAAACAGCTGTAAAAAATGAACTGCTGCATGACTTGTTTTTATAAGATATTAAACAAAGTATGCATTGTTAGTGCATTGTTTTAATGAAAATAACAAATTTAAAAAGTTTTGTTTTTTTAAAAAAAAGTAAACAGCATTCCTGCTTTATAATAGACACCTCAGAAGCCTATCCTATTTTATGTCATGATGACTACTAGACAGGGGTGTGTATGTTTATGCTTGCATACTCACATTTGATTGTAACTATATGGAGTGGGTGAGGTTTAGATACATATATGCATGTGGCCACGTAGCTCTGTGGAGAGAAATATACACTTCGGTATGATAATATGGAGCTGAAGGTAGACTGCACACATAAACCTTAAAGCCGTGGTAGTATAGCTTGTGTAAGAAAAAGTAACATTTTAGCCTGTTGCCAACATACATATTTGATATGGCTTCCTATAATTGATAAAATGCAAGCACATTTAATTAAATTAAGTTTATCTCACCAAGAGTTTAATTCTGGTAAACCTAGCTAACATTGACAGTAACAAAGTAACATTTATTTCAGAAATGTTATATTGGTATGCCTGATAACATTGACATAAGTAGCAAGGTTGTATACACAATATAAATGATTGCTTAAGTAAAATGTTATCCTTCCTACTCTAAATAACAGCTCAGCAATAAATTATAGTAGTCAATGTAGCATATGCTGTACATATTTATTAGTTATGTTGTAGATAGAATATTTAAAAGTCCTAGAATTAGAGGAATTGTGTTTTAAGAAAGAAATGAATAACACATTAGTAATAAAGTAATATGAACACACTTACAAAGAAATAAGACAACTGTTATAAGTGGCTTCCTATATCAAATGTGGTTTTATAAGATTAAGCTAATTGTTTAATTATCTGTTCACATTAGTAATTAAGTAATATGAACACATTTACAAAGAAATAAGACAACTGTTTAAGTGGCTTCCTATCTCAAATTTGGTTTTATAAGATTAAGCTAATTGTTTAATTATCTGTTATGTTTGTTAGAAGCACAGCTTACATAGTTAAAGTGTATTCTATTTTATTCATACTGTTTTGTCATATCTACATAAGCATTAGCAAAGACTTATGATTAGGTTGAGCTATGGGGTTGTAAGTGTGTAGTTTGTATGAAATTTTCATCAAACCAGGAATTTTTTATTCCATGTTACAGGATAAAAATATTTTTAACTTATTTTTTTAAATACTAGTTTTAGAATGTTTGTCCATAACAAGTTGTGCATTTGTTAGATCTATATTAATTGTACTAAACCATTGCTCATTAGTTTTTAAAACATTGTCTCAAAGATGCCAAGATATAAATGTCTTTCATTAAATGTTAATCAGCTAAATAACCCTTTAAAAAGAAACTATTTAAATAAGAATTTAGGAATTTAACATTACATAAAGCAGATATTCCCTCAGATTTAATAAATTCTGTGTAGAAATAGTGTAGAGCCTACATGGAAGTTACCATGTCCATGTATGCGGTTCCCACTCAGTAGTGCTCCATGCATATTAATGATGACTCATTGCTGAGGGAGAGCCATGGAACACTGTTATTAAATCAGTGTAGGGAGTGTGTCACTAACTGTGCCCACAGATGAGTAACACACCCCCTGCACTGTCCAAGTGCATATCAATGCATTATTTTTTTTTAAAGTTTGTACAACACGTGCCAGACATTTAAAAATAGAAACCAGATACATTTAATTTTTGATTCAAAGGTCAAGTTTAAGCATTGCTTAGCGGGTTTGCAGTGCTTAAATGTGGCTTATAGGTATATGTAAAAGTATGGCAGCATTCCACATATCCACATAGCCAAGTGGAAAGAATTAGGGCCTTACATGCAGAAGGTGGGCATTTGAATACATGGAAGGGAAGGGAAATTAAGCAAATATTTTTGAAATATGAATTATGCCAATTATTTTTAAATCATGATCTGCTGCCCTCAACTAAGCTCTGCTAAGCCTTGCTAACCCATGATTAGGACTTCTTAAACAACCTCTGTTTAGGCACTGCTTGGCAGTGCTTGGCACTGATTGGCTGTGCTTAGCTGGCTTATGCACTACTAAGCACTGCTAAGCATTGCCAGTTTAAGCACTACTCAGCTCAGCTGCGCTGGTTTGCATGGTGCCAAGCAGTGTGCTGCATTTTTAAAAATTGCCCAGTGGCTTGTAAGGGCAGGGAAAATGGCTATATTAAGCCCAATAGACAGGAATACACCATAATCCATTGGAGTTCTGTCTCTGAAGGATACAATGGTAGGTGTTGGAGAGGGTTTATGCTTTCAGGCGCAGCTGTGGAGCATTGAGGAGTCCAGGGTCATGGTCGGACTCCTTGTGAAAAACCATGAAGGCTGGCTCATGCAGTGAGGTTACCAGGGCTTAGAGGCAAATCAGAAGCCTGGGACCAGCTGGCAAGGGACCTCACCAGTGCAACTGGTATCCCCCACACAGGTGAGCAGTGTCTTCACCACCATGATGATCTGAAAAGATGGAAGAGGGCTCTATTAGATGCCTGGGTCCAAGAATTCCAGCCGGGCAATGTTCCACGTGTGTAAGTATGTTTACCTGTGTTTCACCAATATTTAATCTTGAATGTCTACTAAACTGGTATGCATAATGATGTTATTCTCTCCCAACAGCTACAGAGGTGAGATCTTGCAACATCGAGGTGCAAGCAGGGCACCTGACCAGGTTGTGCCGTGAGTGTGGTGAGTACAGCTGTATTATGCTATCTATAGTCAAAAAGACAGAAAGAGTAAAGCATTAACCTTTTATCTGCAAAACATTTGTAGTGCAAAAACTGTGGAATTACAGCTGCATAATGCCAACTGTTGTGCAAGAAGAACTTGAAACTCTTCCATTAAATGCATGAAGGTATCTGTAATAACCTATTGTGCAATACTTGTGGACTTAGAACTGGTTTTTCAACAGTTTATTACAGATAAACTGCTGTGCAATACTTGTGGAATTACAGCTGATATCTGATATTTCAGCCCAGTAAAAATATATTGTGTACACCTGCATTTTAATTAGTAATGTATAGGTCACCTAGTATCTCTGTCATGATTGCATTTCATGCATGAGTTGTCAACTCACACTGCAGTGTACTATAACACTGTTGTACTAGTACCAGTCATATTTTGTTTCCAGGTAAGCTCTAGGTAAATATCAGTCAGTCAGATATCAGCAGTGACTCAGTAGCTCAGTTTGTTAAATTTTGTGTATGAAGTATATTTTGCCACACACAGACCAGGGTTCAAATCCAGAGCTATGTACTAAAAATATTACTGAGTCAGATATGTTATGATGACAAATATTCTGTCCACAGGGACTACTGATAAATGGGTGAGGCAGCCCATATTATCTGTAAATAATTGCTTGTTCAGATGTCAAAGATTGTTAAAATTATTACCACAAATGTGCTAGTAATGCGTAAAATAAAGGAAATCTGTGCAATAATAATAAAATATGATAAAATAAAATAAATAAAATGTGCAATCTTGCTATGGCTGTATGCCTGGAGGGTCTTGAAATGGTTGCTGCAATCAATTAATACATGTGACACACATGTCCTCTGCAGTCAATGCTATTGGGTTCTAACCCCATGCCTGCCAAGCAAAACATGATAGTTGTGTAATCTCTGTACTGTACACATGCATGTCTCTCAAGTGTCATGCTGTCACAGAATATAATTACTGTTGCATAATCCATCTGTCACAGATGTATCACTGACATGATTACATGTCAATAGCAAAGTAACAGTACATCAGACCACAGTACACCATGGTAGTTATATAGGCCCACCTGATGTGCAAGTGCTCTTTGTAGTTGTGTACCTGCAGGTGTTACTGCTTGGCCTATAGTATCCCATGTGGATAGCTTGAGAGGTATGTACATGCTGCAACAGCTATAGGGAACATTTACACATAAAGAAAGGACAGACCTGTAGAGTAGATAGCATTACTATTGTCAGCTATATAGCCAGTGATGGTATTAATGGACTGTATTTTTCTCTCTTCCCGTCCCTTATCTTCATATATTTATCATTGTTATATATTGGTTATGGTTTACTATTAACATATGTTGTTCCATAAACTTTATTTTGGGGCTTGTGTTTTATTAATGTTATGTATTACTACGGTTGCATATTAACATATCTTGTTGGATTACCTATTCGGTTGGCCTTAGGCCATAACTGTTACTGGCATGCTGTTAATATACTGACAGTTCTGTTATTTATTGTTGTGTTTCACATAATATACGCTGAAATGTAATGGGATTATTTCCAATGTTCTGGCATGATTTTATTACTAACACTAGTTTTGTTCATAACCCACCTATAAGTATTGGTTTACCACCATACCCACAGCACATCTGGATAGGCTAGTTCCTGCTGATCCGCCTACCCTACTTCAGCCAACCATGGCACTGGGTACCAACTCTTCTGAGACTCAAGCCAGTGGTGCCCCCTCTGCTGGCTCTGCACCACATTTGGGTGGAAATGCCTCAGGGGACAGGGCCCATCCCCCCTGGGAGCGGGCAGGCAGAGGGAGGTTGTCACCCAGGATCAACTACTGGCCATGGTGCACAAGATTGTTCATAGGAGCTATGAACATTGCCTGTGCTGGATTGAGAGCAGACTGGACAACTTGGTGGAAAAGGAACAGTGTTGACTGTCCATGGGTAGGGATCTCAGTCATGCTGCTGCCATCTGGAGGCACATGCACCTCAAATTCCAAAACACACTCCCCATCCAAGGTTTTGTGGAATCTGAGGTACATGTGCCTCTGGATGGCAGCAGCATGACTGAGATCTGGAGGCACATGCACATCAGATTCCACAACACCCTGCACATCCAAGGTGTTTACCCCCCATGTGTCACACACTTCCCCTGTCTGATGACTTGTCTGTCTTGTCTGTCTGCAATTGCAACCTCTCCTACCCAACTTACCTCCCCACATGTTCCTACATTCGTTCCCCAACATTCCACTCTCCTTAAAAAATAGGCACCTCTCCCACAAAAAACAATATTGTCCCATACATAGCTTGCCAATTCACACATGTCCACTAGACACAACTAATTATTTATTTATTTATTTAATTAATTAATTAATTAATTAATTAATTAATTAATTAATTAATTCATTCATTCATTCATTCATTCATTCATTAACACATTTATGCTGTCCTCACCCCTCTCTCTGGGGTATGAGGGTCCACATTCATGTACAAAATCTGTATAAACTGCACAGCTGTTGCTGTACAAGAAATGGAAAGTTATGGCCCTTTCCTACACACTTCCTGCACAACCCTACCTGACTTTCAGTATATTTTTTCCCCCTGCTTGCCCCCATTTCACCACTGCCCTATCACTCCCTTTTTCTTTTTTAATTCTTAGTGCGGGTTTCTGTGGAGCTAAGCAGTGCACCATGTAAACTCACTTAAATATGCTTAAAAGTGCCTTAATGATCTTATGCTTCTCTCACAGTATTAGGCAAAATAATCACCCATGTTACATCTTGAACCCAGGCCCCTGTCAACCACAGCATAGTGCATTAGCCCACTAGGCCACTCAGCTCTGAATTAAAACAGGTGTTTCCAGCAAAATATACTGATTGCCACTGACAGACTGCATGTACATATAATGGGAAAAATGGGAGTGTACCTGGGACTGTGATGTAAATACTACACCAGTACACACCTAAATAAATAATAATGGATGTACATGAGGCCTGGGATAGCAAGCTTACTGGTCAACTGTACAGATTGTTGAAGAATGTCCAGAAATTCGCTCCCTATTTTTGGCTAGGTTTTCATAAAATAGTATTTTTCTGGCAAAGTAGTGACAAGTCATTACAGATTGAGGTTAGAAATTCACGACAGACATTTGAGTTTCACACTTCATATCCTTCAGAAAAGACATGCTAATGTAAAACCTGTTATTCTATCAATATTCTAAGTTTGTAAGAGCAATATTTAAAGATTGTCCCTATTTTTGGGCCTTTGATTTCCTTCTTTAAGAGGTTGAATGGTATGATAGCAGGTAATGGTTCCCTTTTATCAGCAACATCTTTAAATGCACCTGCTAAGGCAGCAATGGCAAAGTACATGTGTACAGCTGGGACCCTGATGCACAACAACTGCCTTTGAAAGTCATGCACATAATGATGGATGCAGACATGTGTCACAGACTTTATGTATGCACATATATCTTGCAAATATACCTCTGATAATGCTGGCTCAGTAGCTCAGTCTGTTAAATGTCTTGTATATAGTATATCTTGCCACCCACAGTCCTGGGTGTGAATCCAGTGTGTTGCACATCAATTACATTCTTGTGAACACAAGTAATGACTGAGTCATACAATTTTAACCCACACAGATTATTGTTACTGCATTAACTGCTACCCATGTTTTCAAGTCAAAGGCTTGTAGGTAGGGACACACTGCACATATTTGTATAACCAAACAATATACCACCTACTACTATGTGATTGGCACTGTTACATAACAGATGTACCTGATGCACATGCCTTGATTGACTGTAAAGGGTACCCTTACCCTGCCTCTGCTGTGATGGCACACCTGTCACTGCTGCTCCATTTACATGTACAGCTTGCTGTCCTCCAAAGAGTTCACACTCTCCCCCTATTTGTCCTAGGCTGAAGCAACAGCTGTAGCCTGTGCTGTATGTTAAACTAACTGCTACAGGCCCACAATACCTCACAACCCCCTAGAACAAGGGATCCAGACAAAACCATACATAAAGGTTGGGGGGACAAAGGTCCAGTGACAGAGACATGTTTCGCAGTTTGCCCCTACAAAGTGAGCTGATAGAATAACAGCTACTGCATTAGCGTGCATATTCTGTCAGGAATGACTTCTGACATTCACATGTCTCTCTCTCTCCTTACTGACCTCAACCCACAATGTTTACCACTGAACTGCCAGATAGTCACAATGTCATGGGACAATGGCCAAACATATCATGCAAAACTGTGGACATACCTCATAAATCTCAACAGTGGACAGTATTTGTACCTACCCTCAGTGATGCTGTAGTCTCCACACCTCACTAATGTCCATCTCAAAGACAAAGAAAGAGGCCAAGGCCTAGATGAAGGCCTTAAATATTGTACTGTGGTGCCATGTCATTGGCTAATGAAAGTGTAACCCAGGTGTGTTGGATGCGATTAGAAAGACTGAGCCACAGATTGGTGCACAGGCAATTACCTGTTAATGAGCAGTCCCTACAAAATGCAATCAACTGCCTATGGGAAACAGGTCTGTTTGTTGCTTTACTCAGACACATTACAGTTTAGCAACATGTTTGCAGAGGATCTGGTCAAGAAAGGATTACTTCATGCTACCAGGTATGTAGTACATGTGCCCATATAATGGGATGCAGAAGGGAGGATGGAGGTATAGGGAAAAGGGATTACAACAATAGGCCTGTAGTACATCTATGGCATTAACATGGTGATAATCTGCTGTCTAACAGCTACAGGCATGCCTCTCAACTGTTTCTGCTTTGAATCAAATCACAGCTCTGCTCCTGTTAATCCCTCCTACAATGGTCGGCTCCTTTAGGAAAGCTAGTGGATTATGAGTTAGACATATTGACAGTAAATAAGGGTGTACACAGCTGTAATATCAAAGGATGTACTGTAATTCACCTCCTCTCAGTCTGTCAATGTTAAACAGAAATAGTTCAGATATTGTAAAGGTGTTCCTGACTGTCCCTGATGTACTCTGTCTAGGTGACTGTTTTGTTGATATTTGTACCTCATTGCTTGAGAGCTATGGCTAACATACCTACAGCAGGAACTCAGGTCATAGTCATTATTAGTGGGTGGAGACAGGCCCAAACTCAGCAATAGAGTGTAAATACTGGCCATAGAAAGTAATATTATGAATAGACTAACATAGATTACTGTAGTATAAGTGTTTTCTGAGGGATTTGGCGTGTGACAGACAGATTCTCTATATTCTGTTAATAACTATCAGTGATTGGCCAATCATTTGTCAGACATCCACATGTTTGTGCCAAAAGAACCACATCTATGAGGCACATATTCACATTCTGCAAGCATCTGTGTAGTAGAGAGATATGATGCTTACAGGGAAGATATACTACAGCAAGTTTGCATTGCTGTCTGTCATTGTGGCACACTGGTGCTGCTGGACTGTCCCCATATAGTTGTTTTAGTAGCACACGGCTATTTGACTGATAGTAGCTGTATGACATAGTAGTGGGACTTTGCCTGTAGGGGACACACTACAGTAGACTGCAGTGATAGGTATAGAGACATACAGCAGACTCTGTCACGGCACACAGGGACATAACTGTTATTGCTACTTTATTGGTTATAGCCATATGTGTATTGTGTTAATAGACTTTGGGGCATGACGTGTGAAGCAGTGGTGGATAGTGCAGCCCATTTTGGTTGTGCAGGGTCTGTAGAAAGTGAATGTCCATGTATCTGGTCCTGTAATGTGTTCCTCTCTTTTTGTCTTCAGGAACAATGTCTAGCAGGAGGAACCCAGCATTTACAGCGGCAGAAAATAATGCTATCCTGGATAGCTTTAGACTGCATCACCACTTTCTGCTGTCCAGGAGTTACCAAAATCATGACCAACTTACAGCACTGTGGGCTGACCTCATCATGGCAGTGAACCAAATTGGCCAACAGGACATGACCTACAAGCAGGTCTGACACTGGACTACAGATATGGTCAATGCTGCATGGCAAAGGGCAGCTGCTGTGGCCAGGGACTGTGTTGCCTCTGGTGGAGGGCCTGCAACAGTACAACCACTCTCAGCCTTAGAGTAATTCCTGATGTCCACCTCAGAGTATCCATGTAAGCTTACTGTGTTCGTCAGTGTAATACTGTATTAGTCATTGTGGCAGGCTCTACATACCAGTACACAGGTGTCAAGTCTATTTGCATTGGGGGGTTGGTTATAATGCACAGTTTTGTACACATACTCAGAATGTCAGCAATTTCGGCCATAACACATTAGTTACTGTACATGTGGATATATGCACCTATTACCTTGTAACAATGCAACAAGTGGTATTGCTGACATTACTTCTCTCTCACATTTTCATAGGTATGTCAGGTGTGGCCAGAGTCTGAGGTTCTGTACCTGGTAAATGTGATACTGTTATTTGACAGATTGCATATACCCTAAGAATGTTAAGGGCTTCCATGCTGTCCTAGGAACATCTGTTATGCTTAGCCGGAGAAGAGTACTTGTATGTTCCATTTGGAGAAGTTAACTGAAGTGCATAGAATGGGTAATCACAGCTGTGTATTTGCAGGAACATTAACACATTTGCAGTTATTGCTAGGAAGGACTATGCAGGCTGCTATACAGGAGGCAATGACTCCAAGATGCCTGTTCACACACAATACGGAGATGGTACATACCTGAGGCACTGATACTACAACTGGCATGTTGCATTCAGGAAAGGCATACTGGGTTTTAGGTATAGGTATATCAGATACACTGCCATATTGCTTATCTCACAGGTGAATTGTACTCACAACCATAAGCAGATGTAGCAGCAGTGCATGTTATAAAGGGCCTATGTTGTCTGTGTATGTTGTTGTGTGTTTGTGTGTTGTGCATGGGATCATAAATAATATGTGGGATGTGTGATGCTGTTACGGATCCTCATCGGTATGTGTCTGTGTGGATTACCATACATAACTGTGCAGGTAGTAATGCACTGATTTTGTCTTCCTCCTCACAGGTGAATGTGTGAGTTGACGTCTGTCCCCTTCACAACCTGATGTTAGTGCCTCATCATTCTCTGATGATGATGATAGCCATAGTGAGACACAGGGGGGGGGGTTGGGGGCTGAATCTGTCCCAGG
The DNA here is from genome assembly GCF_019279795.1 of Protopterus annectens. NCBI lineage: Eukaryota > Metazoa > Chordata > Ceratodontiformes > Protopteridae > Protopterus > Protopterus annectens. Next base: position 236,345,178 of record NC_056739.1, read on the forward strand.
GGTTGACACCCCACTTTCTACACCATTGTCCCCACACACATTCAGTATGCCCACACATACGCAGTCACCTGAAGCCACAGATATCAGACAGTCAGAGGATGGCAACATTGAACAGGACACTGTGGCAACTATGGCATCAGTGAGTGTGGACAATGGCCATAGCTAGAGAGCTGGTGAGGTCTCACAGAGAGAGATTGAGAGGAGTGCTCTAAGGAGGATTGCTGCCCATCCACCACCTGTCACAGGTGTCACATAATGGGTCACTCGCAGCATATTTTGGTCCATCATGGAGGCACAGGCACATTACAAATGCAACACCAGATGGATGCTCAGAATTAAGGATACAGCACAGTCTGACTCCCATGACTGCCTATACTGCATTGGTGATACCATGGATCATTTCAGTGATGTAGTAGACAGACAGTGGGCTGCGACAGTGTCAGTCTTTCAATCAACATTGTCTGGAGCATCTGGTTGGAGTAGGGTATCAGACATATGGATGTAGGTCAGCAACACCATCTGCTGAGACTCCACATAGTCATGGACACACACTTTTGTAGTGGTAGTACCTCCAGCACTACACAGGGAAGTGTGCTGTCCAAACCACAATGTGGCAGGCCATGGGCACATGGCCCTGGGTGGTCCCATGGGGAACACGGGCCCATCAGACAGCAGTCACCATCAGCTACTAGCACAGCATCTGACCCTGGGCATGGTGGTGCCACTGACACTCCTGGCAGAGCCAATGCCCGTGTTCTTGGCCAAAGACAGTGAAATGTCCACTCTGCCATGTACAGTCCACAGCTGTCCAACATACACAAGTATAGGGCTAGCACTGGGCTTGACTGTGTACATGCACACCCTCAAACTTTATTGTTACATGCAGATCACCAACAGATACACACAGCAACTTTCCATGGCCCATCTAACCAGCACCCTTTTCTGACACACACACATGCTGTCAACTGTTTGGCAGAGCCTAGGCCTCTGGCATCCCCACAACTCACTCTGTGCATGTGATGATAATTGCGCCACATGCCTGCCATCCATGCCATTGATGCAGTGACATGCAAATATGTGTCTGATGCACAGGGTACATGTAGTTGTGTAGTGCAGTATTGTTATGCCATGGTAGGTGTTTGGGGTATGTATGCTGACATGTGTCATTACTACACATCAAACTTTGTATATCTTTTTTGCATGATGATAGACCAGCAGGAGTGTTACAGAATGCCAGATGTCTCACAAACCTGTATATGTTTCGGTTCTAGGGGCCTGAGTGGTTAACCTATGGAGACTTGGTGGCAATACAGTGGCATGGGATGGCATGGCAGCACAGCAGAAATATGACATTGGCAAGGTATGGCTGTATCCGTGCATGGTTACCTAGGTGCATATATGTTGAACAGTGTGTTAGGGACAATGGGGGCAGTCAGTGTAATCTTGCATGCATACCCTGTAACAAGGTCTGCTACCCTTGATATGTGTCACCTTGGTGTTCCATACATACAAATGTGAGTGGTGGCAGATAGCAGTTATGCCTAGGTAGATGTGGGCTATTTAGGGCCAGCAGCTAATCATGGGACAGTAAAATGCATGACCATTGCACATAAATAGCCCCTATGCATACTGCTGCAAGGGAATATAGTTGTACGCACACTTGGCTTATGTGAGATTAGAACCCCTACCTATCTAATTGCACAGACTAAAGAACAAAGTACTTATTACATGTACCACAGAGTTTATCTGTTACTAGGTGGCCATCAAGTTCTGTTAAGGTGGATGACATCAGCAGACCTTGTAAAGGAGTACAACGGAGAGGCTGGCAAGTAGTCACAGGGCATTAAAATGTATAACCATTGCAAAGAGATAGGCTATGCAGGCATGTCCTCACTGATGCAAGGGGATATATTTACACACACACAAACAGTTGCCTGTTATGAGATTAGAACCCCTACCAATCTAGGAATATACACTATAGCACAAAGTACTTATTGCATGTTCTGCAGAGCTTATCAATTATTCGATTGTTAGCCAGTGCTGTTAAGGTGGGTGACATCAGCAGGCCTTGTACAGGAGGACAATGGAGAGGCTGACAAGTAGTCACATGGCCATAAAATCAATCACCATTGCACAGACATAGGCCAGATGGGTATGTCTGTACAGCTGATAGTTCTCTGCAAGAAGCCCAGTAGCCCACTCTATTCCCTTGAATGCATGCAGGAGGTCTATATATATGCTACCATAGTCTACTACCATATACATTTGTTGTATAGGAGAGTGACTTACCTTGTGAATGCAGTGGTTGAAAGACCTGCATTTCAGGCCTGAGTCTGATGCACACAGTACCCAGCCAATACATGGTTAGGTACAGGTTGTGTGATCTGGTTGGTATTATTTTTACTATGTATATGAGTCAGAGTAAGGTCAGGCCCTAGGACCCTAGGTTGTCAGTGCATGTGCTATGCATTGCCTCTTGGCCAAGGCCAGGGCATACTGGGCACACCAACATCTGCCTACAGGGAAGCCATATGGGGTTTCTCCTCTGAATCCCCCTGTGGGTGTAGTTGTGGGGACATAGGCACTAGTGGGGGGCCGTCTGTCCCTTCCCTGTGATGATCCTGCTGCAGCTGTTTCCACAGGATCATATTGTGTAGCATGGCACATACTGTGAACAGCTGTGCACATGTGGCTGGAGAGTTATGAAGGGCTCCACCAGGCATTCTATGATGTTCCTAGTTTGTGCATGTGTCTCATTATAGTGTTCTTAGATAGGTGTGTGTGCATTTCTGATGGCTGTCATCATCCACCGTTCCAGTGCATAACCAGCATCGCATAGTAGATGGCCATATGGGATGTCCCACCGGCATACATCTGGTGCAGCTGTGATGCGTGCCAGATATGGGAGTTGTGATAACTGCCAGGGCTGCCAGCATACACATTCATGATAATGCTCTGGGCATAGCATATGACCTGGCAGTTGAAGGAGTGATACCCCTTGGGGTTGAAGTAGACTCTATCCTCCTCACCAGGTGGTACTTTGATGTAGACATGAGTGCAGTCTATGGAACCCAGTACCTCAGGGTAGTGTGCTACATGATAGAAGAGACACATACTGCTGGCCATCTCCTCAGGGGTGTGGGGTAAATAAATGTGCTTACTGGTAGGTGTTTGCATGGCATCCAGGAACGGGTGGTGTACCCTGGCTGGTGATGCCTATGAGACTGCCATCATGTCCTCAGTTGGTCTTTGAAAAGGACCTGTACCTGGTATCCTAAGGGCTACACATACCTTTGTTTCCACTGAGATGGGTTCCACTATGTTGTCTCTGGGACTGATTTGAGGGCAGCTTGGTGGGTCCTTGTAGTACGACCCTGTCTACCCTGTAGCACTCTACAATCTCCAGCTCATGTAGCTCCTGGAAGGATCCCCTGGGCCTGAACATGCTTCTCCTTCTCAGTCTAGTCCTATTGTCAGGAGCACCATCAGCACTGACCTCAGCATCTAGCACATACAGATGTAGCAGAGCTGCAGCAGCCCCTAGCATTCTCTCAGTTAAAATTCCCAAGTCTGTACACCAAAAGTGCAGAGAATGGGGGAAAATCAGATTGAAGGGTGCATGCATACTTTATAGTGCTTTGCTGCAGATGCAGCCTGTGTGATTGACTAATTATGATGCATTCCACCTGCCAAGTACGCCATTAAGAGGTTGGAATGGCCCAGTTTAGGTGGAAGAGGGATCATCAGTAATTTATATATGATTGGCTTTCTCAGCCAATTTCTTTTTTTTTTTTCTTTTTTTGACAGCATTTCTTGCTAAGCACTGCAGAGCAGCATGCAATCCCATGCCACAGGTATAAAGAATGCTCAGCGGTCAATAGGCACACCCTCATGAATGGGCATGCTCAGCACAGTGGAACACCATGCAAACACACTCAAACCAGCTTAAACACATGCCCCAAAGCTAAACAAAGCTTAGCAGCAGTGGACACACACCCATACTCAGCTCAATAGTGCGGTGCACAAATGAGCAGCGCTGCGCTTCAGTGTGCTTAAAGGAATATAGGCACATCTCCTTTTGATGTCAGCTGCTTCTTCTGTGGACTCCAACACAGTTCTAGGGCTACACATATGTGATCTTTGGGCATGGATACCCATTTTTTTCTATTCAGTAACCCCAGCTCATTTGCAAACAGATCCATGCACATAACTGGGAAACTGCACTATTCCATAACCTGCCTCCTTAGCAACCACAGACATCTATTATTGTACATACTCCAAGCAAGGCCCTATAATGCATTATTGTCACATATTTTATTTTTTCATTTTTACACTTTTAAATATATATATATTTTTTTGCATAACGACATGTTTGTGCACTGCTGTGTGCCACACAAACATAATATGGGTATTAAAAACATATATATTTTTAAATTATTTTACATTACTGTTTGGACACACAGGGCATATATCTGCACATATCTGTGTCTGTTATGCTATTTCTGACATTCTAACTTGCTTTTACAGCCCCTGTTCACTTTTCCATTTCATGTACACAGAAATTTTCTGTGTATACTTTGGACACCAACACAGGGTCTGCAGAACTACCTATCTGCTTGCTGGGTCACTCCAGCACCCTCATTTGCATGCAATTCACCTGCTTATGAGGTGATTTGCATGCCAAAGACACTTTCATGTTCACACACCTGTGCATGCCCCTCAGCTCCATTTACTGGATCGCACGGCTGCTTACTTTGGTGTAAGCTCTGTGCCAGTATGTGTACAGGGAAAATTAATCCATGTAGGTTTTATTGAATTCCAAAAATTGTAGCCAGCACACCAGGGTGAGATGAACCAACATACTCTTTATTAAAGTAAAGCAAGACTCTTGCTTTTACTTTAATATAGAGTACATTGGTTCATCTCACCCTGGTGTGCTGGCTACAATTTTTGAAATGTTCCATGGTTTTGCCCTGCACTATCATACCCGCAGGTTCTGTCATTTGGTATTTTATTGAATTTCACCTATAGCCTTCTTGCAAGAAACACATCTTTTGACAGAAGATTTAGGCAGGTTGCAAATAAATGACTATTTAATTCTAGTAAGTTCTCATTTTGGTTCAAAAAGAAGAAGTATTCTTATCCTTTTGATGAAAACACTAGGTTTACCTAAAATAGTTGCCACTTATTCTGATAAGAATGGTATGCTGGGGTTGGTGGTAAAAGAAATAGATAAAAGCACTTCACTCTCATAAATACTTATTGGTTTCCTGGAATAGGATCTAAAACACACAATAAGTATCTAGACATTATGACATTACATTCAAAACAAAATATGATGATAGCCACATACTTTAATTGTATTTTATTAAGTAAAGACAACACTAATGAAAAAAAGAGTCAGACTATCCTCTACAGTAAGACATTTAAGTCACTATACTGGTTTATTGACTATACGAAATATCTTAGACTTAAAACTACAAAGCTTTTTTAAAGTATACACACTATTCTTTCAGATATGGAAAACAAACCAATATTAAAAAAGCTTTTGTATCAAATGAGCTTTACTCAAAAACAGAAGATGAATTAATAGTCTCATGCCTTTGTCTGACCATAATACCCTTACATTCACTCTAATCTTTAGCTCAAATAGCAATTCATTATCAAAGGTTACCTACATGCATAATTAAAATAAAAGGTTTTACTGATCTGTATCGGAGAGAAATTAATCAATTCATGGAATTTAATAGCAATGGATAGATGACAGATGCTTTATTATGGGACACCTAATAAGACTATTTATGTGGTAAAGATAAACACTGGTACACATGTAAAAGGAAAGAATGGGACAAGGACTTGACGCAATCTAATATAGCTAAATTGAAGTTAAACTTAAAGCCCAATGACAAAACCACAAATACGGGGTTAAAAAAGCTGAATCTGTAATATTAGGAAATATTTCAACACAAGATCTTAATCAATCTGGAAAAAAATAAACTGCAGTCTTATTCAGTAAACCCAAAGGATCTATACAGAATAGCCATTAGATCAAAAATTATGAACAAAATAAATCACATTAAAAAGATTGTATATAAAGAGGGGGGAAACATCAAAATAACAAATCTAAATAACATATTACAATGTTTTGGTATATATTATAAAAATAATAAAATAGAGGCAAACATAAATAATAATGAACTAATTGATAGTTTTTGAAGGAAATATACATCATAAATTAACTAATGAACATACACGTAAAATTAATGTCTTTTCCTTTTAAAGAACTGAAAGACCAAATTAAAAGTCTCAAAATGAACAAGGCTCCAGGATTAGATTTTATCATCCCAGAACTGTATAAACTGCTACCTGACAATATTTTAAAAACCTTATTGAACATCTTTGAAGAAGTCAAGAGCTCTGCTAATACCCCCCCCCCCATTGGAGATGCTCTATAATTGCACCTATTTTTAAATCAATTAAAGATCATGTATCATGTGCTTCTTATCACCCTATCCCACTTTTAAATGTACACTACAAATGTTCATGTCTAAACTAGTAAAAAAGGCTAAACAATATACTCCCTGGATTAATTAATGAAGATCAAGCTGGCTTTATAATAAACAGAAGAGTCCAAGACAATATTATAAGAGTTGTTTCATTAGTTGATATAGCAAATAAAAATAAAAAAAAGAATTATCAATAACAAGTCTAGTTATTGATAAAGCTTTCAGTTCAGTGAACTGGCCTTATTTGTTTAAAAATATTAAATGAATATAACTTTTCCCCTAGTTTTACAACACTAATTAAAACACCTTCTAGCAATTCAGTAGCTTTTGCCAAAATAGGTTTCTTTCTATCTAGACCCTTTACTATAGCAAAAGGTACAAAACAAGGATACCCTCTTCCCCTTTATTATTTGCCTAAACTATAGAACCACTAGCTAACTATATAAGATCTAACACACATGTTAAAGGTTTCAAAATAAATGAAGACTTTTCATCAAAAATCCATCTTTTTTCTGATGACATACTGTTGACATATAATGACACAGAACACTTGTTAGATCATATACACAAAGCCTTGGATTACCCTGACAAGGTTTTGTGTTTGATATTTAATCATAATAAAACAAAAACATTGCTTACAAGAAAAGATATAACCACTTTTTATAAATCTCATTACATTTTTAACTGGGAAAATTCTGAAATTAAATATTTAGGTATCACTATTAAAGCTAAGAACAAAACTTCCATATTTGTAAACTATAAAAACATAATGGATGAAATCATAAAGTCAACAGACAATTGGAATAAACAATTCTTTACAATGGAAGATAGAATCACCCTGATTAAAAAGATAATTTTACCAAAAATTTTATACTATAGCAAATCATTAATTCTCCCCCTCTAAAAAATTATAAGAAAAATAAATTCTGCCTTACTTAAATTCTTATGGTACCATAAAAAACAGGGATATCTTTATACTGTCATTTCAAAAGCTGGGAGGACGTTGGCACTGGGTTTCCAAACATTGAACAATATACTAATGCTGTAACTATTAAACTAATATTTTTGTGGATAGATTCTTCATATGTCTCTTGTTGGAAATCTTTACATTAGAAAATATTAATAGACAACTACAACTTAACATAGATTCTGATATGAAACTGGCATCGATATATTCTACTGGGCTCTAAAACATTTTGTTCTGAATAAAATACACATATTTACTTTTATGCCTTTTATTAACCAAATCCTTTCAATCTTTAAAAGGTTTATGGATTTAAATTACTTAGTCAAATAATTACTAATGCTATTATTCCCCATTACTTTCACTAATGGATGCTTAGTATCTTTTAATGCAAACACAATGACAGCTCTCAGGAATAGTAACCTAATATTTTGCCATCAGTTTCTTAATGGAAACAAAATACATCCTGTTGAATATTTAATAGCAAAATATAGCATAGAGCAAAGAGGCTGGTTAGATATAGATACCTGTAAAGAATATATTTAGAATAAAATCAAAATATCACTAAATCATCAAACTAAACATGTTCCAAAAATCTATGATATTCTGTAATGTTAATAGTGGGCCAGCCAAGTGGACGTCATATCTATCGTATCAAATATACACAGGATTATTAGAACTGAATTTGTTACCCTAGATATGACAGTCTGGAACTTCTCTACAAAACAATAGCAATGAACTATTTTCAGAACTAAATAAAAAGTTATTCTTAAAATCTGCAAGAAAGTCAATGTCCTCACTTTACTGGAAAATCTATGCATGGAAATTTTTGCATAGAGTCTTTCTTACACATCATAAAATTACACAAATATATAAAACAGGAAAAATGAAATACTGGCGGTGTAATGAAGGTCTTAATGCTAATTGGTTACACATGATGGTGGATTGTAAATTGGTGAAATCCTTTTGGAGTGATTCTTAGAAACTTTTCTCAGTCTTTGTGGTCAAACAATTGCATTATTACTGATTCCTTGATACTCTTTGATGTCCCAATTCCATCAGCTATACCTATTTCTTAAATACCTCTTCTTTGAGCAATACTTGCCATTGCAAGAAAAGTTATAACAAAAATTGGAAATGTGAAAATGAATTAGCATTTGGTGGATTTGTGTGCCTAGCTAATACTGTCAGTAAAAATGAGTTTTCAGATTTATACATAGCTCATCAGTGCATATCTAGGAAAAAGCTCAACAATTTAGTGGAAAAGTACTAATGGTTAAGAATATATTAATATTATTGTTATGGACTTTTGTAAATAGTTATCGTTTATCTTGTTATATGCCGTTTTAAATGTTGATGGACTTGTTAAACCCAAATGATTTAAATAATCAAATGTTTCTTTGCATGCTAATTTAAAGGAGATAAGCCTTCATCAGTAGATAAATAAGGCATGTTGATGTGATAAATTCATATCCTGATGTATCCCCCTACCTCTAAAGAAGTATTTTCAACCAGAGGAACATCTTTTGCTACTATCATGAGTAACCTAGATAAGTGGATGGGCAGCCTCATTGCCTTCACCACTCTATCTCATGCTACCTCCTTGAGACCAGAGGGAAATATGTTTTATTGACTTGATTTGTTATGGTCTATAGACTGATTGTCTATGGAACTATAGGCATAAGTTTTTTTCTTCTGGAATTTATTGTTGTCACATATTTACTTGTACTGTATTATACAATTTGTAAAGAAAAGACTATAGTTGTCAAGCAGATGGAGTTCAAATCCCAAATCCCTAAAGATTTATTTGAAGGCAAATTTTTAATATTCCTAGAAGTATTAGACCCAATCATATAAAGAGGTGTGGATGGTGTAAACAATGCCAATTTAGACATGTGGGCTTTTATATCACTACAGAAGGCATATATAGAAATTTCCCCTGCCCATGTAGGGGAATTGTGATTCTGAGTGTCATATGCATAGATCTTTGTCTTTCTTGTCCAGCCTTTTATGTTGGGAAAATGAACAGGAAACTCAAAGACAGGATTTGAGAACACTACTGTGACATTAAAAAGGGAAGATCTATGAATAACTTGTTTAAACATACTAAGAGGTGCACTAATTTTAAGAAATTTGTGTTTTCTACCCTTGAATGTGCAAAATATAGCCAAGTATTGGGGGACAGACACAAACACTTTATTAGAATAACGTGAGATGGTATGGCAGTTTGGAATGAATGCTAGTGTTAATCCTGGTTTGAATGTTATTTCAATTATGAGTGTTTTGAGAATGAGTGCATTAACCTTTTGACAAGTTGATGCACTATTTATGTTTTTATTCATATTTTTGAGTTGTTTGCTGTTTCTGCATTATGTGCAGATGTCATTGATGATCTTTTAACTTTTATTAATTATTCATTACGAGATATTCATTCATGCTTTTTAAACAGGGAGGATTTTGATGTATGTTACTCTAATGAATGTCTTTATTTAAGAATAAAAGCACTTAGTACAATAATAAATTTGGACTACAAGACTACTTGCTGATGTCTTTTGGTTTTTGGATTTGTACAGTGTTTTATGTGTGTGCTTTGTGTCAGGTTCATAGTCTTTTTGTTGAAGTTTGAATCCCACCACACCCAAACAATTTAAGAACTGTCTTAGTTGACTGACAGATGGGAGCTCAGATTCCATCATTAACAACCAGATTGTGTTAGTTTTATTACTTACAATTTGGAGTTTTAGTCCTGCTATTTCTGGCCAATATAAGCAAAGGGCTTGATTTGGGATTTATATGGGGTTTGAATCTCACCACTGCCATCTAATCTGAATGGCCAACAGAGGCATGGCCTCTTGAGTCACATTAATTGCCAAACAGTTTAAAGTATTAGGAAGGGCACAGAAATATAAATTAATGGATACTTCAAGTGCAGCCTGTAGCATACAAGAAATATGCACTGCTGCCTTGGATATGGGCCTTTGCTATTCACATTCAAAAATATGCTTCACAGTGAGAACTCTCATCAAGCAGAGTCATTGGCCTAGCTTTTTTCATCACTCTGTTGCAATGTCTTCATGTGCTCATACCTGTATTAACTGTAATTAATAAAACACTTAAATTCACACACACTGACACTTTTCCATGGAATGATTCTAATACTCTGTAGCACTAGAGCCTTCTGTCCTTATTCATGGTAGTAAACTGACACCAGCCAAGATTATCATGCAGGAGACCTCACCAAATATTATTCTATACTTATAATAAGATATATAATTGGAAATACATCTGACAGTGTACATCAAGGTGATTGTCCAATTAGTAGCATATATCAACAGATTACCTCACTTTTCTAATAATTATCCTCTTATTAAATAATAAATATAGAAAGGATAACCAGCCACAAACCATTTAAAAGTAAATGCATTGATTTACTTAGAAAAGCAATATTGATAACATTTAAATATACAAGGAAAATAAAATTGAACAAAGAAATAAAAAAAAATAATCCTTTTGAGAAAACTAGAAATAGCTAATTCCAGCTGTCGCTCATCTAGTCAGGATGTGATAGACAAGTCTTAGTGGGTTCTGTTCATACAGCTTTACTATATACAAACACATCACAATTAAAGCTTATTAACTTCAGCTTAGGTAACTTATATACAAACTACCTATATTCATTCTTACATGCTTAATTTCTGGCTGTGCTTTCAAAATGGCACTGAGAATAGCATATGCCTGCTATTTATATATGCATGTTCAGTCCTTGACATGCTTCATAAAGACACAGCACACACACTCTGTTCTACAGCCTCCCTCTTTGACAAATAGATCATGCAATGATGAGAATATCAGTTGAGATGCAAACAAGGCAAATAGTTCTTTGTCATGCAATTATACAAAACTAGGTACATATATACATTTATGTCCAGGTCGCTGTGTATTTCATATCGTGGGACATAAAACTGAGAATTAGACTTAGTAACTGGAACTGCCTCTGCTGAATGTTCAACCTTAAGAATATCGGGAACATCTTCAGGAATGGAAGTAGAAGGTAAGACATGTTTTGGAACAGGAACATTGCCTGAATTGCTCTGAGATTTAGAGTCTGTATCACAGGAACAATGCTGTGATAATGATTCTGGAACAGGAAGAAGATGTCTGTAATTTCACCTGTACTCCACAACCTACGAAGTAGGATTTCAGCTCAGTACATATGCCTGTTACTTGACCAATGCGGTTGAAACCTTTCACTGTTTGTATCCTCGTTGTCTCTCCTTCTTTCAATAGACAATGAAATCTGCTCGATTTATCATAACTGGACTTCTGGAAAGAATGCTTTCTGGATAATTGGGCTCTGATGTTTATATTGTTTTTAGCATTAAGCCTCAATAAACTGGAACAATTAGGCAGTATTGTTCTGATTTGCCTGGATAGAAGTCTCTGAGCAGGTGAGTCAAGTATATCATCACAGGGTATGTTTTTGAGATTAAGTGAATTCAAAAAGACATTGGGATTATCATGCTTTGACCTTTAAAGTAATTGTTTTCCACACTACACTGCACGTTCAGCTAGTTCATTTGACTGTGGATGTTCTGGACTACTAGTAACATGTACAAAGTCCCATTCTCTTGCAAATTTCTGAAACAACTGACTAGTAAATTGAGTACCGTTGTCAGAAATCACTGTGTGGACTACCATGGACTTTGAAATTACATTTCAGTTTGATAATAACAGTAGTGGATGTTAGATTAGAAAGTAAATCAATCTCAAACCAGTTTGAATAAGAGTCTGCCAATATGAAGTAATATTGATTGATCCACTCAAATATGTCAGAGGTTACTGTTGACCAAGGTAGTTCAGGAACTTGACTTAGCTGAAGTGGTTCTCTTTGCAAATGAGATTTAGTACTATTGCAAACTGAACAAGAAAAGAGTACTTTATCAATGTCTTTCACTAGTGAAGGCCAAAATGCTAGTTCTGTCACCCTTGTTTTTGGTAGATTTGGAACCTGGGTGACCACAATGCAAACTCTGGATATAATCATGTTGTAAGGAAGCAGGGACAACCATTTTAGGACCTTTGAAAATAATGCCATCTTCCGTCAACATCTCATCTTTGTAAAGAAAATAGGTTTGCACTTCAGGTGGTACACTAGATTGCTTTGATGGCTATCCAACATTAATGTAGTGGATGAGCTATTGGAAAATTGGATTAATCTTTGCATGATCTCTCAGTTCATCAAGTCTCATGGTATAAAAGTTATGCACTGCCATTACGTCAAAGTCAAAATTCTCTGTGTCAATCTGTTCCATTGTATTTCTGGGTGATCTGGATAAGGTATCAGCCAGATTTACCTTTTGTGTAGACCATTTTGAAGTTGAACTTTTGCAATTTGAGCAACATTCTTTGTAATCTCACTGGAGCTGAATGCATAGGCTTCTTTAGAATAGTAACTAGAGGTTGGTGATCAGTTTCAATCTGAATAGCTCGACCACAGATATAATCATGAATCTTTGAACATGCAAATACTATTGCCAAAAGTTCTTTCTCAATTTGAGCATATTGCATTTCAGTTTGGTTAAGTGTTCTAGATGCATAGGCTTTGCCTTCTTGAAGAATAACTAAAATTAGCCTGACGAGCCTAGTCTGCAAGGCCATGGAACGTATCATCATGGAACTCATAAACAAAGGCATTGGTAGCCTCCAAACTCTGGAGCCCACCCAGTTCAGGTTTGTGAAAGGCAGATCATGCCTCCTGAACCTGATCAAATTCTTTGAGGCAGTCACCAAGGCCGTAGATGAGGGTAAGGTGGTTCACACAGCCTATCTTGACCTCGCCAAGGCTTTCTACACCATCCCCCATTCTGGATTTATAGCTAAACTCACTAAACTAGGTATAAATCCCTACGTCACAAGATGGGTTGCCAACTGGCTCACTGACAGAACCCACACTGTAAAAGTTGCACACTCCAAATCTGACCTCAATCCAGTGACAAGTGGAGTACCACAGGGTTCAGTCCAGGGTCCTCTTCTGTTTGGTATCTACTTCTCTGAAGTACAGACTAACACAGAAGACCTCTGGCTAATGAAGTTTTCAGATGACTGCAAACTAGGAACCATAGTCAAGTCCCCAAATGATGTGGAAATCCTGCAGAAAGGCCTCTCTGAGACAGATGCCTGGTGTCAGAGCCATGGCCTCAAGCTCAATGCCAAAAAGTGCATTATCATCCCCTTTGGTAAAAAACTCCTTACCCATGAACTACTACATAGACAGCAGTCCACTTAACACCGAATGTGTGATGAGAGACCTTGGGACCCAAGTGGACATCGCTACAGTAGTTAGGAAGTCCTTATACATGGCAGACCTCATCATAAAAGGGTTCTCATCCAGGAAAAAAAAGGTCATTGTTCCCCTCTACTCGACACTCATTAGACCCATTATAGAATACAATGCCCCTTTTGGAATGTACCTCACAAGACATCTGCAGCAGCTGGAAAGGCCACAGAAGTACCTCACAAAGAGGATTACTGGCCTGAAACAGATGCCCTACACTGACCATCTCGAAAAACTCCAGCTTTACTCCATAGCATATCGCCTACTCTGAGGTGATCTCTGCCTAACATATAAAGCTATGTCAAACCCAGAGCTGTTGGACATGCCGCACCTAAAGAAATCCCAATCCTTCCAAACTACATGGTCTAGGGACCTAAACCTTGTCATCACAATATACAGAACATGCTGAAGGGATAGATTCCTGTCCCAGAGACTCCCCATACTCTGGAACAGGCTACCCATCTATGTCAAACAAAGTTCTTCATTAGCACTCTTCAAGAAAAATCTTGATAAGTGGATGGGAAATAGGAATTACACCCCGGATATCACTTCTGTGTCTTTGCTCAACAGTTGCACAGGAAAATAACTTTCTTGGGTGGCGTAAGCCAGGGAACCTTGTTGACTAGGCTTATGTAGGCACTCGGGCCGATAGCCTAGTACTGCATCTATATTACGCTATCGAAATCTTTAAATATCGAATAAGTAAATATCGGCGCTAAAATGTCATACAACTGAAATAGCGAATGGTCATTCACTTGAAAAAGCTGATATCAAACTGTCATAGTTGGCCCACATTATCTTAGTGACATAAACTGTAGATCAGCTTACGACGTTAGTATACCTATACTTTAAAAGCAAGAGACTTCAGTACATGGTACGAGTAGAAATGTAAATATATGCAAATAATAAAAGGAATACATATAATATACTTACAAACAAAAAGGTAATATATGACTCCGGAAGTACATAATATGTTCCGTATTTATTCCCAAAAGCTCCATACAATCTTGGGCGTATAACTAGATGAAATATCTAGCGATGGCCGACACTTCGCAGTCCTGCACTGGCATAGTAGGTAATACATATGATACAGTAATGTCTCAATAAAAGCATAAGATGCTACACATAGACGGTTATCTGTATAATTTGGAAAGAATTGTGAAAAACTAACAGTACTGGTGCTGTAAATTGAAGTTGGTCAGTAGATGTAAAGGTAGAGCTATAACAGTTGCAAATGGAACATGTGAAATATTAAGGAAATTGATCCCACATGATTATGCTCCCGATCCTACTGAGGTGGTGAGATATAAAGCAGTGCATAAATTAAAAGAAACAGCTCAATTATGCAGATCTACCCCAGCATTAGTTGTTGATGATGTGGTTGCAAGCATGTCTTATGAAAGTACAGTACAACTACCTAGTAGAAGATCTATGCTTCAACAGGTAAATAGAGTGAGGCGTCATAGACTGTTAGCATATAATACAAACTCCACTACATTAAGTACTGTAGAAACCACCGATTACAATTTAACCTTTGTGTAAAAATGTATGGTAGATATACACACTAATACCCATGTTCTGGTATTCAGTACTGAGGAGAATTTGAAGGACCTATGTAGTAGTATGATCTGGTTTATGGACGTCATTTTCCTGACAAAGGCTCGATTGTGAAACAGTTGTATACTGTGCATGGTTTTATAATTGTTGGTAGTAATAGGAGGTGTGTACCTCTCGTATATTGCCTGATGATGACAAAGTTGTACAAGTCCTATAATTATATGTGGGACTGTATTTTCCAGCTTTTGACATCATTTGATTTACAAGCGCCTGCAGAGTATATCTTGACAGATTTTGAACTGGCATCAATTAAAAGTGTGAAACATAATTTTAATACTGTGGAAAACAAGTAATGCCTTTTCCACTTTGGGCAGGCCATATGGCATAAGGTGCAAAGTCTTGGTTTAGGTCCCCTCTATGAATGCCTGTACAATTCCAATTGTCAGTGAAGAAACTTATTGCATTAGTATTTCTATATGAGTGTGATGTTATCCCAACATTCCAGGAGATGTATCCTTTGGAAGGTAAAGAACTGATAGCTTACTTTTCAGAAGTATATGTATATGGACGTCAAAGGAAAGTGCATACCAGGACTACAGTGAATGCACGTTTCCCACCCATGTTTCCCATTACATTTTGGAATATTTCAAAACTGAATGAAAGTGCACTTCCATGGACCCAAAATCACGTGGAAGGTTGGCACAGACATTGTTTATTGGGCAGGCATATATGTGACATACCAGCCATTGTTGATGTTTTAGTTAGGGAACAGAATAGAGTTCATGAAGTTAGGCTTCAACTGATGGCAGGTTCTGCAACTTCACCAAAAAAGAGGAAGAAATTAGAAAGCAGTACAGGATGCAAACAGTGTTGGAGAATCGTTCGGAATATACTTCTGAGAAGTTTCTAACTGCCGTTGCTATGCTTCTAAATGTGTGAGCATGTCAGTATAAACATCAGCGCACCAGTCACATTTCCACTCTCCTTTGTTTACTTTACATGCAATGCAGATTGTACTCACTTCCCATATATTTCCATTTATATATTCACTATATGTTATTATGCATATATCCTCCAGCTATGTGGATATTGAATATCATGCCCACAGTGGTGTATTAATTTACTGCAACTGCTATTTGCATTTAATAGCATATATTTTTATTTATTTCACATGTGTAATTAGAGTGACTGCGAAGTGGCCAACAAAAGCATTTTGATATTTTACGGTTCGATAAAGTGGGGTTTCGCTATTTTGGTTGTATGACATTTTAGTGCCGATATTTACATATTCGATATTTAAAGCTTTCAATAGCATAATATAGATGCCCTAGTACCTATCTATGAACCTATGAACTGCACCAAGACCAAATTTTGAAGCATCACAGGAAAGAGTGACTGGTTTATTGACACCATAGTATCTTAATGTAGGTGGGGTGGCAACTTTCTGCTTAAGGTTTTTAAATTCCTTTTGGTGCTGTTCCAGCCAAGACCATGTAACATTTTTGTGCATTAGCTCTCTTAAATGTGCTGTCAACTTGCTGAAGTCTGGTATAAACTTGCCTAAATAGTTCACCATGCCAAGGAAACACTGTAGAGCTTGAATATTACCTAGTGCTGACATCTCAAGAATAGCTGCTTACTTAAATGGGGCTGGTCTTTAGACAGTGCTGGTAAATAAATGACCTACATATGTAATTTCTGGTAGTCTGAATTTGCATTTTAGAGGACTGAGCTTTAAGTTCACTTTATGTGCTCTGTCGAACTCTGTTAAGGTTTCTGTCATGCTCTGCTTCACCATTGCCGACCTGAAAAAATTTGCTCCATTGCACACTGGAAGACTTCACTTGCAGAATTTATTCCAAATAGCATCCTCGGGATCTTATATCTGCCAATCAGGGTACTGAAAGTGGTCAGTAATCAGGATTTGCAATCAAGCATCACTTGCCAAAATGAACTTTTTTGCATCCAAGACAGAAAAAAAAGTGGCATTCGGTATTAGGATTGCGACCTCTTCAAATGTACACATGGATGATGCAGTCTCTTTAATGCTTTGTGCAACTCTCTTGGGTCAATACATATTCTGATTTCATCTGAGCCTTTTTTGTAGGCTGCTACCATGGACGACACCGATTCAGTTGGTTCTGTGACTGGAGGAAATTGCACCGTGCTGCATCATTTTAACAATTGAGCTTTAAATTTATCCTGCATATCTATCAAAACTTTTCTTGCTGGTCTGACTACTAGACTGACCTCTGGGTCTAACTTCATGGAATACACAACTGGAAGTTTGTTCTACTTGTCATCAAAAACATCAGTGTACTCTGAGGAAATGGCTTCAGAAATATTGGAACTAGGATATGCGCTTATATGATGAACTTCTTTAGTAAAAGAAAGCAGATTCATTCTCAAACTATCACTGAGACCCAATAATGATAGCACAGTTCTTCAGACTACATAGAATTACAAGCTGTAACAGTTCCTAGCCAAATAACATGAAAGCACTACTGAGCCTTCAGTTTGAATTTCTTCACGTCCATAAGCAAAATGTTTTGCACTACTAGCCACATTGAGTTGTTCATTAGTTCTTACCTTAGCAAATGCATCTGCTGATATAACATTACACTTTGAACCAGTGTCTACTTTGAGCTTAGTGGATTTGTCATTGATCTGGACAGTACAAAACACTTTGTTCTTTGTCAGCCAATTCACTGCATCAACCTTTTCACCAATTACTGATACACCATTTACATAGAAAGTAGAATTGCAGCTCTCTATATGGTCAACTTGCTTTTTTGAGTGACCCTTCTTTATAACTGTGTGAGATTTACTTGAGGTTTACTTGATTTGCAAAACATTTGAAAATGGTACCACTTTTTACACTTGTGACATTGCTGAACAAATGCTAAGCATTTTCCTCTTTTAGACTCATGAATGGCAGCACAGTTGTAAAAGTTAACAATAAAGCTGGATTTGGGTTTTGCTGACTCATGCTTGTACTGCACTGAGCATATTCCTTTCTTAAAACTTACTGAAAAATCACGTGGTTTCACTGGTGTACCAGCAGGGGCTGTGGCCGCCATGTGCTTAGGCCTGCTTCTGTTTGCCATGGGTTGCATGCTATCTACATTTGCTCCGGAGCTTGCTGAAACCAGGCTCTTGTCATTGCAAGCATACTTGTCTGACTTTCTGTAACTTCATGAATTTGACAAATCTCAATGGCTTTACTCAATCTTAAATCACTGTCACAAAGCAAAATCTTTCTCACTGCAGCACTATTAATGCCACACACAAGCCTGTCCTTTAGTAACTCATCTTTAAAGTCACCAAATTGACACATTTTAGCTTTGTTTACCAGGACAGTAATATAAGTTACAGACATTTTCCCAGGTTTCTGATCTCTTGTGTAAAACAAATGCCTCTCTAATTTGTCTGGGGGGTTGCACATTTCCCTGAATTTGTGCTTCAAACACTCAGGGTCTTTCCTTGATTCCGCCTCTACAACAATTTGACAATTGTTAACCTTCTCCCTCATATAATGCTGGTGCATACACAAATGAATGCTCTCTTTCAATGGTCTATGACCCAGCTAGGTTTAGCAAAATTAATGCCCTAATGCATGCGTCTTTGTCAGAATAAGCTGCTCGTATAAAAATATCATAGTCTTGCCAAGATGTTCTCCAATTCTCTCAAATATTCTGATCAAATACAAGTGGTGAGGGCTTTTGAAATCCATCTGCCATATTAACACATGCCAGTGAAGGGTTTTGCAACTATGCATGAACACACGCACATACACATATGCCAGAAATTTATGCCACTACATGTAACTTTGCCCAATAGCACAACAAGCCTCTGAATAACTGAACTTTGCGAAACAAGTCTCTCGGGCACTGTAATACTCTCAGAATTGCTGTTCTGCAAGAAATCACCTCTTATCAGTGTAAGAAATATTTCAAGTAACTGCATTGTGTGAATGAACTGGGCAGAAAAAGCTCAGAGTAAGAAACATTTTGAAGTAACTGCACCTTGTGAATAAACAGTACATGGCACACTGAAAATTCCCCAAATGGTGGTCCTTTGATAGATAATTCTTTACAGTGCAATAAACACTCTGTAATGGCAGCACTTTACAAATAGACACACTCAGCACAATAACTTTTTCAAATG
This sequence comes from Protopterus annectens, assembly GCF_019279795.1. Taxonomy (NCBI): domain Eukaryota; kingdom Metazoa; phylum Chordata; order Ceratodontiformes; family Protopteridae; genus Protopterus; species Protopterus annectens. The sequence goes on from NC_056739.1 coordinate 236,364,706, forward strand.
ACTGTACTTTGACTGTACTTCATGAAATAGTTGCACTTTAACACATACACTCTTTGGAATACATGCAAAGTAATACCACACATTGTAAGCACTTTTGCACACATTGAGATACTTTGAATAACAATAGTTATGCCCTTGAAACTATATGAAGCCATAGTTATGCCAAAACACAGCACTTTGCGAAATAACATGCAGACACCTAGCTCTATGTATGTTTAATGTGCCGTTTTTGCCCGTATTATATTTGTTTTGCTCATTTAATCTCTTTTCATGTCCATTTTACTTTTCTTGTGTTCATTTTACTCTAAACATGCCCATTTTGCTTTAAACGCATTCATTTTGCTTTAAACATACTTGTTTTGCTTTTCTGATAAGTTTTATCAAATATCTTAATCTTAAACACTTCATTTAATAAATAAATCTTTTGCACCTCTCGCTTGTTTAATAATGTGGTTTGTACCCTTGTAATGCTTCATTTTATTTTTTTTACAAAATAAACTGTTTATGCAAGTTTTCATTACCTTTGGTTCTTTACTGGCTCTTTTTCATGCTTGTTTCTCTTAGTTTACCTTCACTGTTATCTCTGCACATTGTAGCTCTTGGATATCTGTCTCAGGAATCCCGGTTCTGACACCATGTTGCTCGTCTAGTCAGGATGTAATAGATGATCTTTTGTGGGTTTTGTTCAAGCAGCTTTATTATATACAAACACATCATGATTAAAGCTTATTAACTTCAACTTAGGTAACTTATATACAAAATAGCTACATTCAATCTTATATGCTCACTCTCTGACTGTGCTTTCAAAATGGCACTGAGATTAGTACATGCCTGCTATTTATATATGCACGTTCAGTCCTTGATATACTTCTTAAAGACACAGCACCCACACTCTGTACTAAACCAGCTATTCTTTTTTCATGCCATTCATAAAACAAGGAATTATATAATCTTACTTAAACATCTCTGAATTTTCAGGCAGAGAGAGATGGTTGCTTAAATAGTTCCAAATCACAGGCTGCAGGATAGCACACTCCTTTTCATCTGCCACTAACGCAACTACTCTGATTTACATGTGAGTTTAAAAACATTGATTAAAATGCAAAAGCATTGAAACACAGCTGCTTGATAATTTCTGTATAGTGCAAAAACTGCTAAGCAAAAACCCAAACCAGTGGAAATGCAAAAGATCGAGAAAGCAATTTCCTTTGGCAAGTCAGTAATCAAAACCCCTCCACAACATCCATGCCTAATTTTTCTGAAAAATGGCAATGTTATGGAAAGGGTTTTAATAAGGTAAGGTGGACATTTGAGATTAGGATTAGCATGCATCAGTAAAGAGGGACAAGGTGGCTTTGCCACTTTGGCACTCCTTACTACTGCATACGAATGCTAACCAGAATCCTACATCTTATCTTAGAAAATCACTTTTTGTAGCAATACCACTAAATGAGGCACACAATGTAAAATCAAGCATGCACAGCAATAAAATTAAGTGTTACCCTACTCCTTACTCTAACCTGAACCTTCAAATGCTAGAATGCACACTTTCACCCCCATTTCAAAAAATTCTGGATTATCCACATTTTTTGTATTAACATCCAGGATACACATTCCCATTCTCAGACACACATACTGTAGACAACGTGCATGTACATCACTAAATCTACCCTCTTCCCTAACCCAGTAATACTAAAACATTCAATATATCCTAAACTTTTGGCATTATATCAAAAATAAATACTTTCTACAACTGAATTCCTTATTTTCAACATTAACAACACTTCAGCACAAGTCAGCTTAACCAAAAGTATGGCTAAATTTCCATACATTTCACTCTGTTGAATAAATAACTAGTCAACAGTGTGAATATTATCAGTGTGTGTGTGTGTGTGTGTGTGTGTGTGTGTGTGTGTGTGTGTGTGTGTGTTTGTGTATATGTATGTATGTATATAATGTATATTTTATATATATATATATATATATATATATATATATATATATATATATATATATATATATGCATGTTCATATCTAATGGCTGAATCAACATTTCACAGAATTACACATTGCCGAGACTAGTTTAATGAACGTACAAGCTGAACATACAACCTGAAGCTCAATGCCAAAAAGTGTATTGTCATCCCCTTTGGTAAAAACTCTGTACACATGAACTACCACATAGCTGGTAGTCTACTTAATGCTGAAAATGTGATAAGAGACCTTGGGACACAGGTGGACAGTAGTCTCTCCTTTGATAATCACATCACCACAGTGGTCAGGAAATCCTTCTATGTGGCTCATCTCATCACAAAAGGATTCTCATCCAGAAAAAAAGAGGTCATTGTTCCCCTCTACTCATCACTCATTAGACCCATTATAGAGCACAATGCCCCTTTTGGTATTTACCTCACAAGACATCTACAAGAACTGGAAAGACCACAGAAATACCTCACAAAGAAGATTACTGGCCTCAAACAGATGCCCTACGCAGACCGTCTCAAAAAACTACAGCTTTACTCCATCGCATATTGCCTACTCAGGGGTGATCTCTGCCTAACATACAAAGCTATGTCAAACCCAGAGCTGTTGGACATGCTGCACTTAAAGAAATCCCAATCCCTCTGAGCTACACGCTCCAGGCACCTAAACCTTGTCACCACAATAAACAGAACATGGTGGAGGGATAGATTCCTGTCCCAGAGACTTCCCATACTCTGGAACAGACTACCTATCTATGTCAAACAGAGCTCCTCATTAGCACTCTTCAAGAAAAATCTTGATGATTGGATGGGAAATGGGAAATTCACCCCAGGGATCACTTCTGTGGCTCTGCTCGACAGGGGCACAGGAAAATAATTTTCTTGGGTGACGAAAGCCAGGATACATTTTTTGGCTAGACTTATATAGGCCCTAGGGCCAATAGCCTAGTACCTACCTATGAAGTTATGAACCTATGTACACATTGCCGAATACTCAAATGACTGAGTTACACTATGCTGAATAGGAAGTTACCTCTGCAATATAAATAAGGAGTAAGTCTGTCCTATAGCATACATCGTACAAGCAACAGCATGGTGGACTTGTCAAGCAAAGCACCTGGAATGTAGGAAGCATAAAAAATGTTTTGCAGGGGGGCTCTGCCTCTCTACACCTCCCATGTGGGGGGCTGTGCCCCCCACCCCCCCATTTAAATATACCAACTCCGAGGCCGCACTACAGTGGGGAAACACGTAAATTCCCTTTCCTCACTGTAGTGTGCTTTGGCATACTATTATTCAGCCGTTTAAATAATCAGCAATGTTTCCTTTAGGCAAATTAGTCTGGGCAATGTGTAATTTGGCATAATGTCAATTCGGCCATTGGATAGGAACCCATATATATATATATATATATATATATATATATATATATATATGTGTGTGTGTGTGTGTGTGTGTGTGTGTATGTGTGTGTCGGGGGGGGGGTATGCTTACATTCCTTTGTTTGAATACTTTTTCAGTCACCAGTAAGAAAAATTCAGTATATTCAATCAAAATCAGGTGATTGCAAGAGTTACTATTGTAGCATAGAGGAACAAAGTCCTAACTACAGCCTAGATGACATTGGTTAATTAAGTTTCTCAGATGACTGACAGAGTGGCAGTGAGGGATGGGTGTGCCACCCAGGTGGGAGAGCATTAGTTATTGATTGTTCCTTAGGGGAGGCATGGTTAAATGAGGGGAGTTACCTTCAAACATAAAATTGATGAGCATGGGAGGCTGGTCAGGGAAGTGGGTAGGGCAAATAAAGAACACCTCAGGATTGAAACAGAGATAGTCGAGCCCTCAGGATGCCATTATTATCCAAAAATATCCCCAGCAATAAAAAAGTCCTGGGAGGGGAGGTAGACTCTGCATGTGGGGGCCAGACAAGTGATATGAAGTCCCAAGGGGGACTGAAAAAAACAGCTGATCACACATACTGCCTTTTAGGATCTTTGCAAGATCATGGTACTGTGGGCATCAGGGAATTTTCCCCCCACCCAGTAATGTCATCTTAGATTTGGTATATATAACTGGCAGGGGATTTGGAGAATGCGAGGAGGATGCATTTGTGCTCAGTCACTTGCTGTTCAATATTTTGACTTATATCTATATATTTGTGTGTTGTGTGTGTATGTTATTATGATATTTATATTTATATCATGTGCGTTTGCTAATGTATGGGTGTTTGTAGGTGTGTGTGTGTGTGTGTGTGTGTGTGTGTGTGTGTGTATATATATATATCCATAAAAACAAAAGAATCCCACAAAAATGTCACAAAACCACCAAAAGGAAGTAGCAGGTCCAGATAAAACAATATCTAGTTGTAGCTGTTGATGACAGATGCACAAGATACCAATTAAAGTTAAAAACTTTCTTTAATACGAAATATAAAACGTAAGCACTTTCGCAGAGTTGCTCTCCACTTCATCAGATGATAAAAACTAAAACAATCACAGTTAAATATATACCTTATTTCAATTGAACAATTGATCAATTAACTAAGCAATTGATGTTTTAAAGCTACAATGTCCACTAAATTCAAAACAGCATATCAACAACATGCAACCCAAGGAAACAACATTAACAATCATCCAAGCTTCTCCAAGAAGCTTGGATGATTGTTAATGTTAATATTGTTAATGTTGTAATGCGAAAGCGCTTACATTTTATATTTTGTATTAAAGAAAGTTTTTAACTTTAATTGGTATCTTGTGCATCTGTTATCAACAGCTACAACTAGATATTGTTTTATCTGGACCTGCTACTTCCTTTGGTGGTTTTGTGATATATATATATATATATAATTGAAAAAAGCAGGGTTTGGGAAATCTTTCTTTTTCCTTCTGTAGTGCAATCTCTGATTTCATATATATAAAACTAACTGTCGTTTTTAGGGGGGGGTCAAATCCCTACTGCAATTACAGGCAGCCTTTTCAGGTTAAATCTGACTATATATATGTTCCCCAATATTCATCTTTTAAGCTTTCTCTAACTCTTTATACAAACATCTAGGAATGTAAAATGTTGTAAATCTATCTTTATCCACACTTCTTAGACCAGTTTGATATTGGAACCCTTTCAAGAGCCTATAGCTCCAGACTACATAGTGCTAAGGATTACTGAAACCTTCACATTCACTCAGCCACCCAAAGGTATATGTTCCATGTGGGAGTCCCATTCAAAACCAAAAAAAAAAGTCTACAAATATTCTGTGATATAATCTAACGTACTTACTTTGTACATTGTCTGGATCGTTCTGGCTCCATGAATCTCATTGGAGAAAAGATGCATGCTGAATGTATTGGAATGCTGTAACCCAAGATGTAATCACCATCCAGGAAATATGCATCAGCCCTAGGAAGAGACAGCTTACAGCCAGGAGGAAAGACTTTAGAACCAGAAAATGACAGTAGCAGCAAGAAAAACAGAATTAAGATTGCAACACCTAAGAGAGAGAGAGAAAGAAAGCAAGAAGAAAGGTTGGTGTGATAAAACTGAATTAGAAAAGGTAGTTTAATATGTGTGTTACAACTGGCTGAAACACATTTCTACAGGTAAGAAATCCAAGCAGACAAAGGACATGCACAGCATAAAACCAAATTATTATTTAGTAAAACATATGTAGGCACTTTCACATAGTACTCCTACGCTTCATCAGACATAAAATTCTATCACAAACCTAAACATTTTAAACACTGTAAAACCAGTTACTGGTAGCAACCACTACTCCCTCCAATTAAGTATTTAGCGGAAAGTGATTTAAAGTAACCTAACACTTTAACAAACATAAGTACATTTTAATATATTCCAACCACAACTTATATAATAGATTTCAGATATAATAAGACATATATTACAGATATCCAAACAATATAATATGCATCATACATAAACCATTTTATCAAGCTGTTGCAAATATACTGATGTTTTGGAAAATTTAATGTAGAACTGCATCAGCAAAGGGTGAAACAGTCCTGCCATCCACATATTTAACTCAGTATATACCTTGTGTGAAGTTTACAATAAAGAGCTTAAATTCTTACATGAACACTCATCAATCTACTTAAATATTCAAAAACCAAACATATAAACAAACATAACATATATGAAAAATAAATATAAACAAAACCAAACATCATACCTAAATGCTGCTAACATAAATCTATATATTAATATATATATATATATATATATATATATATATATATATAAATATATCTATATGGGATCCATATGGATCACCGAAAGACAACATAACCGAAAGAGATTCAGCCAGGCATACTTGCCCGAAAGTGCTTTTCACCGAAAAACACTTTCTCGTAAGTATGCCTGTTGTGGAGATCGCACTACAGAATTTTGAAGCTTAAAACTTTGAAATTCATATGATCGAAGATCATATGATCGAAGTTTTAAAACTTCAAAATCCTGAACAGAGATCGGCATACAGCATGGAACAGGAGATTTCCATTTTCCTCGCTGTAGTGCAGTCTTGGAGTTGGTATATTTAAGTTGTGGGGGGGGGGGGCAGCAGGGCTTGCCACCCTTCAAAAACATGTTTAGTGATGCGTTGAGTGCTTTTTGGGGGGGTTCTTAATTTCAAGATTGCAAGATCTCAAGGTTCTGAATTCAATATTATGAGCCTCGGGATTTTGGTATTTCGAAATTAAGAAGTGAATCTATATATATATATATATATATATACACACAAACACAATAAAAACAGAAAATATATGCATGAATAAATAATGTGTGAGGAAAGCAGACACACCCATAATTGCTATGAAAAGATGTATATCTAGCACCCAAGGCAAAGAGAGTGTATAAAAAGAGGGGGTGGGGAGAAGGTTAGCAAATGTAACTAAGCCTTCTGTCCCTTAAAAAGGGTTTGAATGACAAAGTTTCATTCACACCCATACCCTTGTGAACTTGTAGAAAAAACAATCCATTTTTGCTGAATCTTTTCAAATGTATTCCTATTATTCCCTGACCTTATAGTGCTTGGCAAGATCTCTATGATAAAAAATAAGAATCTATGAATGGTACCCTCTTCAACAATATGTTTGGCAATAGCACTTCTAGTGTCTTCAATGTTGCTGGAATGTATATGTTCCCTAATCCTATTCCTCAAAGGTCTATTAATCATACCAACATAGAACTCAAAAACATTGAACACATTGAGCTAAATATATAACATACATAAATATATAACATTAGCAGTTGAACAATCAGCATAATGCCTTAAAATATATTTGTTTTTAGTATCAGGATGTATAAAAATGTTCTTATTGGCAATATACTTACAAAAATGACAAAGTCTACAACCAAATGTTCCTTGTCTCTTAGAAATAGTTTCGCTGGTTACCATGCCAGTTCTATGACAAAGCCTACATTTTAGTGATTTCAAATTGTTATAAGCAACTTTTGGATATGTCCCCACAACTTGCTATATCCCACTATTTGCTGTTAGGACATGCCAGTTCTTACGTATAATATCCATAACTTTCTTATTGCCAGTGGTGTAAGATAAATATAATCTACATTCTTTTTTGCGATAACCATCCATTCTGTTAACCGGTGGCATATTCCTTTCTGAGAAATAAGTTTTACCTCTACCTTCCATTTCCCTATGGGCCATCTGTAAATGTTCATCACATTCAGCCTCAGTATATCCTCTGTCCCTAAACTCTTTTTTTATAAGATTACTTGCTGGAACATTGTGCTATATTTGGTGGTAAGTCTAGAAGTACATAGAGCCTGTCCGTTTAAGATATTTTTGAATACATATGTAGGATGCATACTAGAGCATGATAAGAGGCTTTGCTTCCTTCATGCTTTCCAATAAACATGAGTGTGCAGAACATGCCTTCACTTCTTAGCTTGACATCTAAAAAGTCAATCTCATAAAGAGATGCACATGTAGTAAACTTCAAGAAAGAGGTACTCTAATTTAAAAAATAAACAAACTGCTCAAATAGTTCTGTAGAACCTCTCCAAATAAAAATATGTCATATACAAAATGAATATAATGTAACAAATTTCTACTATAAGTAGCATTATTCAACAACACAGTATCTTCCCATTGTGCCATTACAATATTAGCATAGGAGTTGGCAAATGGTGTGCCCATGGCCACTCCATATTGTTGAATGTAAAATTTCCCTTCAAACAAATATATTATTGGTAAGCACCAATTCTATCAACATACATATAGTCTGCATGCATCTATTATCAAAATCTCTATGTCTTTGCAAGAAATCTCTCATATATCGGATGCCTACAGCATTTGGTATGCATGTAAATAATGAACATACATCCATAGTAACTAACATATCTGTAGCGCACCATGGCACCTTCTGTAACTTATCATATAGCATAGTAAGAAAATGCTGTGAGCCTTTTAAAATATGAATGACTTCATTAATAAAGGATGTAGAGTTTTTCTTCTAAATAAATGGATATGGGCTCTATTGCCCAACCTCGCCCTGCCACAATTGGCCTATAGGATGGGTCAGATAAAGATTTATGGATTTTAGGCCAGTCCTTTATAGGGAGTATTAAGGGTTTCTCAACAATACAGAAGTTATATAACTCCTTACTAATATACCTGGAAGACAAACAGTCAAATAACTCACAATAGATATTATTTATAAGTTTTTGTATCTCTGTAAGATTAGTAAGTCTATAAGTACTACTATCTGACAACATTAAAGGTATACCCCGGGATTCATTAAACATTTTATTCTGTGCAGGAACAGTGTAGCCGCTCCTGCATGGAATATGGCCACCGACCAATTCAGCAAACCACTGATCTGACGTGCACAAGCCTGCCGACACTCTTCCTGCACGGAAAGCCATGCAGAATGCTAATTACCTCACTTGCTAGTGAAAACCATGCACATGAGGTTTATTAGTGATTCAGGAAGCAGGCAGGCATCCGTGCAGGAACAGTGCTAGTTTCAGAAATGTGTATGTTACTAAATGAACACATTTCTGCAAATAGCAAAACGAAGGCATGACAGCTCACATAAAAAGTATGAATTATAAACTCTAGGCATGCCAATGGCTAGATATTTGGCCATTGGCATGAGAAAGTGTTTAAATTAATAAAAAAGCAAAGTTTTTTTTTTTTGGCCAATCTCGACCATTTAAGCATAGGGTAACGGCACGCAAACGGGGTCATGCCAAAAATAAAAAAAAAATTAAAAAATTCAATTTTATGGGAAATCTGCATTTTGCCATTATAGTCAATGGCATGCAGAATCAAAACATTACCAGGTAACACTGGTTGTCAAGAGGAAAGGCTTGGGTATGCAAATGAATGGAAATGTACTGAATCACAAAATATTCCAAGTCCACACACTGCACCTAACCATGTAGATGCTAGAACAGGAGGGTGTAGGTAGGAGGAGCAGCTAACATGAAAAGGGAGTGTGTCATGCTTGCTGTAAGCACAGTGGAGCTCCATTGTCCAGGTTTGTGCATATACAGCTAAGCAAGGGTGTGTGTCTGAGGCTGTAATGATTTACATCATATAATGAAGAGCATGTTCACATCCAGGGAGGGCCATTTCTGCTAAAATGTGTTTACCTTAACTAAATGGGTGTTTGCAGCACGCACTGGGAATGTTTACATTTAGGCAGCAGGTTTGCATGCTCCGCCTAGGCACTTAAAAGGGGTAGAGATGGGAAGGAGGAAAGGGGAAAAAAAAGGAAATAGCAAAATACAGCCACTCAAATACAAGTAAAATGGCTGGCAGGTTGAAGTGTCTCAAAGTCAGCCAATCACACAGGCAACATCTGCAGCATACCAATATAAACTATGCAAACACCTTCCACTCTGGTTTTTCCCACAAACTCTGCACCATAGGTGTACACATATGGGGAATTTTAACTGACAAAACAGCAAAAAATGTTAGGGCCTGCTGTTGCATTGATCTATCAGTATGTGCAAAAGACCAAGGGTGCTTAGGAGGATAATGCTGACAATCAACTCAGACCAAGGAGAAGCGTGTTAATACCCAGGGTAACCTACCAGGGGCTACATGATCTGGAGATAGTAGAGTGCTACAGGGTGGACAGGGACATACTTCAGCAACTTGTTGAGCTGTGCCAGCCTCACCTCAGACCCAGATCCAACAAAGGGGAACACATCCCAGTGGATACCAAGGTATGTGTAGCCTTAAGAATACTAGCTACAGGTACTTTCAAATACCAACTGGGGATATCATGGGGGTCTCACAGGCATCTGTGTCCAGGATATTCCAACAGTTCCTGAATGCCATGAGACCACAAGCCGCTGAGCACATTTACTTCCCCAGCACCCGTGAGGAGAGGATGAGCAATATGCATCTGGAGGTACTGGGTGCCATAGACTGCACACACATCCACATCAAAGCACAACCCAGTGACCAGGGTAGGATCTACCTAAACTGCAAGGGGTTTCACTCCATCAACTGCCAGGTCATGTGTGATGCCCAGGGCATTATCATGAATGTGTGTGCTGGAAGCCCTGGAAGCTATCATGACTCCCACATCTAACATTCGCGACAGCTGCACCAGGTGTTTGCCAGTGGGGACATCCCATATGGTCATCTGGTGAGAGATGCTGGCTACGCATTGGAGCCGTGACTGATGGCACTCATCAGAAATGCACACTCACCCACACAAGAATGCCATAATGAGTCACACGCACAAACCAGGATCATTATAGACCATGTGTTTGGAATGCTCAAGTCACGGTTCTGCTGCCTTGACATATTCCGTGGAACCATGCAGTACTCTCCAGCCACATGGGCACACGTGTTCATAGTATGTGCCATGGTAAACAATATGATCCTGTGGAATCAGCTGCAGCAGGAACAAAATGGGGAAGGGCCACACAGCCCCCCACCATTGCCAAGGTCTCCACAGGCACAGGGGGACTTGGAAGAGGGACATCCTGAGCCTGCCCCTGTAAGCAGACAGAGGTGTGCCCAGTATGCCCTGTCCTTGGCAAAGAAGCAACACATAGCGCATACACTGAGGCTGTAGAGCCTGGAGGACTGAGCTCTCTCTCTCTCTCTCTCTGACTTGCACACAGTAAAATGGATGCCAAACATCACATCTCCTATACCTTTCCATGTATAGGCAGTGTACTGTGTGCATCCAACATAGTCAGCCCTCAAGCACCATCCTCACAACTGCCTCAGGCACAAGATAAGTTAGTCTTCTTAACAATAAATGAATGGAGTAGAATGTTCTGATAGCATATCTATGGTATTGATGCAAGTATGCAAGGGAATGGGGTGGCTTATGGGGATAGCAGCAGACAACTGACAAACTGTGTGGGACAGCAGGAAGTGTATTCCCAATACTGGCTTACTTACACTATGCAGTACCATCCTAATTGTTAAGTACCATTGCAGTATATGTGGTGAGCCAAATAAATGGGGGGGTCATAGGTTACCTGCATGAATGTCAAAGTGGAGGTCCCATACCCACCCCTAGCCTCACCCAGCAGATCAACTGTAGAAAACCATACAGAAATGTCTGGCAAAGGCCCACACGTGGTGACATCTATGAAATCTCCACCTACAGACTTACACAGTGATATCCCAGCAGGTCTGTCAGTGGCAGTATGGCTCTGAAAGGTAAGACACTTGAAACGTTTATGCCAGAACTATCTGACCTGTGGTTGATACTGTTATGGCTGTAGTCTCAAAGATAGGGCACACCACTATGCTAAATGGGAGCAAAATGTAAAGCAAATATCAGCACAGTCTCTGCAAATGTGTATTGTGTACAGATATGTCACCCCCCACCCATAGACCCTTAGAAATGTAGTAACATGTGCCTAGCCTTAAGCAGCATAAAGCTGTCAACTAGAATGATGTCTCAACATGAACAGAAAACAAATGTCAGTAACACCCGCAGTCAAATTACTGGTGCCATCCCAGGGGTGTCCACTGCCAGCAGCCTGAGAACATATGATCATTAGAATGCACTTCCTTGCTACAGAATGGCCTGCATCTGTCATACCTGGCCTACAGGCCTCTGGCAAATGCCCATGCCTCACCCACACTGCCCTATTATGGAGTGTCATGGGGTCCATAACACCAACATAGCACAGTCTACAAAATGCAAAGAAAGGCCATGTTGCTAACTGCTAGGAACAAATCTGCCAGAGTCAGAAAGCCAGAACTCTGGACAAAGCCATAAATAATGGGGTCATAAAGGTCCAAAGAGAAAGACACCTTTGAAATACTGCTCTAATAGTGTTAGAAAGTTGATGGAATGATTGTAATAGCATGGAATGTCTGAAGGGAATGAAGTCTGAAACTGCAATGTCAACTGTCAATAATGTCTGACTTCAATGCTGAGTGACTTGCAAAACTCTTTTCCGTAAAAGCCACACTCATTTGGGTAACCAACCAAATATATGAGTCATGAATCTGGATATTCTGTGATACTTTGTACAGTCGACAGGCAGGGATAGGAGTCTAAACATAGGAATGCACTCATTGAAGGCAATCCTAACCCTGGAAGATGGTGACATGTCTACACCCGCAGAACCCTGGCCCACAGCCATGGGGAGTAACACACCCTTCCCTGATCACTCATCTTATACAACACCCAGACCCCAAAATGTGTCTAGCCAAGCAAAATGAGGTGGGCCATACATACATGTGAAACATACACATCCAGGCTAGTGAAACAGTCTGACACACACAAAACCCTCCAAGTGCAGTCAAACTTTGTGAAGACCCCTATACAAAGCACTGATAGCTATAGGCCAACATATCTGATCCAGGACACACCCCCACACACATCGTATCCCCTATAAATCTATCTGGAGTCTGTCTGTCACCCTGATCCTGCCTGACTTATGTTACCCAACTGTTCACTGGAAATCACACCATACCAGAACAGAAATGCACAGAGACTCCACTATTGTAATATATCACCAAGGTGCTGGACTGTTTCCACAGCTCCAGCAGTCAATTGGTTGTAGGCATACCTCTCAACAGGCTGAATTGTGCAAGAATGCATAGCATTTGGCCCATAATATTGGTGTGTGCATCATCCATCTTGTATTCCTCTGGTAAATCACTGTGATGATCTGAGGAGGTATGTCACGAGGTACTAAAACAAAACATCACAGTGTCAAATGTCATATATGTCAGATGTCTGCTAAAACAAACCCTGTAACCCTAGCAACCCATACATTACTGAGAGAAATAGTTTTGATCAGCGTACGGCCCATTGTCTCCCCATTTTGATAGGCTATCTCCAGATATCCTGCACCAACAGGTTGAGATGTTTGGCTGTAGCACAAAACAAACTGGACTGGAGTACAACAATCCCTGGAATGGAGTCCCACATTTACCCTAGAAGGTCACACTGGGCATGCTCATACACTTCGAGAATTGTCAGTAGGCTCTAGGAATTAACAGGTCTTCCCCACCCAGTGCTCCTCCCATTGCCATACTTTAGCAGTCCTGAAGATGTCTGTCACCACAGAAGTCCCTTTCATCAGACCTCAGCCCTATAAGCTCTGGGGCACATGTGATAACTGCGTAAGACTATAGTACAAATAACTAGTCAGTTAGGAGTTTCTAATCTCAGTCCTGACAAATGTAAAAGTGTGTGTATATTTATAAGTTAAAGCATTTGGCCCATTCAAACCCAGTACAATTCCCATTGCCCTACTTTAGCAGTCCTGCAGACAACAGTCACCTTATAAATCCCTTTCATCAAATCTCAGCCCCATAAGCTCTGTAGCGGGTGTGATAACTGCGTAACACTATAGTACAAGTAGCAAGCTAGATAGGAGTTCTAATCTCAGTCCTGGCAAATGTAAAAGTGAGTGTGTGTTTATAAGTTAAAACTTTTGTGTCCATTCAAACCCAATACACTTCCTATTGCCCTACTTTAGCAGTCTTCCAGATAACTGTCACCTTAGAAGTCCCTTTCATCAGGCCTCACCCTATAAGCTCTGTGGCAAATGCGATAACTGCATAACACTGTAGTACAAATAACTAGATAGGTAGGAGTTATAATCCCAGTTCTGGCAAATGTGTGTGTAAGTGTGTATATGTGCAGTTTAAAGTATTTTGTGGCCTCTATCACCGAGTACATCACCCATTGCCATACTTTACAAGGGCTGGTGATGTTCCTCACCTTAGAAGTACCTTTGGACAACCTTCACCTTATAACCTCTGTAGTGGGTGTGATAAATGTGTAAAACTATTGTAGCAATAAATAGATATGTATGGGTTCTCATCTCAGTCCTGGTAAGTGTGGGTGTAAGAACAGTATCCTATTTGTAGGGGGGTTGTGTTTGTGTGAGACCCATATCCACTGGCAGGTGGGTTTTGCACTTTTTGCTGTTGCCTACCCAGTACATGTCCCAGTGTCCACATTACAAGACCCACAGTTGTCATCCACTGTAGACGGACCTGTATACACTCTGCAGCCCTATAAGCATTGTGCTATGTGCAATAATTATGTGACAACATGGAATAGATAACAAGATAGGCAGCCCATCTAATCCTTGGAGATCACTCCACACTCAGGAATCATACACAAACACACTCAGTTAGGCAACAACCCCTATATCAGTAGGTCACCTGCAAACCAACTCACAGATAGAATCCACAGTGTGAAAGCAGCGGACCCAATTTCAGACTGCTGAACAGTCATGAGTGGAGTCCGACAGGTTGTGGACCTGGGTCCTCTCAAGTTTGGGATCCACACCTCTGAGGACCAGCCCGATACAAAGGCACCCTGGCTGACAATGTTTGCAGATGACTACAAGGTGAGTGCTATTTTTACCCCCCCCCTCCCCCATGAGGTTGACATCCTTCACAAAGGTCTCTCTGAGACCTGTGACTGTTGTCAGAACCCTGGACATAAGCTCAGTGCCAGATGATGTGCCACCATCCCCTTTGAGTATGACATGGTTCCCATAAAGTAATACATTGATGGTAGTCCACTGAACACTGAAGTTGGTATAATGGAACTGGTAACACAAGTTGACAGTAAGCTCTATGGTGACCACCACAGTGTCACTGTCTTCTGAAATTCCTTCCATGTGTCACTTCTCCTGACTCAGGGTGTTGTATCCGGGAAGTTAAAGGGCAGTGCTTCCTTGTATACTTCCCTCAGTAGGCCAATCAATGTGTACTATGGCCCATTTGCCATGTATCACACTGTACACCAGCAACAACAGGAAAGGCTGCAAATGTACCTCACAATAAGGATCTTAGGTACTACACGCTTGCCCCATATGGACAGAGTCCAACTACTGCAATGAATCTCTGTCTCATATTGGTTAATTAGGTGAGATCTCTGCCTGACATACACAGCCATGTCTGACCCAATCCTGTCAGGAATGCTACATCTGAAGAAATCAATCTGTTCTAACAACATGCCCCAGATACCTCAAATCCCATCCTCACAATCAATAGGACATGCTGGAGGGATAGGTTCACAACCCAGAGACTGGCCACACTATGGAATATATATCACATACATGTCAAGCAGAGCACATCACTGGCCCTCTTCAAGAGAAATCAGGAGGAGTGGATGGGGAATAGAATACCCATCCTGTTGATCACTCAAATGACTATACTCAGTAAACACACTGGGGAGTATTGTCAGGTGGCATGATGCCAGTGTATTCCCATGAGCTAGCCTTGTAAATCCTCCATGGCCATTTGCCATGTACACACCTATGAATCTTTAAACCTAAGGATCTCAGTACTGTCAAATATGTGTGCGCATGCCTTAGTGTGCATCAAAGTGTTTGTGAGTGTGTAAACATGTTGGTGAAAGTAGTTGGTGGCCCGTCTCACCCATTAAAACTACCATTGTCATAACTTACAAGTGCTGCAGATGTTATTCACTACATAGGTACCTTGGGACACCCCCCAACCTTTAAGCTCTGTTGTGTGTGCAGTAACTGCATAATGCTATAATACCAATAACTACATAGCTAGGGGTTCTAATATGAGTCCTGGCAAATGTGTGTGTGTGTGTGTGTGTGTGTGTGTGTGTGTGTGTGTGTGTGTGTGTGTGTGTGTGTGTGTGTGTGTGTGTGTGTGTGTGTGTGTGTGTGTGTGTGTGTGTGTGTGTGTGTGTAAGTGTGCATATGTGTAGGTTACAGTATTTTGTGGCCTCTCTCACCCAGTACATCACCCATTGTCATAATTTGCAAGGCCTGGCGATGTCCTTCACTTTAGTACCTTTGGACAAATGTCACCCCATAACCTCAGTGGCACATGAGATAAATGCGTAACAATGGAGTAACAAAAACAAAGATAGGCAGGGGTTCTAATCTCATTTCTGGCAAATGTGTGTGAGAGAAGAGTAATGTTTGTGTGTGAACGACATCCATTGGATGGGCATGGTTTAATTTGTATGCCATGGTACTCACAATACACATTCCAAGGTCTGCTGTATGAGGTTCACTGTTCACATCAACTGTAATGGTATCTGTAGACATTCTTCAGCCCTATAAGCCCTGTGCAGCAGTATAGAATAGTATGGTATGAATAACAAGATAGGTTGGTCTGCTAATGTCAGTACTGGCAAGTGTGCGTGTGTGTGTGTGTGTGTGTGTGTGTGTGC
Organism: Protopterus annectens; assembly: GCF_019279795.1. Taxonomy (NCBI): domain Eukaryota; kingdom Metazoa; phylum Chordata; order Ceratodontiformes; family Protopteridae; genus Protopterus; species Protopterus annectens. The sequence continues at coordinate 236,381,342 of NC_056739.1, forward strand.
GCACATTGGTGTATAGCAGTAGTTGTGAGTGTGTAGACTTGTATGTTACACTATTATGAGTACTCTTACACCCAGTACAACTACCATTGCCATACCTCACAAGGCCAAGTGGTGTTATTCACCTTACAGGTACTTTGTAACGCTCATCACATTAGTAGTCCTGTGCCACCTGCAATAACCGCATAATAGTGTGGTACCACAACTTGATGGGTAGTGGTTCCAAATACAACACTGGCAACTGTGATCCTGTGCATGTGTGTGTGTGTGTGTGTGTGTGTGTGTGTGTGTGTGTGTGTGTGTGTGTGTGTGTGTGTGTGTGTGTGTGTGTGTGAACAGTATTCTCTGTGTATTTGGTCGACACAACATCCTCTGGGGTTGACGGTATTAGCAAACTGAGGTGTGTTCCATCCACAGCATGTATCCTTGTCCACTATACAAAAGCTGATGTCAACCATTATAGACTGAGATACAACCTCTCAGCCCTATAAGCTGTGAGGCACATGAAAGAACTGTTACACACACCTGGGAAATGTGTGCAGATACAGCTGTACCTCTACAATGACATGGTCAACGTGTTCTTGATGTCTGCAGGGCCACATCCTGCTGACACACAGACATCTGGAACACAAACAGAATACAGCATGTGAGAACACATTCACTTATTGTTGTTAACACCAATAATGCATCATGGCAGAAAAGGTACACACACACTCTGATGTGTACCCATTACAAATGTCAGATGACAGCACCTTACACAACATTAAATAGCTACACACTACTAATGTCACCCTGTGCATCAGACCCATATAAGCATGTCCCTGCATCAATGGTATGGATGGCATGGGTGTGGCACAGGTATCATCATATACACAAGGTGTTATGTGGGTTTGCCAGAAGCCTAGGCTGGGCCATATGGTTGGCATCATGTGTGGGTGTTTGGGGGGAGTTCATTAAATGGTCTGTGCAAGGGGTGGTGTTTGTGTGTGTGTGTGTGTGTGTGTGTGTGTGTGTGTGTGTGTGTGTGTGTGTGTGTGTGTGTGTGTGTGCATGGAGGTGACTTGTCTGATGGTGATGTGGGTGTGTTTGTATGCACACAGTCATGCCATGTGGGTGCCCTACACAAAGGTATTTTGGACAGCTGTGAGATGTACATGACAGTGTGTACAGTTCACTATCTCTGGCCATGGACATGGAAACTGGACCTGCAGAGGGTGTCACTGGCCCCACCAGGACAGAGTCCAGATACAGTACTACTCCCCACTGGTGACTGCTGCCTGCTCGATCTGCATCTCAGTTGAGACCTGCCAGGATCACTTGCCCATGGCCTGCTGAATTGTGGCATGGGCAGCACATCCCTTCAGTAGTGCTGTTGGTACTGCCAGCATGGGAACATGATGGTGCATGGCCATGTAGACCCTCAGCTGATCGTGGTGGTGCCCTACATCCATGTGGCTGCTGGCCAGTGTCTGCCAAGTGCTCAAGCACAGATATTCCATGGTCATCATGGTCAGAGTCTGCAGAGACACTGACATCAGTATCAGAGCTGGAGGGACCCCAGCCACCCAGTCCACCTGTGTGGAAAAAACAACATATGTAAATTACTACCAGCTCTATGAGGTTTTCTGGTGTACACACACACACACACACACACACACACACACACACACACACACAGACACACACACACACGCACGCACACACACACACACACACACACACACACACACACACACACACACACACACACATATACAGGTGAGGTGCCTCAAAGGCATTATACAGACCTCACATTAGCCAACTGAGGACATTCACGACACACAGTCGGACAATAACATACACACTCTGGACAGACCCTCACCATCATGCATTGCAGCCCTTTCTAATTACCATTACTACTAATATACACCTTTGGGATATGTGAGTGGTGTTACTAGATGATGGCCCTTCAACTAGCACACACTGCACCTGTGTAAATTATTGGTGTTCACCTGTATAGTACTGTGGTAACTCCTACAGAACATACCTCCCAATTCTTCAGGGTTTTGATGAAGGTCTACATGTGCAGCTCATATGTTTGGTCTGTTCCTCATAACTCCTGTGTTTGCCTGATACATTACTGGGTTGACCTGTGGATTGGTGCCACTAAATTATGTCCTAAATAGAGGTGCAGACTGCATAACCTACAGTGCATGTATGTTAAAACAAAGCCAATTACTCAAACAACTTCCCAAGCTTACAGTGGATATAGTAAGTGTACAAACACCTGTTAACATGCCATGTTTTTGTGATATATCACATGAAACCTCAGAAATCAGGTCATAACATTGTCATCATTTCATATGACATATAACCTGTGCAATCCAACTGAAGAACATATGCATCAGTTACAGGTAACATCTGGTAACTGAAATAGGCACAATAGGCTGGTTGCATGAGTGTGCACACCCTTAAAGTAATACTCTGTTAAAGCACCTTTTGATTTAACCACAACATGCAGTCCTCTTGGGAAGGTGTCTATCAGTATGGCACATCTTGACTTGCCAATGTTTGCACACTCTCCCTTGCAAAACACCTTCAACTATGTCAGATTGTATGGGCATCCCCTGAGCACAGCCCTCTTCAGGTCAGCCTGCATATATCCTGTTGGATGTTGGTGTGGGCTCTGACTCAGCCAGTGCAGAACATTGCATGCGTTGTGGTGAAACCATCCTTTTGTTGATTTGGATGTATGGTTTAGCCCATTGCTGTGTGGAAAGGTGGAATTCCTCAGCTATGTGGCAGACAAAAGTATGTTTTGGAGCAACAAGGGGCCGGTGTTTGGAACTGTTCATAATTCCCTCTAACTTGGCTACAGCCCCAATTCCAACTTCTGAACAGCAACCCCAAAGCAGGGCACTGCCATCACCATGCCTCACCATGTGGGTGGTGTTGTTGTGGTGGTTTGCAGTGGTGTTATTGCGCCAAACACACCTGTCATAATTGTGGCCAAAGAGTTCACCCATGGTCCCATATTACTATAACACATTTTCCCACTTGATTTTTGGAGACCTGATCTATTGTTTCCAGACTTTCACCAGGCCTGGATATTGTTTGGTGTTAGGTACTTCTGCCATCTTCCAACCTTACCCTATAGGCAGGACATATGGAGACCATGGAAGATTGTTGTGACATGTAATACACACCCAGAACTTGCTGTGGATTCCTGATACTAGTTCACTCTTGCTGTAGGGCTTCTGGCAGCCTCCCTGGTCAGTTTTTGGTCTTGTATTCTCACATACTTTGGGGGGATGTCCACTCCTTTCCAATGTCTCTATAGCCCCATATTTCACCACCTTTTGATGACTATCTGCATTGTGTTCCATGATATGTGCAATGCTGTGGAAATGTTTTGGTACTCTTCTCCAGGCTGATACATCTCAAACATGCGGTCCCTCAGCAGCTTCATCAGCTCGATGTGAACCATGGCTGTTGCTGCAGCAGGCAACTGGGTATATCTTAGGATAATCCTGGTAGGACAGCTGACCATTTTTCTGTTAATCAAAGAGTCTGTGTAATTGATGGCAGTTGTGGACCCAATAAGATGTACTGCTGAAGTTATATTGAAAGCTGGCTCAACACAGTACTAGCTTCAGCCTGTGCACACATATGCATCTAGGCTGTTGAACTATTGTTATGTGTCATTATTGTTCCCCTAACAGATTTGTTTGCTTTACAGTTGAATTGTACAGGTTATGGGTCACATGAAAGGTTGGCAATATTTTGAACTTGTCTACTCTGCTCTCATTTTTGTATATCAGAAATACCCTGCATTCTAACAGGTGTGTACACCATTTATATGCACTGTATACCACTAATTTATACAATATGACCCTAGTTTTGGGCCTTTGTCCCCCCATTTTGTCAGTCATTTTCCAGATGTCCTGCATTGACAGGTTGTCAGGTATGCTACAGATATGTGGCATCTCCTGCAAATAGCCCCTGTGATGACCACTGTGATGCAATGCAGTAAACATCACCATAAGTAAACATGCAGATATTGCCAAATGGCTGAGTGTAACAGTTGTGTACATGGTCACGTACATTAACTTTAGCATGCCTAGGGTACTGGTGAGCCACAACAGGAAATCCCCCTGCTTACTGGGTTCAGGCTGCTGTCCAATGTGCAGACCAGAGGGACCTATGTAGTTGTGAGGGAAAGGTATTGTCAGCAGATTTATATTATGCATTGGTACAAGATGAATGCTACATTTCTGCACAGGTACAGCACACACTATGATATTACACAATTTACCGTCTTTCACCATATATGTGCACTTGTGTGCATTAATACACCCCAACCACAAATTCCATTTTGCATAGACATATGCATCTAGAGGCTCTATAGAAGATAGTTTAAATGCTACTTCATTACATTGATGTGCACTTTGGCCTTACCTGGATGCTCCTCGCCTGTTGCCTGGATGCCACCCACCTCCACAATTGCTGTTTCCCATGTTTGAGTTTGTGTGGGGGCTACCCTAAGGTTGGCAAGGAGCTTTTCTGTTGCTGTATGTGGAGCCTGTGTGGCTGATCCCCCACCAGTAGCAGTACGATCTCTCGCTACAGCAGCAGCCCTTTGCCTGGCACCACATATCAGGTCAGTTGCTCTATGCCTGACCTGATCATATGTGCATTCATAGTGGCCCAAGACATTCACTCTGTGGATGATCTCATCCCACAGGGCAGTCTGCTCCTGCAGATTTTGCCACCTACAGCCAGAAAGGGTGGCATAGTTTAAGGTTACAACTTCTGTGATAGCTGCTGTCTCTGCATCAGTGTAAGGCAGTTGCCGCTGCATGGCACCTGGAAGACATAAACAGGGAAACACATCACATGACCTCAGACATTGACCAGAGTTCTTTACAGAGCCAGCTCATAAATATGGACTATCATTACCCACCACTTACAAACACATCATACCCCTGTACCTAGCAGCACTGTAGGAACAAGCATTGTATTCCTGGTCCTGATGTGTCATGTTCCCCCCAATTAGGACCAGTACTTTACATAAACCACCATTCATCATCCATGTTTGTGTAGAGGGATGACAGTGGCCGTGTCCCTTGCAGATGAGATGTCAATGGTGCTGAGGCTTTTCTTGCATATGGTGTGTAATGGAGCTGGAAGCACATGCCTGGGCTCATGTAGGATGCAGACAGGAATGTTAGCAGGCCCCAAGGATCCTACACAAAGGCACTTTATAAGCACCTACATGAGTGCATGGATTCTGCCATCCCTAACAGAACCAAAATGCTATCCTCCAAAAAAGGAAGCCAATCTGGTGGTCTCCTGCCATAAATAAATTCTACAACAGAAGAAAGAAACTGTTGCAAAAAAGAGTAAAATCGCATGACTGGAAGAACTTTCTGGTCAACCTCAGTAAGAAGCTGAGGTCCCTCATAAAATCCTCCAAAGCTAGTTCTGAAAACAAAATAGCCACTGATTCTAAAGACAACCACAAAGCATTCTTTAGCTATGTCATGAATCTCAATGGCAACACATAGATCTGCTCTGAGTTACAGCACAATAGCACTAAATATACAAAACCAACTGATATTGCCAACATCCTGCCAGGTAGGATCAGTGCTAACTTTACCCCGCCTCACCCCTTAAAGGGCCCATCTCTATACCGGAGGAATGTGAAGTTCCTGAAATCACGGTTGCACAGGTAAAAAACTCACTCTCCAAAGCCAAGAACACAGCATCTATGGGTCCTGACAACATCCCAGGCTCTACATGAACTACAGAATGAACTGGCACCCCACCTAAGCACCATGTTCAATCATAACCTCACCTCAGGCATTGTGCTCACTGAATGGCAGACGGCGACTGTTATCCCAGTACACAAAGGGGGAGCCACCATGGACCCCAGAAACTACTGCTCTGTTAGCCTAATGAGCCTGATCTGCAAGGCAATGGGATGTATCATCATGGAACTTATAAACAATGACATTGGTAACCTCCAAACTCTGGACCCCACCCAGTTTTGGTTTGTAAAAGGCAGATCATGTCTCCTAAACCTGATTGACTTCTTTGAAGCAGTCACCAAAGCCGTAGACTTGGGTAAGGTAATTCACACAGCCTATCTAGATCTTGCCAAGGCTTTTGACACCATCCCCCACTCTGAAATGATAAATAAACACACACAACTAGGTATAAATCCCTACATCACAAGATAGGTTGCCAACTGGCTCACTGACAGAGCCCACACTGTGAAAGTAGCAGACTCAAAATCTGACTCCAGACCAGTGACAAGTGGAGTACCACAAGGATCAGTCCTGGGTCCTCTCCTGTTTGGCATCTACTTTTCTGAAGTACAGGCTAGCACAGGTGGCTTTTTGCTAATGAAGTTCGCAGATGACTGCAAACTAGGAGCCATAGTTGAGTCCCCAAATGATGTGGACATCCTACAGAAGGCCCTCACAGACACAGATGCCTGGTGTTAGTACCATGGCCTCAAGCTCAAAGCCAAAAAGTGCACTGTCACCCCCTTTGGTAAAAACTCTGTACCCATGAGCTACCACATTGGTGGTAGTCTACTTAACACCAAAATTGTGATAAGGGACCTTGGGACACAGGTAGACAGCAGCATCTCCTTCGATAAACACATTGCCACAGTAGTCAGGAAATCCTTCTACGTGACACACCTCATCACAAAAGGCTTCTCATCCAGGAAAAAAAGGTCATTGTTCCCATCTACTTGTCACTCATCAGACCCATTATAGAGTACAATGCCCCTTTTTGTATGTACCTCACAAGACATCTGCAACAGCTGGAAAAGTCACAGAAATACCTCACAAAGAGGATTACTTGCCTCAAACAGATGCCCTATGCAGACCATCTCAAAAAACTCCAGCTTTACTCTGTCAAATATCACCTACTCAGAGGCTATCTCTGCCTAACATACAAAGCTATGCCAAACCCTGAGCTGTTGGGCATGCTCCACCTAAAGAAATCCCAATCCCTCCGAGCTACTTGCTCTGGGGACCTAAACCTTCTCACCACATTAAACAGGACATGCTGGAGGGATAGATTCCTGTCCCAGAGATTTCCCATATTCTGGAACAAACTACCTATCTTTATCAAGCAAAGATCCTCACTAGCTATTATCCTCACTATTCTCTTGATGATTGGATGGGAAATAGGAAATTCACCCCGAGGATCACCTCTGTGGCTCTGCTTGACAGGGGCACAGGTATATAATCTTCTTTGGTGGTGAAAGCCAGGGTACCTTTTCGGCTAGGCTTGTATAGGCTCTAGGGCCGATAGCCTAGTACCTGCCTATGAACCTATGAACCTATGAACCAAGGAGACTTGCTTTTGTTAACTTTTAATAGGCAGTTTGCACCTGATACATAATGATGAGGGGAGGGGTGCATGCGCTGTGCATATCCACCTATACTGATGGTGATCCAGGGGGGTGATGTTTGCCCTAAACCTGTCTACAGTAGGTTGGCTGTAGCTATGGTGTGTGGTGTGTCTGTGTGTGTGTGTGTGTGTGTGTGTGTGTGTGTGTGTGTGTGTGTGTGTGTGTGTGTGTGTGTGTGTGTGTGTGTGTGTGTGTGTGTGTGTGTGTGTGTGTGTGCAGTGACTGACCACAGTTACAGGGTGGGTTGGGTTGTTGCCTCAGAGACTGCAGACATATGTGAAGATGGCCTTGTGATTGCCCTTAGTTGATGTGTCCAATTTGTTCTCATAGTTAGCCTTACTGTAATCCACCTGTGACCTAATATGCTCATTCAGACAAAGGTTGACATGCTGCTCAGTTGGTGCCAGCTCCTACTTTGCCCTGTACAACCAATATAGCATCACATTAGGTGCTGTGTGGATTGCTGCTGTCCAGCAAAGGGGTTTACTCTACTTTGATGAAGACAGGTTTTGCAAGTAAGGTATTGCTGAGGCCATACAGCTATGTGAGTGGTCATATACCTATTTGTAGTAGGCATGGACACAGGGTCAGAGCACAGTGGCCACCTCTACAATTTCAACGTGATAATCATTCTCATTATACTACTCATGCCTGTGTCAGGGCAATGCCACAACCAGTAGCTGTAGAAGTGTACCTCTGTTGGATGCACAGAAACTAATGTTACACATGTGTACAATATGTACAGCTCATTACCTGATGTTTTGCATCCCATGTCAGTTGTTATGAGGCAGCCATATACACCTACCCATACATATGTATGCACAGGTAATACCTGCTATACATTTCTGTTCTATGTCAGTATGGCATACTGTAATTACAGTCTTGCTTCTTAGTCAGTCATGTCAACCTGTTAGGGGAGGACATCTGGAGGGCACTGCACATACATGATGAGCTATATGGCACTATTAGTGATACTGTCTTCAATTGCTGTAACACACGTATGTCATTTGATAGTGCAGTAGGCTTTTCATTCACAGACATACCCTGGAGGATGTCTGACACTCATATGGCAGGCAGAGAGGAGAAAGGCTAGGTGTGTGGTAGTGAGGGTAGGAACTGTTAATGTTGTGAGTGACTGGTATGGGGACAGAGCTAGCTGATATGCTGGACAGAGGAAAGGTGGATATATTGTGTGTGCCAGAGATCAGATGGAAGGTGTGTACAGCTGTGTGTAACAGAGTGGGTACAAATAGTTTTATCATGGTGTGTATGGGAGGAGAACTGGTGTAGGGGTTAACCTGAAGGAACATTATGCCAAGAGTGTTTGTGCAGGTTATAAGAGTGCTGGGTAGAGTGATGTTTAGGAGGCTAGGAATTGATGGTGTAATGATGACAGTTGTTAATGTATATGCTCCGCTAATTGTGTGTGTGATGGATGAGACAGATTTACTTTGGTGTGGTTGGATGAAGTGGTGATGACTGTACCCAAGGGTGAGAGCGTGCTGATTGAAGCAGGTTTCAATGGGCATGTTGGTGAAGGGGACAGAGGGGATGCAGAAGTGATGGGTAGGTATGGTGTTAAGCAAAGGAATGCAGAAGGTGAGATGGTGGTGGATTTTGCAACAGAGGTTGGACATGGGTGTGGTGAATACGTAGTTTTACAAGACCAATGGGCATAGGGTGACATACAAGAGTGGAGGAAGATGCACATGGATGGATTATCTCCTATGCAGGTGGACCTGTTTGAAGGGAATTGGTAACTGTAAAGTGGTGACAGGGAGAAGTGTAGTTAGACAGCATGGAAGGTTGGTCTGTGGGATGATGTTGGTGATTGGGAAGAGGGGGAGGAGTGTGAAGGCAGCACCATGGATCAAATGGTAGATACTGAGAAAGGGTGAATGTGAGGGTGAGTTCAGGGAAGAGTAAAGACAGACAGTGGGTGCAGTGAAGACTTGGCAAATATCTGGTTAACTACATCCGAGCTAGAAAGGGAGATGAGTTGAACAGAGCTTGATGTGACACCTGCAGAGAGGAAGGAGGACAAGGAGACCTGGTGATGGTATGAGGAAGCACAGGGGAGTATACAGAGAAAGAGGTTGGCCAAGGAGAAGTGGGATTGTCAGACAGGTGTATAGGGAGATGGGGTGCATGGCAAAGAAAGCGGTGGCAAAGGCTGAGGATGGGGCACCTGAAGCATTGTATGTTAGGTTGGACACCAGGAATGGAGGATAGGACCTGTACCAATTGGCTAGACAGAGGCATGTAGCTAGGAAGGATGTGCAGCAAATAAGGCTGATAAACGTTAATGGTGGAAGTGTACTCAGAAGTGATGAGAGTGTGTTGTGCAGGTGGAAACAGTACTTTGATGGGCTGTTGAATGAAGAGAATGAGAGAGAGAGAAGGTTGGATGATGTGGGTATGGTGAATCAGAACGTCCAACAAATTATCAATGGGGAAGTAAGGATAGCTATGAAGAGGTTTAAGAATGGAAAGGCTATTGGTCCAGATGACATACCTGTGGAAGTACAGAGGTATTTACAACAAATGGCAGTGGTGTTTTTAACTGTATTGTTTACTGTAATCTTGGAAAGTGAGAGTATGCGTGAAGAGTGGATGAAATGTGTTTGGGTACTGATTATGAGAATAAGGGTGCTGTGCAGAGCTGTAGTAACTACAGAGGGACAACACTCAGTCACAGCATGAGGTAATGGTAAAGGGTGGTGGAAGCTAGGTTAAGAAGGGAGGTGAGGATTACTGATCAGCAGCATGATTTTGTGCCAGGAAAAAGCAGTACAAATGTGATGTTTGCTCTGAGAGTGTTGATGGGGACATACAGAGAAGGTCAGAAGTAGCTGCATTGTGTCTTTATGGACTTAGAGACAGCATATGACAGGATGCCTTGAGAGGAGTTGTGGTATTGTATGATGTGCTCAGGAGTGGCGGATGAATCCATAAGAATACTACAGGATATGTACAAGGCTAGTGTGACAGCAGTGAGTTCTGCACTGGAAGTGACAGGTGCATTTAAGGTGGAAGTGGGAGTACATCAGGGATCAGCTATGAGCCCTTTTTTATTTGTAATGGCAATGGACAGGTTGACAGACCTGATCAGACAAAAGTCCACCCTAGACTGTGCTGTTTGCAGATGATATTGTGGCCTGTAGTGAGAGTAGGGCACAGGTTGAAGAGACCATGAAGAGGTGTAGGTATGGTCTAGAGAGGGGAGGAATGATGGTTAGCAGGATTAAGATGGAATATATGTGTGTGAATGGAAGGGAGGATAGAGGAATGCTGAGGAATTCAGGGAGTACAGTTTTCAAAGGTGGATAGGTGTAAATACTTGGGAACAACAGTTCAGAGTAAGGGTGAGTGTGGGGGAGAGGTGAAGACGAGAGCATGGGCAGAATGTAGGTGGTGGAGAGGAGTGTCAGGTGTGATTTGTGACAGATGAGTACCATTAAGAGTGATAGGGAAGGTCTACAAGAGGGTAGTGAAAACACTTATGTTATATGGGTTGGAGACATTGGCATTGAAAAAAGAGGCACGAGTAAGAGCTGGGCATATCAGAGTTAATGATGTTAAGATTTGCATTGTGTGTGATGAGGGTGGACAGGATTAGTAATATATATTTTAGGGGTTCAGGCCAGTTTGGACAGCTTGGGGACAAAGCCAGAGAGTGGCAGGATTATGTTTGTTTGGACATGTGATGAGGAGGTATGCTGAGTATATTTGTGAAAGGATGAGGCTGCCAGGTAAGAGGAAAAGAGGAAGGCCTGAGATAAGGTGCATGTATGTGGTGATAGCAGACATGCAGGTGGTTGGTGTGACACAGCAAGATGCAGAGGACTGGAAGACATGGAGACAGATGATCTGCTATGGTGACCACCTGTTACAGCTAAAAGAAAGAGAAGGTGATGTAATGTCAGTGTTCACAGGTTTACAATTATTTGTCAGACATAACACAACTCTTCATGACATAACTACAAATATGAGGCACACATATGGTCAGTGTGCATAACACTGGAAAGTTGAATGGTATGAGCTTAGTATATCACATGCAGTTCAACACACACAGCAGTGACAGTATTTCAGTATGAAAATACCCTATATGGGTCCATCAGATGTCTGAGACAAACATGTATATCATATTTGTATTGACAATTAACATATGGATATCTGCGACATCCCAGTATCTGGCCTAGCAGTGTCATAGTCAGTCCCTCTACTCTAACTATGCTTACACTTTCAGTTTCACTCTTAATCACCCTCCTCTCAGCCTACCTTCTTACCTCCTTTGAAAATCTGCACCACGTCCAGCTTATACACTCACACAAACAAACTACAACTTGCACATATACACCCCTAATTACACACTCCAATATTACTTCCACTCCTAGCTACCTTCTACCTAAATACCACAGACTCTCCCACATTAATCATGTCCTACCCACCGATAAAAAATTGAAACTTCAAACCTATCTAAGAAACAGCTTAAAAACAAAACCAAATAATCCCACCTTACAAGATGGAGACATCCACCCCAATCCTGGCCCTACCAACCCTACTTTTCAAATAACTAACCCTAAACTCAATAATTCCCTCCTAATAGGACATCTGAACATTCAAAGCATCAATAATAAAGTATCTCAACTACATGCCCTCCTAGATATCCATTCCTTTGATATCCTCTGCCTCACTGAGACTTGGCTAAATCCTGATACAAAAGACAATGAGATTACTCCCCAAGGCTATAATATAGTGAGACTTGACCGATCAAAACATAAAGGCGGTGGAGTAGCAATTCTTTTTAAGAATGAACTTCATATCTCCACCCTTCCAGCTTATCCAACCCAGGATAGCAAAGTTGAAGTCCTCATAACTAAATTCCAATTTAACACCAATAAATCCCTATACATTATCTGTATTTACTTACCACCCGGAAATAATATACCCACTTTAGAAGCCTTTCTCAGCTGGGTATCTTCGACTTACCCCCAAGAAACAATAATCCTAGGTGACTTCAACATAGACTGGAAAAGTATCAATGCTGAAATTCCTACCTCTCATATCAACCTCCATGGTTTCACCCAAACCATTACCTCTACAACAAGAATTAATAAACCTAATAAAAAAGAGAGTATCTTAGACTGGATACTCATAAACAAAGTTAAACAAACTTACAAAGTAGGAACCCTGCCAGATGATGTCAGTGATCACTCTTTGACTTATATTACAAGAGAAAAGAAAGATTTTCCTAACCTCCCCACCATTAGAATAATACACTCTACCAAACATTTTAACATAGACTTATTTCAAATTGAACTCAGAGAATGCAACTGGAACCCCTTAAAATCCCTTCCTCTTGAAAATGCAGTAATATACTTTAATATAACTTTCTTATCCATTCTTGACAAACATGCTCCCAAATGTACCATCAGAATGAAGTCCAACATAGCCCCATGGCTCTCTAATGAAACTAAAAATCTAATTCTACTTAGAAACAAAGTCTGGGCCAAATGGAGATGCCATAAAAATAGCTCTGATCTTCTTCATTTCTGCCAGCTTAGAAATACTACTAAAAAAGCAATAATTACTGACAAAAAAACTACTACTGTAAACTTCAACAAACTCATCAAAATAATCCAAAAAAGTTCTGGTCTTGTATCGATAGACTGCTTTCCCCAGGTAACTCCAAAACTCCCACCCCACTTGATGCTGATCCAGATACCCCCCACCTAACTGCAAATACCTTCAACTCTTTCTTCACTGACACTATACAATCTCTAGCTAGACAACTAAACACTGATAACTCCAACCTTCCAATCAACTTAGCACACTCCTCCCATAACTTTAAACTACAACCCATCTCTACCTCTCTCATCTATAGACTTATTCATAAACCGAAGCCTTGTACCCCATCTGCTGACAAGCTTCCTTCTCTTTATCTCCAAAAAGCAGCCAAGGTAATCGCATACCCTATATCTATACTTATAAATAGGACAATCCAAGAAGGAACCATCCCAGACATCTAGAAAATCTCCCACATTATCCCTTTACATAAAGGTGGGAACTCTATCGATTACTCTAACTATAGACCAATTGCTCTCCTATCACCCTTAGCAAAAATTATAGAGAAATGCATTCACCAACAACTTTTACAGTATCTCTCTCTCCACAACATAATAGCAAGCTGTCAGCATGGCTTTAGGCCTTATCATAGTACTACCACCGCCCTCCTATCCTTTATAGACACTATCAATAGAAACTGCAACAACAACCTTCTCTCTTCTGCACTCTTCATCGACCTCTCTAAAGCTTTCGACATGGTTAACCATTCCATCCTAATTAACATTCTTGAATCTCTCTCCTTTGATAACCTAGCCATTAATTGGCTCAGATCTTACCTCAGCAATAGGTAACAGGCAGTTCGCTTTGAAAATCAAATTTCTTCCTTGTTACCTGTCACCATCGGTGTCCCTCAGGGTTCCATTCTTGGACCACTTCTTTTCTCTTTATTCATTAATGATCTCCATATAGCAATTCCTCAAGCGACCTGCATTCAATATGCAGATGACTCCACCCTTATTTGCTCAGCTTCCTCTCCAACTGAACTTTCTTCCCTTACTCAAAACATCTTCAACACGGTAGAAACGTGGTTTACCAAACGTTACCTCCTACTTAATGCCAAAAAACTAAACTCCTTCTCTTTACTCCCACTACTAGGTCCTCCCGCTTAGACTTCACAATCTCTCCAAATAATGCCACTGTCATCTCACCTGACTCTACTACCAAACTGTTAGGAATAACCATTGACAATAATCTCTCTTTTGATCAACATATTAACAACGCCATTAAAATAGTCAACAGAAAAATAGGATCCTTATATAGAATTAAGTCTTTCTTAACCACATCAGCTAGAGCCAAGATCGCTCATTCCCATCTAATCTCAACTCTTCTGTATGCCTCACCTATTTTTACAAACCTTAAGAAAACTAACCTTAACAAACTTGCAACTTCCTACAATAATATTGCAAGATTTGCTACTGGAAATCCCTTTAGAACTCACCACTGTTCTAATCTGATGCAACTAGACTGGCTGGAATTTCAAAACCATCTGTTAATCCCCCAACTCACTATTGCCCACAAAATACTGTACCGACCCAATAATACCCCTATACTCTCAAAACTTTTAATCCCATATAATAATCTCAACTCCCTTCACTCTTCTAGTAAACTCATTGCCAGCTTAACAAAGTCTAATAACACAGCTGGTGACTCTCTATTTACTAATGCAGCAGGAAGGAACTGGAATCTGCTACCTAGTGATATAACACTAACTACATCATTGCCACTCTTCAAACAAAAGCTCAAAAATCACCTCCAAAGTCACTGGCTATGTCCTTGTAGTAAACCTGACTAATCAACACCTATACCCTGTTTTTCTCCTCTTCTACCTTTTTCCTAACATTTAATAATTAGTCTTGGAACTAAGACTATCACTAAACCAAACTATATTCAATGTATTGCTTAAATCCCTCAATTCTGATGTAAATTATTGTACTTAACTCTTACTATAGTGCATCTATTTCACCTTTTTAAGAAAGATTATGTTCTATGTTAACTTTCTGAAGTGTCTTTGATCTCTGAAATGTTATACTGTATCATATGGTTTTTAATCCTTTTTTTACCATGTAATGATATTTTTTTTTTGTATACGTTTTTGTTTTTGTTTTTGTTTGTATTTGTGTGGAGCTTTTCTCCCTGGGCCTCTACTGAAAATGGATATATATCCAGCTAGACTAGCCTGGTTAACAAATGTAAAATAAAAAATAAATAAATAAAAAAATAATAAATTGAGCAACTCACACTCCAGTAGTGGTCATATGTGACCCATCCTTTCCTGGGGTGACTCAGGACCCTGAGCTGTGTTCTATGTCACTGCAGACAGACACAGGTGCTATGGCCATAGATTATGCTCAGCAATATATCAGTACCACATGTGGTGTTGAGACATAATATTGTTTGAACATCCTATTTACCACGTTGACATACCCCCCCTACTAGATTCCATTACATGCTTAATTGTTTGACATACCTGTGTTTTTTTTGGTTCAGATGGTATAATCCATCAGTTTCAGTGTGTGTGTGTGTGTGTGTGTGTGTGTGTGTGTGTGTGTGTGTGTGTGTGTGTGTGTGTCTGTCTGTTTGTGTGTGTGTGTGTGTGTGTCTCTCTCTCTCTGAGACAGATGTAGGATTTACATTTGTTTTGTATAGGTAGCAGCTTGCCTTTAGTAGGTAATGCTCATGAGCAGCTGATGGCCTGTGCACCAATTGGAGTGCCCCACTTGCTAATTGCATGTAGAACAGTTGTGGTATCATTCCCATACCCAATAGCATGGAAACAAACTAGTATAACTGAGTACTTCATGTGGGCATTGCCCCTTTTCCTTGCCTATGAGGAGGACTTCATGGAGGTGTGTGACAGAATCACAGAGGGGAGTTGGAAATACCTCTTACAACAAACACTGTGGAGACAGCCCAACACACTGGGGGAGAATGTGCCAGACATAGGGACAGAATGTCAGTATTGCTGTTATACAGTTGAAATAGTACTAGTTTGACAGAGGTTGTGTAGATATGACTGCTCTGCTTGACTTTAAGTCTGATAGCGTTATGTGGTCGATATAACTCTCAACTGTAGGGCTATCTGCAGACTGGCCAAAGTTTGGACTCTTATATTTGGTGTGTTACTCACACATTATTTTGCCTTGGAAATTCAGTAGCATACTCTGTGGATTGCAATCAGTAAATGGTAACATCCATGTGTGTTTCTGACTTCGTATCCCTCAGAACAGATATGTTACAACAATCCTGTTACACCAGCAACTTTCTCAGTTTATAACAGCAATATGTCAATAATGCCCCTATGTTTGGGCCTCTGCCCACCAAGTATGTCAGGTTTTGTCCAGATGTCATGCTGTAAGAGGAGGATAGGTAGAGTATATCATTATATAGTGACTTCATTCCAGATATCATCCCAGTGATGTATCAGACTGCCAGACATTATGTGTAGAGGGCCTTATATATGAGGATAAAACCTGGATGTTCTGTGGGACACTATACAGTTGAGAGTACTGTGTATTTCTGGAAATTGTTGACAGACTGTCAGGATTGTGTAGCAGTGTATTGTGAATGTATTTGACCTGTATAGGGAGGGGGTAGATATAAGTGTTATGGGTCCTTTTCTATCTGACTTTGCATGCTGCTCCAGTTTATGGTGCTCTATCAGCTGTATATATGTGTAGGGGAAGACTGACATATGTCCCATACCACAGTCAGGTGTCAGACTACACTGTGAATTGGGACAGTATATGTAGGGGTAGTATGTGAGTGGCAAACATGCTGACAATTTTGTTCACAAAGTCCATATACTCTATTGTTCATGTGGCTTTCCAGTATGTCATGCATCTGGTGAGATTGGTTTTGGGTATACACTTTCACTCTTGTGTCTATTGGTCAGTGCTGTTACATCCCTGTAGTGTCTGATATATTTGCAATCACATGTGCATTCCCCCATAGAAAAATTGGGTTAGTGTTGTGTCAGTCTGCCTGCCATTAAGACAGTACTTGGTGACATGCCTAGCAGCTCAGTGTAGTTTCCAACTGTGATGTTAAGTCCTGAAAGTTATCAAATGTACTGTTGCCTGCCCCCCCTATATGTTGTGTATGTCTGACACATCAGTGGGATGATGTGAAGATTTATGTAACTAGTGGGTAGTAATTTGGTTTTGGACTTGAGCTATTTCAGTCAATATATGTTACTACGGACAGTAGGGTGTTACTGCATCAACTGTGTCACCTTATCTACTCCAGTATTTGGGATATGTTCCCCTTTTTCATGGCTTTACACCCCCCTTTGTCAGGCTTGGTCCAGATTTGTTGCGCTAAGGGGTTCAGAGCATACCTCTTGACTGGCCAGATTGTTTCAGACCGTCCAGCATTATTTCGCATATTTATGTTCTGTTCCACGGAATCATTATTTTCATTTCTGTGGTAAATCACTGTGATGATGTGAGTATTTCTGCCAGTAAATGATGACATACATTTCAGTTTCAGAACTCACATCCTTCTGAACATATAGGCTGACTCAAACCATATTAGTGTAGCAACATTCTACATTTATAACTGTAGTACGTACATTATGCCCCTGATCTTGGCCCATTGTACCCCCATTTTGACACTAAGAGGTGGAGAGGTATGGTGCTGGGTATGACTCCACTACATGTTATGAGCACACACACCCACACACACACACACACACACACACACACACACATATATATATATATATATATTTATTTATTTATATAACAATAAATATGTATATATTCTATATGCATTTGTTTTATATGTATAGCTCCATATATCTGATGTATACACTTTTTCATATTTATCTATCACCATACACATCTATATGTGTATATTTATATATACTAAACATCACTAATTCCATAGTGTTTGTTCCCTACTCTTCTATACCTGTACTGAATGATATATTTGAAAAAGCATCATTGATTATTACAGCTCAGATAGTGTAGTGGTACATTGCTGTGACTAATGTGTAGAGGGTCCTGGATTCAAGACTTGCAGGGATGATTAGTTTGTTGCTGGGCAGAACAGTGGCTGATGGAGACAGGGTGAGTAATGCAAATTTAAGCAGTTGCAAGCAGGTTTCTGTGGGTTCACATGGGTTGGCACTATGGTAAGTGATGCCAACACACAGTTAAATGGGAAACTGCTTAATCTGTGTAGGTATCACTTAGCATCACGCAGACTTGCTTACTGCTGCTCACTGTTGCTTACTCCCACTTATCCCTGTGCTAATATCTTTAAAAGAAAAGAAAAAAGGGGTGATAGGAAAGTGATGACAAAGGGGGCATGCAGATGGAAAAACAATATGAAAGATAGCTAGGGATGTGCAGGATGGGTGTAAGGAAGGTCCATAGCTGTCCATTTCTGATACAGCAAAAGCTGTGCATTTGTACAGAATTTGGAGGTGAATTTGGAAACTCAAGCCCTTGAGAGAGGGGGATAATGACAACAGTAATGTGTTGTTAAGCCAATTAGACAAGATTACATGTGTCCAATGGACATGTGTGTGAAATGGACAGCTATGTATGGGGCAACATTTTTTGGGGGGAACAGATCGCCATTTTTTTTTTAGAACATGAGAGTGGTATGCTGGGGAAGGATAGTGGGTATATTTGAGTAGGTAAGTTGGGTACGAAGACAGACAAGACAACTGACAGGGGTGGTATACAACACATGTGGGGGTAAACACCATGGAGGGGGAGGGGGGTTGGGAATCAGACACACATTAGCCCCATATGGTTGCAGTGGGACTGAGGTCCCCACCCATGGGCAGTCACCACTGCACCTTCACCATCCTGAAGAAGGCTGTGCTGGGGGCTGTGCAGGAGGGGCAGGCTGACCCTCAAGATTTGCCAGGCCACCCTCAAGTTGACACAGCTGATCACCATACTCTGAATGGAGGATGCTGTGCAGCAATCCCTGGACCTGACTGTGGGTGATGGTGTCCTCTCTGCGCCCTTTCCCAGGGGTGGACAAGCCCCATCCCCTGAGGCAGCTCCATCCAAAGGTGGTGCATGGCCAATAGAAGGGGAAGGCTTGGGTTGGGTCCCAGATGTGCTGGGGCCTGGTGCCATGGCCAGATGAGGCAGGACAGGCGGATCCACCCGGATCTGCCTTCTCATATGTGCTATGGTGTTTCAGTTTAAAACATATGGTGGTTAGTCAAGAACAATACATTTCAGGATTAGTTATAACAGCATGCACGGGTATTCCAATTTACCCCATAAAACAGGATTGAAACAGTTGCATAGCAAACAGAACACATGCATATATGGAATCACAATAGGCATTATAACAGCATGCAAGTTACATTGATAGCAACAGTCCACCAATTATAGTATTTGAACAGGGAACATTAAAATTCAAATGGTTCATTATTTGTGTAACAATAGGACACATGTTCCAACAGTAGGTTCGGAGATGAACATACCCATTTAATGTGTATGAAGTACTGGTGCAGATAGGGTAGGTAGAGAGAAAGAGGTCAATTAACAACTGTCTAGGCTTCAATTTTCAAATTTCAACAACTGTACAGATCATTACTCTACTTAATACTCTCCAAGGCTGACCTCACTGTATATCTACCCATGGGCTGGGGATGGATAGTATGATTGTTGCACACAGTGTATTGGTTAAGCCTTCTTACAGCTAATAGACACATTTCCTTACCTGGTAGACCTGTTGAAGAAATATGTGTTAACACTATCTGACTGTTTCTACACTTATTCACATCTTCACAGTTACATATGTGACACTGACAGGAGTGCCCAGCACTCATGCTTGGGGGCTGTGGTACTGACATACTCCACTGGGGTTTCTATCTGTCTCCCTGGTTATTATCAGCAGTGACCATTAGCCATGACATTGTGACACTTGAGGGACATGTAACGGAACAAAGTGCTTGGTGTATATACTTATCTTGCTGTCATCTGCAGCCTTGGAGTTGGACAGTGGATATGTTGAACACAGTTTGTGTTGGTAAACCCTTTTTACAGCTATTACAAACATTTCCTTACCTTGCAGACCTGTGGAAGTAATTTATGTTACTACTACCTGACTGTTTATACAAATGTTCAGGTATTCTTGTTTGACAATATGCATTCAGCGTACTACCACTGCCAGGATTCGAACCGTGCTTGTTTGTGCAAAAAGGTACCCCACAGCTGTGTTTCATCACAATGAGCTACCGAGGAGCTGCTGATTTATGTTTGTCTTTTTTCTCCTTATTACTCTCTGGTTTGCACAATCTGACCTTGTAGTTAAACAAATACCCTAGGTAATGACAACTGTACTGCACTTTTCAGACAACAGATATGTGTTAGGTTTTGAGTAATAGTTGCATGAAAAAGTTATTTTTTACCAGAAACACATAACTATAAAGAACTTGTACACATTTATATTCCTACCACAACATGACAAAGTAAACACAACAGTCTGTGTTTTTTATTTTTATTCAGTGTTACAGAGAGCTTTATTCACCTGATGACAGTCCTTTATTAATTGCACACAGTACACAGTTTACCTACTAGTTGTTGACAATCTACTACTTTTTATTTATTTACCCTGAATAATGCAAGCTAGATATTTACTCACCAGCCTCCTAGTGCAGCCTTAGCAGCCTGCAGGCATGTGCATCAATATTTGCAGCCCTCTCATCTACAGCTGTACAGGAGATAAATAAACATTTATGCATGCCTATTGATTACATACTCAGGCTGGACTTTGCAGAACACTACTTGATACTGATAATTACGCACTTCAGGGACATTCCGTGCCTGTGCATCTTCGATTCATTGGTCCAAGAGATCCCTCTTCCTATGCATCAGGTCAGTGTAATGGTACCTGACCTGCTTACCACCTGCTTACCAGTCCGGGGAATACCAGTAGCACTGGTGAGGTCACATGCGAGACAGTCCCAGGCCTCCACTTTGTATTGGGAGCCCTGGTACTGCTCCTGCAGCAGTCTCCCTTCATGGTCTTTTACAAGGAGTCCAACTATGACCATGGAATCCAGAATGCCCCAACACTGTACCCAAAAGCGTACACCCTCACCAACGCCAGCCATAGTTCCTGCAGTGATCAGCTATAACTGGTTATGGGCCATATTCCTGCCTGCGAGGTTTAACTAGGGTTGATTTCCTACCCTTTGCCATGATTGGATGATTTTGAATATGCTGAGCGAAGCTAAGTGACAGGCAAACCTGCTTAGCACAGATAAACATTGCTTAACTGGGTAGATGCTAAGTACTGCTTACGAGTGTGCAAATCCACTTAGCTATGCTAATTATTGCTAAGCATTCAAATTTAAGCAATGTTTGCACCGGCTAAGCATAGCTGAGCACTATTTAGTGTTGTTCAGCTTTCATTTTATGGACTATCAGGATTGTGGGGTTGATTCCTTTTAGTGACAGCTTATGATATGTATGTTTCCTTTCCATAACATCCACCTATGTGATTTCATTTCATTATTTTCTTGTGTGGCTATACTGTATTGGACACTTGTGTTTATATAGAGGTTTCACATCTGTACTACACTGACACCTCACATTTGGACCTGCTACACTACCCTGGTTAACAAATATATATATATATTATTTACTACCTATTTATAAAAAAAAGATAATTTCAGTGCTGTTTTCTCGTATAAAAATGAATGGATTTTATTGGGGCTTGAACCATGAATGACTGCATGCTAAGCAAAAAGCTCTAACCACTACACTATCTCACTTTGGTGATTTTGGCTGTATATTTCTGTTTAGCTCCTGTGGATGTTTAAGCTATGCTATACACAGCTGCATGATGTGTACACCTGCTCAGCTATGCTTAAACTTTAGTGGGAATGAAAAAAAATGCTTGTTTAATTTTTCTTAGTTTAGGGATGTGTACATAGCTTGCAGTCATACCTCTCCACCTCTTACAGCATAAAATCTGGACAAAGGCTAACATGATGGGAGAGCAAAAAGAGACAGATTTTAAATATTGCTCTTACAAACTTAGGAAGTTGATGAATAGTAGGTTTTGCATTAGTGTGACTTACTTGTAGGATGTGGAGTCTTAGACTCAAATGTTTGTCATTATTTAATGACTTTGAGCCTCAGCTGTTTGCCAGGACAGTAACAGGAATACACCTGATATATGAGGTACAAATCTGGACATTATGCAAATATCTGTTCAGATGGGAGTATGCTAACAGTTTCCGTGGACACTGTTTTTGTTTTCAAAGTGCTGTACAGCACTTCCTGAGTGCAGGAGGAATGTTTATTGTGTGAGTACTGCTCGGACACACCCCCTGCACTCGTTCACAGATCATGCCTCTGGAGGTTATACAGCAGTGCGCTTTCATGAATATGCAAGACACACTGCTGTGCTGAATGGCCATGATCCACTCCGTGCAAGAATAGCCTTATTCTTGCACAGAGCTTTCATGAATCCCAGGGAAATTTTTATATAATCTTCACGGTTGAGAATCACTATAGTTCCCCCTTTATCAGATGGGGAAATAGTAATGTCCTCATTAGCTTGTAACTCCTGTAGAGCAGAAATTTCACAAGATGTAAGGTTATAGAACATATTACATTTATTTACTGCATCATAATACTGTAATAAATCATGCTCACACATCCACAAAAATGATTCTATTAAAGGATGAAAATCAGGGCAAAATACATTTGCTTTCCTCAATGCTGAAGGTTGCATAGCAGAATCAGAAAACATATAATTCAATATCACATTTTGACAGAGCAACTTCACATCTATCATTACATCATTAAAAACACTACTAGGTGTAGGTGTATAAGAAAGTCCTTTGTCAAAGACTCGTAACAGAACATCAGTCAAAGAAACATTTGATAAATTGTATACTAATTGTCCTTCGCTGTGCTCCAAAACTGCTTTATTGAAGGAATGTTCATTTGTCCACTTTAATGTTTCTGATGCTTCCTCCCTTGACTGGGCGATCTCCCTCTGATATTCCCTATGGGAAGAGGCAAGTTTAAAGGAACAAATTTATTATTGGGCAAGGATATTGTGGTCTTAGGTCTCATAACTTGTGAGTTAGATACAACAGCCATGCCATTGTCACTAGAAACTCTGGCTGCATCCAAAGAAGAAGAAAAATGAAAATTAGTAGTCAAAAGTTTTTCTGAACCTGCCCCAGTAGATTCTTGAAAACAATTAGTCTTTAGATGGAACACCTGCATCGCTCACAGATTTAACAGACTTGTGCTCTTTGCCATCAGGCCAAGACAAAAATTGCCTGTTTTAAAATCTTTCAAGTCTCTCTCCAGCTTAGTCATTTTTTGCTGCTGCACCTTAAGTTCAAAAGAAGTTGTAAAATTTGTAACCTCGTTTATGGCTTTATCTACTACAGTGCTAGGTAGCAGTTCACACAGTTTATTTTTAGTCAAGTGAACTCAGTCAAAAAATGTTCTTCAAGTTGAACAGAATTTTGTATCATCAACTGCATATAGCCATAACTAGTTTCCAAGTTCAGTTTTTGTCATTTAGATAGTAAATCTGGATACAGCTGGCCATATGTGGGTATTTTTGTCACATGTAACCCTCATGGTACCATTTTAAAATGTACACATGCTATAAGTTATTTCCTTTGCCACTTGCCATTTCTTTAGTTTGACAAAGGCTTCCTCAAGCTCTCTACGACCCCCCTTTTTTATACATTCTCTTTGCCTTGACTGTTAGATGCACATCTTTTCATAGTAGTTATAGGTGTGTCTGCTTATATATATGTACATACTCCTCACACATCTTTTTATTGTGTTATATATATATATATATATATATATATATATATTTATATTTCATATATTTTCTGTTTGTTTATGTGTTTGTTTTTTGAACATTTAAGTAGATTGATGAGTGTTCATGTAGCAGTTTAAGTTTTTTATTGTAAACTTCATACACAGTATATACAAAGTTAACTATGTGAGAAACCAAGTAAGTGATGAGTGTTCATGTAGCAGTTTAAGTTTTTTATTGTAAACTTCATACACAGTATATACAAAGTTAACTATGTGAGAAACCAAGTAACAGCATGTACTCAGTGCATAAAATATACAACTTAATACAAAAGCAATCTGTGATCCTTCTCAGGAGTGAGAGTAAGGGTAACAGGAAAATATTTACTTAACAAATTAAAGTCCACATTTCTTAAGAAGGCTGTTTAGCCTGTATCTCTGTAAAGCATTTACAAATATATCTGGAGAGCAGGTATTCATTCAGGCTGCAACAAATATCTTGGAAATCTGGCCAACTGCGCATTAGCTATAAGGTGGTTCCAACATGATTTTAATTGGTGGCCTGATTAGGGTCAGTTTCTTCATTGCTTGTTCTAAGATTATAGGAAGTCACTCTATATTTTTGCTTACATAAAAGGATGCATTTGCTTAATTTAACAAGTAGGTATAAAATATTGAAACGGTTTGAATAGCCCTTGGTGTTATTTGTATCTAGTTAGTTTTTGAAAGTACATAACAGTGTTGAAAATGAGGGGCAGCTAGAAAATAAATCTACTTATCTTATTTTCAGCAAAAAAAAAAAAACAAAGTTAACTATGTGGATGGCAGGACTGTTTCAGCCTTTGTTGATGCAGTTCTGCATTAAATTTTCCAAAACATCATTATATTTTCAACAGCATGATAAAATGGTTTGTATATGATGCATATTATATTGTTTAGATATCTGTAATATATATGTTATTATATCTGAAATCTATTATATAAGTTGTGGTTGGAACATACTAAAAATGTATTTAAGTTGTTAAAGTGTTAGGTTACTTTAAATCACTTGGTTTCTACTAATTATTCAATTGGATGAAAAGGTTGCTAACAGTGATTGGTTTTGAAATGTTTAGATTTGTGACAGAATTTTATGTCTGATGAAGCATTGGAGTACTACACGAAAGCGCTTACATGTTTTTTACTAAATAAATCATTTGGTTGTATGCCGTGCGTGTCCTTTGCCTACTTGGATTTCTTGCATTCTGTTTTTGGAGCCTGGTCTGGACTTTATCTGCTGCAGTGGTTTTGTTTGGATTTCTTGCATTGTATTTCTGGAGCCTGATCTGGACTTTATCTAGTGCAGTGGTTTTGTTTTTGCCTGTGCCTACATTTCTACAGCTGTCATGTAGTCAAAAATGAACAAAATGCATTGGGCAAAACCATGCAAACCATAGCCTTGTTTGTTTTCTTCCTGTTTGATCTTCTTTGACCTGCTTTTTCAAATTACCCATTGCATTGTTATACTTTTACAACTGATAAAAGTAATGACATCTACTTTTTTCTTCTAAATCACCTTACATGCTACAAGTAAGTACATTTAAAGTATGCCTTTCTGAGAAACTCTGCAAAGCAGTGGCCAGTGTTAATACACACTACCATGCATATCTGAATAGCCAAAGGTATTTTCATGGAAGTGAAAATAAACAAGATTAAATATATTTAACTGGAACCATATCAAGAAATAATTGAAAAAAATATTTTAATGAATGAATTTCACAAGAACAAAATGGCACTTCATCATAATGTTTGTAGTGAAACTTCAAAATTACCAGTATAACCATTCTTGACGGAACCTTTAAGATATCAGGAAAATGAGATACCCTTACATCTCTAAAAGCCATGATGTGAGTTTCAGATATGCAATATACTGAAGAAATTACATCTAGTTCAAAGAAAACAAAGCACAACTCTTAGAGATTCTATGATGGGAGTTAACAAATGGAAAAGAGCAATTCAACCACTGTAAAAAAAAAATCCAAAGAACATTGTGTATTCAACTCATGACAGACACGAACATTACAAATGCACAGCTTGATGCAAGGGAGGTATCTTTTTAATCAAAACTGATTGTATTGTGGATGAAAGTTAAAGGCAGATAGGCAGTTAAGTCAGGAAATTCTTAAAGTAATAAGGGTTCATAAAAGAAAATGTAAACCTGCTATGTTTGGACTTAAAACAGTGTCAATTACTTTACAATAAAAACTATAATATATGCATATTTTAGCTAAATAAATTGTCATAAGGGCAGTTAGCCTATTACTAATCTATGAATGTATAAATGTCATATTTTGGTGGGGACACTGTATATCCCCAGTGTTAAACATATTACGTTAGAAGTCACACAAATTAAAAAAAGTGAAAGTTTCAAACAAATTACCATCCCACTTTAATGTGGCTAGGCTGAGCTCAGCAAATATATTCAGTTAAGTAAGTGATATATTTACAGCCAAAGAGAACCTGTGTTCACATTTCAACAGCTTTGCTGAAATATGTGTGACATTTTAATTGTTGACAAAAAGTGCATGACTAAGTACTATCGCTTCTGTTATGAAACATGTGGCACATCAGGCAATGATCACCTCTCAGTGCTCATCATTTCTGTACCAGTGACACATTTTACGGGTGCAGGCTGCTAGCCCAGGCACAACCCTCCCAGGAGGGTGCATGACTAAGTACAGTGTTCCCATATATCAGTATTAATGACGTTTTGTCAGAAGTATTTAGTGCACAGCCTGTCACATAACAAAATGCAGCAGTAGACTGATACAGTATTTGTTCATGGAGTGAGTATGATTTATACATACATACATATATATTTTGAAGTTTGTTGACGGATGTAGTGGACTGATCTCAGGAGACCCATGTCAGCCAATAGTCTAGGGTTACAAATTACCAGTACACACAGCATAATAGAAGGCTTCTTATTATGCAAATATTAAATATAAAGAGATAGTGCAATAGAATTAGAGATTATAAAATTGTTTTATATACAATAATAGCATGTAATAAAGCAGCATAATACTTACAATACACAAGTGAAAATCATATGATATACCATTCCAAGACATGATATTACCTTTTGCATTATTAATACTCTTTCCACTATTTATTTTTACTAAAAGGCAAAAGTTAAAACCTATGTAATGTGGCATATTTTGAGTAAAGTTTTACTAGAGCAAAAGATATAAAAATGCAGAAGAAAACATTTCAATCTTGAGACGTAGGCTGAAAAGCCCTTTAAACAGTGTGATGATGTCAAAACCTGCAGATGCTCTTTTCCTTCTTGCTTGTTTAGTATATGCACTTCATATATGCTAGCATGTTTTGTGCTAATATGCTTGTCGTAAAGTAGATGTGATAGAAATGTGGGCATAGATGCCATAGGGATACATGTTCATGCTGTGTTCTGAATGCAATGTTAGCTACATATTTTCTTCTTTTTGGGCTTTATCAAGATATACGTTTGCTTAATCTGGGCAGTTATGGTGACCTTACTAAACTTTCCTGCATCAAACGTTAAACAGATACTGCAGTACTACTAACATTTAAGTACATGTATGTGTATATGCAGTTACATATATATATATATATATATATATATATATATATATATATATATATATATATATATATATATATATATATGTCTGCTTATTTAACAAGCAGCAAAGCACAAAGAAGGGTAAATAGGACAAACAGGAAAAACATTTGAAAAAGAGAAAGAGCACAGCTCAGATGCTAGCTGGAAGTGATTGGCTTACCTTTAATCATCTTGGCTGTTTAATTTTGCATGTATGGCCTTTGTATTCTTGAGAAGAAGACACTTTAGAAAAACAGTTTTCCAGTGGTGATGTCTTGTATTTGAATACTGATGAATTTTCTCAAGATAATGGATCATCTGGCTCCATAGACCCTCCGAGATCTGTCTAATTATTCCTTACATAAGATGCCATATATAGCAGGCCACTGTAAATGGGTATGTTTTGTTAGAGATATTACAAGTTTTATAAATACAGTATTTAACTTTCATTTTGTGCTTAATAATACCTTTAGTGAAATTGTTCAAATATTCCGTAGTAATTGTTCTATCAAGTAATATGATTTTCTCACGCTTTATTGTTAAAGTGCAGTCGTATACACAGCTACAGTATATGTAATAGAGGAGGCAAAGTGCTGCAGTAGAGCTGCACTTTTTGATAAATCCATGTGAAACATGCAAACAAGATATAAGGATTGCAACATGTGTTTTCTGTATCCAACACTATGAAATACCGATACTGTGTCTTGCTTCTCGCCATTCTTCCAGGGTCATATCATCCAATAGCTATGAATACAAACATCAATTAAATTAAACACACAAAGGGAAAGATTCTCATATGCACATGCAAGTACCACTTATTTATTGCACTTTTCTATTAGGCATATTTTTTTTCTTTTTCTTTTTTATGTGCAAAGCTAAACCTTCTTAATATTTAAACTACATAGATCAACTTCCATAGCATTTTTTTTATTGCAGTATGCACCGCCTTAACAGAACTTTATAAGATGAGCTGCAGTAACATGTGCTCATAACAGTTTGACTGACCGTTGCCAGGTTTCCATCAGAATTATTAGTAGTGAAGCATTTAATTTTGTTAAATGAATCGATTAAGCACCATTTTGTTTGCTCCTTTGTTTAGGCAGAATGAACATCAGAACATCAGTGGCCATTTTTTATCCAAGATTTAGTAAGCAAAAAAAAAAAAAAAAAAAAAAGATTATGAATGCAAAAGTGGTGACAGTATAATAATTAAAATCCAGATGTATTAGCAAACATTTACAGAGCAACAAGTACCTGCTGATGATCTTAGCTCTACAGATAGCTGAAAAAAATGAAAATTCAAACGTAAGACAGCTACATTGGTAAAACCCAGACTATTGCTAGGCAACCTGAGTTTATCAATTTGGGCACCTGTTATAGCTGGCATGAGGGATGAGAAGTTGATGAGACTTGACTTGCATATTATTCTTCAAAGGGAGTGGAAGTCAGCATGTGCCCAAGCACACATCTATTACGGAATGCCAGTGAAGATCAAGGAGGGGGGGGCAGTATGTACATTGTGTCTATGAACATTTTAAGGTCCATTACACACCAACCTCCTGGATACTTTTGGCATATTAAGGGGCTGGTAAAGCTTAAACAGAAAACCCACTTCCTACCAAATGGATGAATGTTCCCAGTTATGGCTCAAGTCACTCTCACCATGATTGATTAAAATGGACATAGGGCTCTCATCCATGGAGAATGAGCAAGCCTATTGAGCACCTGGGGATTGTCAAGCTTAATGATCACATTTACCCTAGTCAGTATTAATACCAACCCAGGTCTCTGTTGAAAAGAGACCTTTAGTATAATCAAACTCATCTGTTCAGCAAATCATAAAATGCATAAATGAAATTAAAAAAAACACACCCACATTTCAAGGATCAGTGGATAAAATAAATAAATTGCTAGTAGTAAATGGCAGTACATAAAGTTGTTGTAATCCTGGATAGATATAATCAATCAGTGCATGTGAACCTTTATCAGCCTCCTGAAACCTATGAGCAGAGGAACTCCCTTTTATACTGTGGGAGGAGTTTCAAGATGTATTATGCTTGATATAACAAATAATGTGCACCAGATATCTGCAATCACACACTGGCAACTTTTGACATTTCAAAGGATGAGGAATCTAAAATGCAGAGACTGATGTATGAGACCAAGATCTCTTTTAGATAAGGAGACCCCAGTATGTGTGGATCTAAGTTCACAAAAAGTAGAATGTTAAAGATTATGTGGATCCAAATTTTTTGGTAGTGCAGTTTTGCAGCGCTAGAGTGATGCTAAGGAATCTATGGTCACATATGAGTAACCAGGGACACAATTTTCACCAGACTTGACCTGTTAATTTTATTCACTTTTGGGGAGCCCTGGGTGCAGCAAGTTTTAATCAAGCAGAGAAGAGACCAGGGCTTGTACAGCCACAGAAAGATCTAGACAAGGGGGTTATTTGATGCAGACAAGTGATGACTAAATAACCAGTGATACCTGCTCCATTAAAGTCTGTATATCTTCCAGGGCTGCGGCAATTATTTTTTTTTCACATTATTCCTAAACTTCAGTTTATCACCATCAAAAATTATGGAGAGTTTTAAAGTAAGATAATTGGAATTCCCTACAGTTAAGTGAATAACCTTGACCATGTCCTGGATGTTTTGAGTCTGGAAAGATTGCAGGTTATCTATTTGTTTATTTAGTTTTAGACGCATTCCATGTTTCACAAAGGGATTCTGCAGTAGAGGTAAAGTTGAACAACATCTGTATTGTAGCCATCTTGAAGACCTTTACACCTAATGAGCTTTTCCAGAGGAAGTACTTAATATATGGAACAAGAGAGTACTCAGAATGATCTTCACTGGAATGCCAGAAGTGATGGATTGCTAGAAGATCTGAAGCCAGACATTATCCACTGGATATTTTCCAGAGATGTGGAAAAAATATTCCAGGGTAGTAATTGCAGGCCCACAAATGATACTAACTAATAGAGGTGTATCTAGATGAATGTTAGCATACGATGTTCATAGGTTGATAGCTTCATAGGTGTTTACTAGGCTAGCAACCACAAGGGCCTTTTTAAGCTTAGCCATGCATCTCAAATCTCTGACAAGTTCTAATACCCTTGATAATTGTAAGCAGTAGTTTGGGAGATGAAACATTTACATACAGGGGTTTGAGAGATGAACCATTTACAGGTTACCTTTATCCATTAGAGGCCTAGGTGCCAAAGAAGGGATGAATTTCTGGTTTTTCATCCAATTGTCCAAGTTTCACTTGAATTGGGTTAGGAGGAACTCTGCTTCACATGGATGGGGAGCTTGTATCATAGACAGGGTAGTCTCTGGTATACATTCCTATCTGTCCAGCAGGTCCTATTCATATCAAGGCAAGGTTTAAGTCTTTAGAATGGGTGGTTTTGGTGCTGTTTGCTTTGTGAATATGCAGGAGGTCCACCGGAGTGGGGTCTGCCAATGCCCTGTATGCCAGGCATAAATATCCCCTCAAAAGCCTGTAGGAGACAGACTATAGGGATAGGGCCTTGAGGCAGTCTGAATAGGATATTTTATTTAAGCCCTGTATTCTTTTAGTGAGGAACCTCTGTGGACATTCCAATTCTTGGGTATGCCTAGTTAGGTACATATCAAAGGGGTCATTGTATCATTTATTTATTGTATATTTGATTACTGGGATGGACTGACTGGGCAATCAGGTGCCCAATTTCATAAGGGACCCAGGGAAAAAAAGCTATGCATGCATGACAACATAGAAAATACAAAAGCTTCACATATATGATAAAAATACAAAAGTCAGAGATGAGTACAAATTAATAGAGCAAACAATAGTACATCATAGCATAGTATGATAGGATGTTACTGAAGAGTACAATATATAGAATGTACAGTAGTAAAACAGAAAATATAATGTATTTGAGTCAGAAAGTGCAGTAATAATATATACAGTTATATACATACATTTAAAAATACAATTCATTACGGTAGGGTTTTTTTCTATGTGTTTCACCTTTGAGTAGTGCCAGAGGAAGATTTAATGGAAGGAAGATTTAGAGGAAGATTTAATGGTGGTAGTAGGGCTAGCCATGGTCAGTGCAGGTACATTGCCAGATGAGACTGAGGTGGGCTTTTAATTGGGTTTTAAAGATGGGATTGCTGTTTTGCAAACTTATATCTGGTGGAAGAGAATTCCAGATTTTAGTAACTGTGTAGGAGTGAAGATATGAAGAGTTGTATGAAAGGTTGGACACTAAGGAGGGAGAAAAGGACCTGTACCAATTGGCTAGACAGAGGGACCGAGCTAGTAAAGATGTGCAGCAGGTAAAGGTGATAAAGGATAATGAGGGAAACATGCTTACAAGCGAGGAGAGTGTGTTGAGCAGATGGAAAGAGTACTTTGAGGGGTTAATGAATGAAGAGAATGAGAGGGAGAGAAGGTTGGATGACGTGGGGATAGAAAATTATGAAGTGCAATGAATTAGCAAGGAGGAAGTAAGGATAGCTATGAAAAGGATGAAGAATGGAAAGGCTGTTGGTCCAGATGACATACCTGTGGAAGCATGGAGGTGTTTAGGTGAAATGGCAATGGAGTGTTTAACCAGATTGTTTAATGAAATTTTGGAAAGTGAGAGGATGCCTGAGGAATGGAGAAAAAGTGCTTTGGTACCTATTTTTAAGAATAAGGGTGATGTGCAGAGCTGTAGTAACTACAGAGGGATTAACTTGATCAGTCACAACACGAAGTTATGGGAAAGAGTAGTGGAAGCTAGGTGAAGAAGGGACGTGATGATTAGTGATCAGCAGTATGGTTTCATGCTGGGAAAGAGCACTACAGATGCAATGTTTGCTGTGAGAGTGTTGATGGAGAAGTACAGAGAAGGTCAGAAGGAGTTGCATTGTGTTTTTGGTGCCTAGAGAGGAGTTTTGGTATTGTATGAGGAAGTCGGGAGTGTCAAAGAAGTATGTAAGAGTGGTACAGGATATATACGAAGGTAGTGTGACAGCAGTGAGATCTATGGTGGGAGTGATGGATGCGTTTAACTTGGAGGTGGGATTACATCAAGGATCAGCTCTGAGCCCTTTCTTATTTGCAATGGTGATGGACAGGTTGACAGACGAGATCAGACAGGAGTCCCCGTGGACTATGATGTTTGCAGATGACATTGTGATCTGTAGTGAGAGTAGGGAACAGGTAGAGGAGACCCTGGAGAGATGGAGATATGCTCTAGAGAGAAGAGGAATGAAAGTTAGCAGGGCTAAGACAGAATATATATATGTGTGTGAATGAGAGGGAGGATAGAGGAATGGTGAGGATGCAGGGAGTAGAGGTGGCGAAGGTGGATGAGTTCAAATACTTGGGATCAATAGTTCAGAGTAATGGTGAGTGTAGAAGAGAGGTGAAGAAGAGAGTACAGGCAAGATGGAGTGGGTGGAGAAGAGTATCAGGAGTGATTGTGACAGACGAGTACCAGTAAGAGTGAAAGGGAAGGTCTACAAGAGGGTAGTGAGACCAATTATATTACATGAGTTGGAGACAGTGGCATTGACAAAAAGGCAGGAGTTAGAACTGGATGTGGCAGAGTTAAAGATGTTAAGATTTGCACTGAGTGTGACGAGGGTGGACAGGATTAGGAATAAGTATATTAGCGGGTCAGCCCAGGTTGGAAGGTTTGGAGACAAAGCCAGAGAGGCAAGATTATGTTGGTTTGGACATGTGCTGAGGAGGGATGCTGGGTATATTGGGAAAAAGATGCTAAGGATGAAGCTACCAGGTAACAGGAAAAGAGGAAGGCCTAAGATAAGGTTTATGGATGTGGTGAGAGAGGACATGCAGGTGGTTGGTGTGACAGACCGAGATGCAGAGGACAGGAAGGAATGGAAACATATGATTTGCTGTGGTGACCCCTAATGGGAACAGCTGAAAGAAGATGATGAGTAATTGTGTAGGAGTAGAAGGATTCAACAGCACTATATCTACACTTAGCTACTTCAAGAAGGGCTTT
Source organism: Protopterus annectens (assembly GCF_019279795.1). NCBI lineage: Eukaryota > Metazoa > Chordata > Ceratodontiformes > Protopteridae > Protopterus > Protopterus annectens. The sequence goes on from NC_056739.1 coordinate 236,414,791, forward strand.
GTTTGTGGATCTTAGTTTTTGAGCAGAATTGTGAAAGTTGAGTAAGCCTGAGAGATTAGGAATCTTTTTTGGGTGGTACAGCAAATACTGAGCCATGGTGAGTTGGTTACAGTTTAGTAAGTTGGGGAGTTCTAGCCAACCTAATTGTTTTAGTGAGTGACAGTGCTGGGAGTGGAAATTAGAGTTAGTTGTGAATCTAGCTATTTTATTATAGCAGATGGACAATTTGTTTAGGTCTGTCTTGTTAAGGTTTGTTAATACAGGGGATGCATAAAGCAATGCAGAGAGAAGGTGAGTTCTGGATATAGTGATTTTGGTGTTTTTGGCTAGATAGTTTCTGCAGTGGTACAAAGTTCCAGATTTTTTATGGACTTTGGATATGGCTTGTTCTATATCTTTGTCAAACTTTAGGTTTTGGTCAAGTATTACACCAAGAAGTTTAGCTTGTGATACTGGAGAGATTTTGGTGTCATTGGCAGAATTGAGAGAGAAAAGAGCAGAAGAGTCAATAGTTTCATTAGGGTGAAAAAGCATAAGTTGAGTCTTTTTGGGGTTGAGTATTAGTTGTGAGTTTTTTAACCAGTTTTTGATATTGGAGAAGGCCTCTATGGTTTTAGTCTGGAGTGTGTGGAGTGTGGGAGCTGAGCAGATGAGTGTAGTATCATCTGCATATTGGACTATTGTATCTTGCTGGGTGGCGGTGTAGAGGGTGTTTGTAAAGATATTAAATAGTAGGGGTCCCAGTATGGATCCCTGTGGTACACACTGTTACTGGAAGAAGGGGGGATTATGCCACTTAGCTGCTTGTTGGTGGTTGAATAGGTAGTCTTGAAGCAAGAGCAACGAGGGATTGTTTTGGTTCAGTTCAGCTAAGATAGTAAGTAGTTTGCTGTGGGATATTGTATCAAATGTTTTAGACAGATCAAGGAAGGTGGCAGACACTAGGTTTTTTTGGTTCCTATATTGATTGACAGTGCTGGTGAAGGATATGAGTGCTGTGCTGGTGCTATGGAATGAACAAAAGCCATGTTAGCTGTTGGTGAGGATACTATTTATAAGTAAATGTATCATCAGCTGAGAATGGATACATTTTCAAGGATTTTTGATAGGGGGGATTAGATTGCTATGGGGCGGTAGTTGATAAGTTTGGTTGAGGGACTACCTTTGTGTAAAGGTATTATGTAGGAGGTTTTCCAAAGAGCTAGAATCATATGCTCATTGATATACTGGTTGATAAGTATTGACATGGGATAAGCTATAGCACTCAGTGATAGGTCCGGTGAATGCCAAATACAGTGGAACAATGACTTTCTTGGACTTAGGTGCGATACCTTTGTTTATAAGTTGTGCAATATAGAATGATTTCCTCACCACTGTAGACAGATGATGGTCAAAGGCTAGATCACTATCTATCTGCATTCCTAAGTCCCTGACTACTGGGGTGTGCTGTCAATATTATAGTTACCAGGGATAGATGACTTCCCAAAGGATACTATTATGCATTTCTTGGCATTTAGTTTTAGTCCATGGCTCTGATACCAATTGTTTGTCTGTGTCTGCCCCTCTTTGAGAATATTTGTGTCATTGTGAGATTCAGTGACAGCTACTAATTTGCAATCATCTGCAAATTTAGTCAGCTGGAGACCAGTGACATTGACCTTGACTTCTGAGAAGTAAATGCCAAAAAGGACCGGTCCAAGGACTGATCCCTGAGGGACTCCAATTGTGACTGGCCTCTTTGTAGAGGTGGACTCCCCAATTCTATCTTCCTGGGTCCTGTCTGTGAGTCAGTTGGCTATCAACCGGGTGACACACGGGTTTGTACCTAAACTTTTGGCTTGTCAAAAATACCTGAGTGGGGTATTGTGCCAAATGCCTTGGCCAGGTCAAGTTATGCAGTGTGAACAATTTTGCCCTCATCCATTGCTTTGGTGTCCTTTTCAAAGAAATCCACCAGTTTGAATAGGCATGATCTGCCTTTCACAAAAGCAAACTAGATTGGATCCAGTGTCTGCAGGTTTACTATATTTATATTGATCATGTCCATGATAATTCTTTTTGTGGCTTTATATATAAAACTAGTGAGACTTTTGGGTCTGTAGTTTCCAGGGTCTGTAGAAAGCCCACCTTTGAGCAGAGGGATGACTGTTTCCTTTCTCCATTCATGAGGCACGTATCCTGTACAGTTAAATAGTAATCACAGTAAACCAGCTTCTGGAAACAATGTAATAGCCAAATCCGGAGTTTATTCACGTATAAAAACAATAAATATGATTGTAATCTAGCTTTTAAAGAGTTAACTAAATAATTAACTATTTAAATGATCAGAACCACGTGACATTCATCAATTTAAATAGTGCCTGAGAGCAAAAAAAATGTTATCTGAAGTTTGTATCACCGATCAAAAGAAAAGTGCTTCATATTTATTGTTTTTCTATGCGAATAAACTCCAGATGTGGCTATTACTTTGTTTCCAGAAGCTGATCTACTATGTTTAAGTTATGAGTTGTGGTGTTTTTGCAGTTTCAGTTAAATAGTAATTCCAGAGGCCCTGATAGGTCATGTTTCATGTTATTCAGAAGGCATCCTGGGATATTGTCTGGGCCCATTGATGCAGTGTTCTTGGTCTTAGAGAGAACATTAAGGACCTGTTCCCTGCTGTTAGTAGGGGGGAGTTGTATTTCATGATATTTCCTGAGGGAATGTTGAGGGGGAGAGAAGGTAAAGATATCAGCCAGGAGGTTTGCTATGTCTCCTGTCTCAGTCCTGGCTCAGTATATGTAGCTCCATTTACAATGAGTGCTGCATGCAATTGTGTATTGCCTTTGATGTTGTGGTCGTATCTAAAGAATGCTTTGTGGTTGACCTTGGACTGGGAGTAAAACCTTACCTCAAATTTGACTGTGGTAGACTTTATTTGTCCTCTGAGTTGTTAGTTTAGTTTGATCTAGTAACATCCCTACAAATGGTTTACTGCTATTCAATTCACTTATACCAAAAATACTAACACTGACTTAAAGAATAATAAAATGATTATAATTGACTATTGGAACATCAATGGTCTTCATGACAAGAACAAAACAAATTTGATTATGAACTTATTATAGCAGAATAAATCTAATATTATTTCCTTACAAGAAACCCATTTAACCAATGACCAATGGGAAAAGGACAAGAAGAGGAAGTGGATAAAGCAAATTATTTCAGGCGGGCAATAGTACCGTCTCTAAGAGGACCACCATTATTATTAAAACATCTTTCCTAGAGAAATCATTAATACCAAATCCAATGTAAACAGTCATTGGTGTTACTTTACATGCCCTTATCCCCAACTAAATAATCATATCCTTTAACTCAACATCTATGGCCCCTGCTCCAATCAACAGCAATTCATTTATGATATTTACAATATACTGCTCACATTCCACAATCACTCCTTTATTATTGGTGGCTACTGGAATATTCTCATTGAACCTACCAAAGACAGCTCAAAGAAAACTAGAAAACAGCCACAACAAGTCACAGTAATCTTAGAAGTATTAATACATAATTTTAACCTAATAAACCCCTACTTAGTTTATGAACATGATAAATCAGCAAATAAATACACCTACTACTCTGCCTCATATAAGACACGGCCCAGAATTGATTTCTTCCTAATTTCTGCAACCTTATCCAAAAAAAAAAATCTTCAAATATGGGATAGATGTCAGATCAATTTCAGACCACTCAAAAATCTCCTAACTCTCAAGCCAATTGATTACAGCAATTATAGAGATGGTTCTGTAAATTGGTCAATAAATGGCAATTTATTAAAAAAGAAGAGTAATGAAACAAATCAACTCAATCCTATCTAATTTAGAACAAGACTTAACCTCCAGTGACATGTCATATGATATACAGTGGGCAGCTACTAAGGCTATTATCAAAGGGGTATTCATACAAAAATAATCTATATATAAAAAACAAGAACAGGAAGAAAAACAGTTGCTGGAGAACCAATTAAAGGAGATAGAACAAAAACTATAAAATATATACTCCCCTGACTTAGTTGATACTATGTGTGATATTAAAAACAAATCTACATACTCTGTTTGCAAAAACAATATTTTACTGAATTACAACTTCTCTATAAAAAGTCTGAATGGGCCCAGGTCTTCTCTAAAACCTTGGCCAGATTAATAAACATCAAGAATGGACCTCTAAACATATCTGAGCTACAATATAAAGGAAAAACCCTATACAGAAATACTGATATAATTAACTCTTTTGGCTGAAATTTACAACAAAATATATAACCCTCACAAGCAAACACAACCTGACTTATATGATAAATTCTTAAAGAACTTAAGCTTTCCCAGTTTAAGCAAAGAACAAAACAGTTTCTTAGCTAGACTGCTCACAATAGATGAACTCAAACTTGTAATAAACAAATTAAAAATAAATAAAGCTCCATCCCCAGGAGGCTTCACTGCTGAATTCTATCAAAAATTCTACCTACAGTTATTTGCAATCCTACTTAAAGTATACAATTACATAATGTTACATGAAATCTCAGATAGATACTTAACTCAAAAACAATCTTGATACTCAAACCCCATGCTGATAAAACTAATCCTCTTAGTTATAGACCCATTGCTCTCATAAATTTAGACAGCAAAATACTAGCGCCTATTATGGCACATTGCTTGCAAAAAAATATGTCCAACATGATCTCCCAGGAGAAACTAGGTTTCATGCAACAAAGACAGGTAAGTGACAATACCCTCACCATAGACACCATAATGATCATGTTAGCAAAATATAAGCACACCAGGCATGCTCTAAAGATTGATGCTACCAAAAGCCTTTGAAAATGTAGATTAAACAATGCCATACTCTAATTTCCCCCAGACTTTCACAAATATTATCAAAATGCTATATAAAAATGTTTCTACAATGCTATATGTCAACAAAACAATATCTCATCCCATTAAAATAACTAATGGAACCAAACAGGGATGTACCCTTTCACCATATCTTTTCAACCACTTCTTAAAGCCTCTTTTGCTTCTCATCAATCAAAAACCATATCATCATATTCCCAAGATATACAATAATGAACTAAAATACTTAGCCTTTGCAGATGATCTAAATATTTATTTTGAATTACCAAATACAGACTTGCATAAAATCCTAAAATTAATTGACGACTTTTCCAATATAACAAACTATCAAATAAACCCCTTGAAAGCTTCTATTTTTCCCCTAAACCCACTTAAAGATATTGATTCATACTTTCCCTTGACTGAAATTCCAGTCACTTACACGCTGAAGTATCTGGGTATAAATTTTGCCTACACTCACAAAGATCTGATGAAGGCTAATCTACTAAAAACATGGGAGCAAGTTCAACAAGACATCACAAGATGGAAAAATATAAATCTATCCCTCTTATCTAAAGCAGTCAGCATCAAGATGAATGCCTTACCTAGAATCCTATTTCACTTAAATTCTATTAACTTAAATATTCCAAATAAATTCTTTAATAAAAAGGAAATTTCCCTTTCTAAATTCATTTTGTTCCCTAAAAAACAAGAATTTGCTATGGAAAACTGATACTCCCAAAACAAAAAGGAGGACTGGGGCTCCCAGATTTTAAATTATATTACTACATCATTAATGCTAGTTAACTTATTCAAATCTTACAATGAAGAGTGCGAATTATGGTCTCCAACCTGGGTTAAAATCTGGTAAACCAATTATGCTGTTTTGGCATTAATCCCAGGGCCTTTATATACAGCTAAAAAACAACCTCATTACAAAGCTCTACCCAAATATTAAAAACAAAATAATATTTTTTTCAAACTTTGATTGCATCCCTATATCTAGAAAACGCATTTGAATTTTTACAGCCTTTTTAATACAAATTTCAAAATCAACAGTAGAATGATAAATTTCAATAAATACCCACAAATCAAAAATATAACAGTCTGGCAAATATACCACCTTAATATTTTAAATATAAATGAACTAAGAAACCAATTAAGAGTGTCACACAATTATGATCCCATACATAGACAGCTTAAATCATTAATAAAAGCAAAATATTCAAATGTTAAAATAGATGAACAAGAAATCAAAACAACTAAGTTAATTATAAAACCTCTATCCTATAAAACCAAAATGATTTCCCAAACCTATAAATTAATAACAGGAATTAAATTTTAATCTTCAATTCCCTTTTCCAAATATTGAGAAGACATGAATAAAAATATTTCAATCAAGCAAAATTATGATGCTATACAAAATACTTTAAAATTAACCCCCTTTAAAAATCTAATTTAGAGGCAACTCATGATAAATAATTACATGTACTATACCCCAGCTGTTCTAAACAAGTTAGGCTATAACAAAATTCTATCCTTTTTGCTCCTTTGTTAATGTGGACATACTTCTCATATTTTGGAGTTGTAAAACCATATACAAATTATGGTGCTCCCTTAGTACAAAACTTGAAAAAAATGGGATATGAAAAAAACACTTTCTCGCAGGAAACTACACTCATTCATATAACTCCCAAATTTTTGACTGGGATATGTAGAGATGTCCTAATCACAATATGTGCCCTATTTAAATACTATATACACAAACATTGGCTAAATAAATCTAAAATATCCTGGGAAAATTTCAAGGAGATGGCAATAAAGTACATATCTTTCACATAAATTGTCAACTGAAAACCTGAACAAAAGATGTTACTTTCAAATCTACTGGAGCAATCTACTTGATTTTATTCTGGCTAATTAACACAATTTTCTCTTAAATAGAACAAAATTTCATGAAGGCTTATTTTTTAGTTAGTAATGATAATACATGTTAAAACAATATAAATTCCATTGAAATTACCATTAAATGGCACCCATGATGTATATAATGTGGGTTCACTTCAAAATCCTGAATCCTCAACATACTGAAAACTTATAATACTGAATCTCATAATACTAAAAAACATACAGGACACCAACACTGACTGTATTGCAGCTACACTACACTGCACATACACTACTATCTATCCACTTACCTTAACCCAGACCCTAACCCTAAGGTCCATCGCTATCGCACACTCACTTAACCCGCCCCTAACCCCAAATTCTATCACTATCGTACATTCACATCACCCGCGCCCTAACCCTAACTCACTTAACCCACCCTTAATCCTAATGTCCGTCACAATCACACACTTACCTGACTCGCGCCCAAACCCGAACGTCCGCACAATCACACATCAGTGTTGGTGTCCTGTATGTTTTTCAGTATTATGAGATTCAGTATTATGAGTTTTCAGTATTTTGAGCTTTCAGGATTTTGAGTTCAGGATTTTGAGATTCCGGATTTTGAGCTTTCAGGATTTTGAAGTGAACCCATATAATGTACATATTTTTTTCTTTTCAATACTTGCATAGTGTACCAACCCTATACTTCTCGCATCACTTAAATTCTTAACAGACAGATCTTAACAACCACCTGTATAATATAAATGAGTGTATACCTTACAGCAGTCAGTAGTACTTAGTTAGGGGGCTACACTTACATCTTAGATAGATCTATTTCTATAGTTTCATAGTTCATAGGTTCATAGGTTGGCACTAGGCTATCGGCCCTAGGGTCTATGCAAGCCTAGTCATAACAATTCCCTGGCTATTTCTTTCCACAGAATTTACTTTTCTGGACCCCTGTCTAGCAGGGTGACTGACATGATCCCTGGGATGAATTTCCTATCTCCTATCCAATCATCAAGGCTCCTTTTGAAGAGGGCCAATGAGGTGCTCTGCTTGACATGTACGGGTAGTCTATTCCAGAGTATGGGGAGTCTCTGGATCAGGAACCTATCCCTCCAGCATGTTTTGTTCATTGTGATGACAAGGTTTCGATCCCTGGAGCATTTGGCTCTGAGGGATTGGGATTTCTTTAAGTGGAGCATGTCCAGTAACTCAGGGTTTGACATGGCCTTGTATGTTAAGCAGAGATTGCCTCTGAGTAGATGATATGCCACAGAGTATAGCTGGAGTTTTTTTAGACTGTCAGCATATGGCATCTGCTTTAGGCCTGGGATTCTTTTAGTGAGGTATTTCTGTGGCCTTTCTAGCTGTTGCAGATGTCTTGTGGGGTACATACCAAATGGGGCATTATATTCTATAATGGGTCTAATGAGGGATGAGCACAGTGGGACACTGACCTCCTTTTTTCTGGATGAAAAGCCCTTAGTGATGAGGTGTGCCACATAGAAGGATTTTCTGACTGTTGTGGTGATGTGGTTATCGAAAGTGAGACCACTGTCCACCTGTGTCCCTAAGTCTCTCATCACACTTTCAATGTTTAGTGTCCTGCCACCTATGTGATAATTCATGGGTACATGTTTTTTTCCAAAGGGGATAACTATACATTTCTTGGCATTAAGCTTGAGCCCATGGCTCTGGCACCAGGCATCTGTTTCTGTAAGGCCCTTTTGTAGAATATCCACATAATTTGGAGATTCAGTAATGGCTCCCAGTTTGCAGTCATCTGTGAACTTTGTTAGCCAGAGTCCCTTAGTGTTGGTCTGTACTTCAGAGAAGTATATGCCAAACAGGAGTGGTCCCAGGACTGAACTCTGAGGTACTCCACTTGTCACTTGTCTGGAGCTGGATTTGAAGTCTGCTACTTTTACAGCCTGGGTTCTGTCAATAAGCCAGTTGGCAACCCATCAAGTGGCATAGAGATTTATGCCCAGCTTAGTAAGTTTATCTATGATTCCATAGTGGGGGATAGTGTCGAAGGCCTTGGCGAGGTCCAGATAGGCTGTGTAGACTGCCTTACCTTCGTCCACAGCTCTGAAGACTGATTAGAAGAAGTCAATCAGATTCAGGAGACAACATCGGCCCTTCACAAACCCAAACTGGGTGGCATCCAGTGTTTGAAGGTTGCCAATGTCTTTGTTTATAAGTTCCATGATAATGCGTTCCATGCCCTTGCAGATCAGGCTTGTCAGACTGATGGAATGGTAGTTCCCGGGATCCAAGGTGGATACCCCCTTGTGGAGTGGGATAACTGTAGCAGTGCACCACTCAGTGGGCACGAAGCTTGAAGTGAGGCTATGATTAAACATGACACTTAGGTGAGGTGCCAGTTCATTTTGTAGTTCATGTAGTACACAGCCTGGGATGTCATCTGGTCCCATGGATGCTGTATTCTTAGCTTTAGAGAGTGCGGTTTCTACCTGTGTGGCCATGATTACTGGAATTTGGCAATCTTTTGGTATTGAGATGGGCCCTTTAGGGGGTGAGAGGGGGGTGTAGTTGGCACTAAATCGATCTGCCAGGATACTGGCAATATCCTTGGAATCAGTATATTTAATGCCATTCTGTTGTAGCTCACAGCAGATCTGAGCATTGCCATTTAGATTCTTGACATAACTATAGAATACCTTGTGGTTGTCTTTGGAATCTTTGGCAATTTTATTTTCATAACTAGCTTTTGAGGATTTTATGAGGGATCTCAGCTTCTTACTGAGGCTGATGAGGGAGTTTTTTTGCATCCTGGGATTTTCCTCTTTTCTGCAACAGTTTCTTCCTTCTGTTGTATAGTTTGTTTATAGCAGGGGACCACCAGATTGGCTTTCTTTATTTGGAGAAGAGCATCTTGGTTCTATTTGGGATGCCACAATTCATGCAGGAGTGGATGTGCTCGTACAGTGTCTTAGTGTAGGATTCTGCAGTCAAACTTTCAGATTCCGTCTGCATGGGTGTCGTGAAGCTTGTCACTTCTGACTTCAGTAGCATGAAGTTGGCTTTGGAGAAGTTTTTTTTAAGGAGGTTTCCTTACTAGGGGGTGGGGGTGGGGGTGGGATGCAGATGTCAAGGGTGATTTGCTTATGGTCAGACCTGACCAATGAGGGGGTGACCACTGGTGTGGAGCATCTATCTCCCATGTTGGTAATAACCAGGTCTATGATATTGGAGCCCCTGATGGGACAATGGATTAGTTGATCCAGGGCATTGGAATTTATGAATTCCAAGAACCATTGGGAAAAGGAGTTGGTACCTGAGTAGTTTTCCCAGTTAATGGCAGGGTAGTTGAAATCACCCAGTATTAGGGTGTTTGGTTGTATCTTAATATTTTCCAGGATGTTTAGAAAGGTGGAGTGAGAATCTTGGGGCATGGTGGGGGATCTGTAGCCAGCTACAATTTGGGTTGCAGTCTTACCTAGTATTAGTTGCACCTGGAGAATTTCAGATGTATTGTGTTGGGCAACTAACCTAGAGGTGTGAATATCCTTGGTGAATATGAACACTCCTCCACCTTTAGTGTTTCGGTCTTGGTTTTGTGGCCAAAAAGTGTGGTAAGAGTTGTAGCCTGGTATTGCAGGGGTGCTCTCTGGAGCCTTGAACCAGATCTCAGTTACTACACAGATATCGATGTTCTCCATTTTTAGGAGTGCCTTGAGAGAATGCATTTTGAGGTTTAGACTTCTAGCACTGAGTAGCATTACCTTCAGATTTTGCATGCTTGTATCTGTTACGGTGGTGGTTTTATCCTTTGAACTTTGCCTAAAAAAGGCACTATAGGGGTGGCAAGAGCTTTAGCCAGTAACCTGAATCCCAGGGGTGACAGAAGCAGACCATCTCTGGCAAAGCATCGTGGTTTGTCGATCATGTCTTCCCAGGCAGACAAATACTGGTTCCCCTTTGAATGACACCAGAAGCTTAGCCATTTGTTAAAGTCAATCATTTTGTCCTTATACTGTGGTATCATTCTGGGCGAAGGCAGGATGCTACTCAGGGCTAGGGTTATAACTGCCTGGGCCACATGATCCAAGAGCTCTTCCATGTCTCTTTTCATGTAGTCCAGGGAGGTATGTCTCAAGTCATTCACTCCAGCATGGACAATGACAGAGTCATATTTGTACTTGTTGTGGAGTGACTTGAGTGCATGTGTTATGTGTCGGATCCTGGCACCCGACAGGCAGCTGACTGTAATTTTCTCCTTGTTCAGCCTGGTGAGTGGGACATCAGTTTGCCTGACTATAGAGTCACCTATGACTAAAGTGTTTGGTACATTGTCTTGCCTTAGGGGCTGTTGTTGGGTGGCACACTGGTGTTGTGAGCTATGTGTCACTTTGGTTGTGACTGGTGTTTGTTTGTGTTTCTGCTTTGGAGGTCCTTGTTGCTTGGGCAGGTTAATGTTAAGGGCCTCTGCATATGTGGGTTTAGTGTTGCTATGTGTGGGTGTTGATGGTGTGGGTTTTGAAGGGCTATGAGTTCCTTGAGGTGTAGTGCAGATGGTGATCTTCTCCTCTTGGCTGTCTAGCACAATCTTGGCCGGAGAGAGCTTTGCTTCCAGTTTGGCTATGTAAGTGCTTCTCTCGCAGGTTGTAGTGTTGTGTGGTAGGAGGAGAGGTTTGTCTGTGTACATGAGGCAATTGCTGCATTGCCCCAGTATGCCCAGATTCACCAGGTGGACAGGAGAAATCCCCCGGAAGCTGACCCTTGGACATGCCTGCTTAGGTGTTTTTTTTGTAAAGTTTAAGAGCTGTTTTCCCTTACCTTTGCAAGCTACTTTGCAATTATAGGCTGTTTAGTGCCTACGATTAATTTCTCCTTATTAACAAGGAGAGTTGAGTGCTTGTATCATTTTCAAGTTTCCTTTTGTTTCAAGTTTTCTAGTGCTTTCCTACAGGTTCTAGAGCAAGTGCTAGTCACAGGGGTTCAGATTTTAGTGCTACTACTGAGAAACCAGCTAGTTCTAAGGGAAATGTTTTACTGTTTTGATTTTTGTACTCTGTTCTTATTTTCTGTGTATGTTGTATTTATTATCTTCAGTCATTTTAAACCAAAATAATAAAGAGTAAATTGGATAAAAAAAGAATGCCCACTACAACTTATATTATCACAGCTCATGGAACCTAAACATCTAACCCATAGGGCAAGCCACTACACAACCCAATATTTTAGTCATAGGAAACTCCATTGTGAGAGGGAGAGAGAGAGAGAGAGAGAGAGAGAGAGAGAGAGGGAGATAGATTTCACAATCACTGGGCTGAGTAAGGAGAAAGTCATGATCAGTTGCCTATCAGGGGCCAAGATCTATCAGATCACACAAACACTCAAGTCACTGGACCACAACCACAGTATGACTCAATCATAATCATTGTGGGTATTAATGATCTGAGACATACCTCTCTGACTTTATAAGAGGGACATGATGGAGCTCTTGGAGTATGTGTCCCAGGCCAATATAAGCCTAGCATTGAGCAGCATTCTACCTTCACCTAGGCTGATGCAACAATTTGAAGAAATGATGACAGACTTTTATAATTGGCTTCAAGTGCCTCTCCAAGATGGTATAATATTTGTCAGCATGTGAGGGTATGTTCAACAGATCCTGCTGCTTTGCCATGATGGTCTGCACCTCTAGATTTTTAAATACTAGCTAAAACCTTGTCCACCTCCATATTGCCTCTTTTTAGGAAATGCCAAACTGAAAAGCCTTCCAACATAGTAAAACTAACCAAAGAAAATCTGAAGATGTTAATGCTCAATGCCAGGAGTCTAAAGAAGAAACTCAACTTCCTTCAAGCTAGCCTCACTTTGGAGAATCTAGACATATATGCAGTTATTGAGACAAGGTTTAAAGCCACTCGGCAGTGCAGGACTGAAAAGTCTACTTTACAGGCAATGGCATAAGGTGGAGGCGTGTCAGTTTATATCAAAAACAAACAGTTTCAGTCCTCAATCTTGTCACTGCATGACTGGTCAGAAAGGATGATGTGCTTGAGCTTCATTGTGCCCAAATTGCCACATGCAAAGTTCCATACCATATCTTTGCAAGTTATAGACCCTTTTCCATGACTCAAAGAGTCCATAACACTTACTTAAACTTACTGGAGACACTCACTATTCAGCTCAGTACCGTTTTCATGAGCAAATATAACAGCCCCAAGTATAAACCGGGAGTCCTACATGACCCTATACTTGCCAGCTCGGAGATTCTTAGATTTTGTAAACACAAACACCCTCAATTAGATAGTCTGTACACCACTACAGTTTTAAACATATTGGATCTTATCCTTACTTGTGTAAGTGAATGTTGCACCCAACCCCATGCGTAATGTTCTCTCTGGTAAGGTATGAACATAAAACTGTCTCTTCTGAAATAAGATCTGGGACCACAGTTAACCCTGGAAAATTCAGGAACTATAAGACAAGCTTCCTACTATTAAGTGACAGCCTGGCTAGATTTCATCCTCTCCTCAAACACAGAGAACACTGTTGCCTATATGGAATTATTCACAGGAAACCTATACAACCATATTAATACATTCATAGCGATAGCTGTACCTACAAGGAATAAATACAGATCAAGCTTGAAGAACACACTACCCTGGTGGAATGCCAATATAAATAGGTTTTATAACAAAAATTGAAAAGCAATGAATGAGGGCAAGATGATGCATACTGCCTACCTTGACCTGGCCAAGGTATTTAACACAATACCTTGAACATTGTAGACAATCTCAAGGAATTAGGTATAAATCCCTGTATCATGTGCTGGCTTGTCAACTAGCCCAGGGGAGTCAACCTGTGCAAAGAGGCAATCACTAGTGAAATCCCTCAGGATTGTGTACTTGGTCCACTCCTTTTTGGCATTTACATCTTTGAAGACAAGGCCAGTGTCAAAGGCTTCTGCCTGGCCAAGTTTGCAGACGATTAAAGTATATAGTCATCGAATACTCTCATGACAGCAATATCCTCCAGAAAGGGCTAACAAAGATCAATATTTGGTGCCAGAGCCACAGCTTAAAACTCGTTGTTAAGAAATGCATAATATTATCCTTTGGGAAGTTGGCTACCCTAGGAAACTACCCCATTAATAACACACCTCTAAGAAAAGGACCTCTAGTCAGGGATTTGGGGGTGCATGTAGGCAGTAACTAGGCTTTAAACCACCATGTGTCTTAGGTAATAAGGAAATCATTCTATGATGCTCAGCATATAAGCATGGGCATGGTGTCTAGGTCCAAGGAAGTCACCCTTCAGGTGTATTCATCCCTCATCAGACTCATCATTACGTTCAATTCTCCCTTTGGTATGTACCTGACCATACACGTGTAACAACTGGAACATCCAGAGAGGTTCCTCACAAAAAGAATCCAGGATGTAAATGACATGCCCTTTGTGAACAAGTCCTGTTGGATGAACCTTTTGCTTATCAACAAAATAAATAACATCAGAATTACCCAATCTAGGGACTTAAATCTTGCTTGTGACATACATAGTACATGCTATTTGGACATGTATGTGTTTCAGAGAATACCACTTTTTGGAAACAGGCTTCCTATCCAGGTGAAGCAGAGTTCATCCCTAACCCTATTCAAGCATTAGCTAGACAAGTGGATAGGAAATCGAGAATTCACCCCTACTCTGGCACCTATGTCTCTAATAGACAGAGGCATCCTGAAAATGCTTGACTACCCACACCCTGACTTACAAATATCCCTTACAATGTACCCCTTAAAATAACCTTTAGGGCACCAAAACTTGATGAATACATTTGGAAAGCATTACTGTGCTTAAAATGGTCCATGTGGTCAGTTGCCCTAGTATAACACCATGAACCTACAGTGTTGGCTCATGAGTTACCTAATGAAAGGGTGTGTTTTTTTATTCAGACATTCAGGCAGTAATTTATGCTCTGAAAAAAAAGGATTCTTACATCTTCTAAGGGTCATATGAGAAGTATAGTATTACATAGTTCATGTATTGCATTATATTGTCTTGTTAAAGCTAATGATATCACTAACAGTCTTTCATGTTTGCAGTTGCACAAGTTTTGCTCATTGGTTCCAGAAGCAGACCAGCTCCATACAATCCAACATGAAGCATGGGTCACTAGACAACATAACCAGGTCAACAAAATGAGGGAATCATGGGTTTGAACAAGTATTAACATGCTGTAATGGTCTTATATAGCCTTTAGGGCATATTCAGATTCTTTATAAAACATTTGTATAGCAAAACCTCTGCCATTAATGTATTTATTTAATTAGTGTGGTGAGGTGATTATGACAATTACAGTATGTTTGACTGCACTTAATTTTATAGTTCAGGCCAAAGGACTGGTAGACTTGAAAAAACACTTAGCAAGATGGACGGTATTAAATGGCTGGGCCAAAACTTAGGCTTATAATATGGAAAAAAGATAGACGATGGACTAGGAGTCATTGCTTACTCACTAAAGCAGACTCTGTAGCAGTAATAGGTATTATGATTTAAATGCTAGCTTGGCTATGTTGAGTGCTTCTGCTGTTTTTAATTTCTCCAAGTATTTTGGGTTTCTAATACCATGATGGGAATGGACCCCATACCCAAGTCAAAGTTGATGAAATTGGGATTGTTTCACTCTTTGATGTTAGCCAAAAGTCCACTTCGCAACACCAGCAATGTGCCCAGTAATGATTCCTTCTGCAACTCATATGATGTTACACAAATTTCTAACATATCTAAATATTGTGAATTCTTTTTTATAAGACCAGTTCTTCCTACTAGTACTGGAACTGTCTAGGTATCTTTCTTCCACATGGTTCTCGTTTCTGCCTGCAGATCCAGGTATTTTATGACTTTGTGTCTCTCTGTATACAACACACTGTAGTCACTGGGAGTGGCGATTTCAATGATCAGTGCTACTCTTGTCTTATTTTCTTGGACCACTATATCCAGTTTTCTAGCATCTGTCTTTGGAACTGTTGGTATTGGGTGATCCCATGTGATATAAACTTCATCATTTTCTATTATTCTTTGTGGGTCATGTTTCCAGTGTTTTTCAGCCACTTCACTACCATAATATTTGCACAATCTCCAGTGTAACAGTCTTGCCAAATTATTATGCCTTTCAGTATACAGTCCATCTGCCATTAAAGGGTCGCAACCAGCAACAAGGTGTGTGACTGTTTCCAGTTCGGATTTAGAAAACCTACATATGTCTGTTTCTCCCACATGTTCAATGGACTTTGCAAACCAGTGTGTACATAGCCCACTATCTTGGGCTGCCAATATTAACCTTTCATTTCTTGATGTGAATTCACCTGTCCTTAACCATGAGGCTCTTCCAGAAGTTTTCTATACTTGCAACTATAGTTATGTTTTTTCCACACTTCTTGCCTTCTCATCTGGTCCTTCACCTTATATTCTTTCTTTTGTTTTTTTTTTAGCACATTCTGCTGCTGCCTAGTTTTTATCCACTTCTGGTTTGATTTACATTCCTGCTTGACGTCAATATGCTTCTGCTAAATTAAGCAGAGATGTCATCTTAAATTTATTATCCTTGTATTTCAAAACTTTTACTACATTTGGATTTTGTGAGGTCAGTAGATATGTGTAAAGTCCAACAATTTCTGATCTATACATGTAATCAATTTCAAGGT
Organism: Protopterus annectens; assembly: GCF_019279795.1. NCBI lineage: Eukaryota > Metazoa > Chordata > Ceratodontiformes > Protopteridae > Protopterus > Protopterus annectens. The sequence goes on from NC_056739.1 coordinate 236,431,232, forward strand.
GGCCCATCCCTCCTTCGGAAATGGGAATATATAATCTTGGTATACACTGATTTTTAGAAATCATTTGGTAAGCATGAGGCATCCTTCTTGTTTTAATATCCAGTCTATCCAACACTTTTTGGGGCCAGTCAATCACTCCAAAACTATAAGTTAAGACAGGAAGAGCAAATTGATTTATAGCTTGGATCTTGTTCCTAGATGTCAGCACTATTTTTAGGATTAATTTAAGTCTTCTAAAGTACTCCCTACTGAGTTTTATCCACATTTGTTCATGTTTTATTGCTGATCCTTCATCAATTCCAAAGTATTTATACACTCCCTCTTGCTAAAGTTCTTTTATATCACATTCTTGTCTCAAACTGGTGTTTTCCTGGTGCTGCAGTTTTCCTTTTTTAAAGGTTGCTTTTCACATTTATCAAGACAAAATGACATTCCAATATCATCAATATCATCTGAAAAAGTTTAGACAACCTGCAGCTGTGCTTTCAGTTACTCATCTGATGAGCTTTCCCATTTTCAGTCATTGAAAAAGAGAATATGAGGAGTAATTAGACTTTGTTGTTTTCTAGGAGCCAAATTGTAGCCATGACCTAAGCTGTTAAGTAAACAGATTAATGGATTAATGGCAAGGCAGAATAGCAACGGTGATAAAGAGTCACCCTGGAATATCCTTTTTGAATTGTTATCCCTGAGATAATAATCTGTCCTTTATCATGGCTTAATTGCAAAGTGTTCTACCACTGTGTCATGGTTACTGTAATGTAATCAATCAATGTAGGGTGTATCTTATACATTTTTAAGCAAACTTTTATCCATGAAGGTGGGATACTATCAAATGCTTTTTTTTAGTCAATCCATGCCATACTTAGATTCTTCCCCTTCTTACAGTTCTCTACTATAACTATGTCGATGGCTTCTGCCTTTTTAAATTTCTCCAAGTCTTTTGAGTTTCTAATACCATGATGGGAATGCACCTCATTCCTAAGTCAAAGTATGACTAAAGGTCATGAAATTAGTATTGTTTCACTGTTTGACATTAGCCAAAAGTGCACTTCGGAGCACCCAAAATGTGCCCAGTAATGACTGCTTCTGCATTTTGTATGGTGTTACATGAATTGGTAACATATCTAAATACGATTGTAAATTCTTTTTTATAAGACCAGTTGCTCCTACTACTACTGGAACTGTCTGGGTATCATTCTTCCACATGGCTCTTGTTTCTGCCTGCAGATCCAGGTATTTTATGACTTTGTGTCTCTCTGTACACAATACACTGTAGTCACTGGGAGTGGCGATTTCAATGATCAATGCTACTTTTGTCTTCTTTTCTTGGACCACTATATCTGGTTTTCTAGCATCTATTTTTTTAACTGTTGGTATTGGGTGATCCCATGTGATATAAACTTCATCATTTTCTATGATTCTTTGTGGCTCATTTCCAGTGTTTTTCAGCCACTTCAATATCATAATGTTTGCACAATCTCCTGTGTAACAGTCTCGCCACATTATTGTGCCTTTCAGTATACAGTCCCTCTGCCATTAGTGCATCACAACCAGCAACAAGGTGTGTGACTGTTTCCAGTTCAGTTTTACAAAACCTGCATATGTCTGTTTCTCCCACATGTTAAATGGACTTTGTAAACAAGCGTGTATGTAGCCCCCTATCTTGGGCTGCCAATATTAACTTTTCATTTCTGGATGTGAATTCACCTCTCCTTAACAATTCCTGTGTTCATTCTTGATCAACATGAGGCTCTTCCAGAAGTTTTCTATATTTGCAACTATATTTATGTTCTTTCCACAGGGCGGCCACGGTGGTGCAGTGGTTAGCATTGCCGCCTCACAGCAAGAGGTTCTCCGGTTCGATCCTCGGCTGGGGTGCCTTCTGTGCGGAGTCTGCATGTCCTCCCTGTGGTCGCGTGGGTTTCCACCGGGTGCTCCGGTTTCCTCCCACATACCAAAGACATGCTGCAGGTGGATTGGACACTCTAAATTGGCCCTAGGTGTGCGTGTGAGTGTGCCTTCTGTGGAAGGATGGGCGCCAGGCTGGCAACTCGACACCGTAAAACTCCACTGCCATTCAATGTGCGGACAAGGTGATCCACTGTGGCGACCCCTAACCGGGAAAAAGCCGAAAGAAGAAGAAGAAGATTTATGTTCTTTCCACATTTCTTGCCTTATCATCTGGCCCTTCACCTTATATTCTTTCTTTTGTTTTTTAGCACATTCAGTTGCTGCCTGTTTTTTATCTACTTCTGGTATAATTTCTATTCCTGCTTGACGTTGATATGCTTCTGCTAAATTAAGCAGTGATGTCATCTTAGATTTATTCTCCTCATGTTTCAAAACTTTCACTACATTTAGATCCTGTGAGGTCAGCAGATATGTGTGGAGTCCCATGATTGTAGATCTAAACATCTTTCCCCCACCGATGAGACCTATAGTGGTAGGGAATGGTTGGGTAACAGAGAGAATGTCAACTTATTTTGACAGTATATTGGGACCTTTGGTTAGGAATATACATAATATTTTGAAAGATAGCTATCAATTAATTAATGAATTGGCTTGTAACATCAATGGATTAATGGATTCCGCAGTTTCACTAGTTACTTTAGATGTTAAAAAATCTGTTTACCTCAATCCCTAATGAATACGGCATAGTAGCTGTGAGGGAGGTCATATGTTCAACTGAAGGAATGAATAATGATCAACAGTTACTCATCTGCACACTTCTAGAGATCATATTAACTAACAATGTCTTCATGTTCAATGACAAGTCATTTGCACAGAAATGGGGAGTTGCCATGGGCACCCCCTGTGCAAATTCATATGCAAATTTAGTGGTTTATTACTGGGAGAAAAACATTTTGTTTGACTGTGCATTCTATCCGCAGGTGATTTTTTACAGAAGATTTGTAGATGATATATTACTTTTTTGGAAAGGTAGTGTAGATGAATTGAAAGCCTTTATTGGTTACTTAGAGTCTACCACAGATTTTCTGAGGTTCACCTTAGATTTTTCTTATGACAAAGTGGACTTTTTGGATATAAGCATAACTAAGGACCACATAGGCTCTTTATATACATCACTCTATAGAAAACCATGCTGGAAGAATGCACTTCTACACAACACCAGTATGCATCCCAGATTTGTGTTTTCTAACATTGTCAAGGGACAATCTGTTAGAATTACTAGAATCTGCAAGGATTCTTTGGAAAAGCAGGAATAATTGGACATTATGCATATGTTATTTACAGATAGAGGTTATAATAGCTCCATGGTTAATAAGACTAAGGACCTAATCCTAAATGGAGTAAGAAATGGTAATGGCAATATAATTAGTAATTTCAATGGAAAGAGGAGGATGGGGAGTGGTCCTAGGGTAACTTTTGTCACCAGGTATACATATGACAATAATAAGATGGGAGACATTATTAGGAAAAACTGGCAAATATTAGCAGTTGATCCCATGATTCTGAATATCCCCCTAGATTCAGTTATAGAAACAGCAAAAATCTTAAAAGGATTTTATGTAGGGAACATCTTCACATTGAACAGGAAAGGCCTAGAACAACTAGACTAGGTACGTATCATTGCAACAGATGTAAAATGTGCAATTTTATTGTGAATGAACAGCATTACACTCATCCTACTATTGATTATACATTCAGTCCTAGGTTTCATGCCAACTGTGATAATGAAAATCTGATTTATTTAACAACTTGTGTACAACGCACAGCGTTTTATGTGGGCATGACATCTAGGAAGTTGAAAGCTAGAATGTATAATCATATTTATGATATAAGGAAGAAAAATCAACAGAACGCATTAGCCAGGCATGTTATTACTCATGCTAATCATAGCTTTAGATTTAGACTGTTACAATTGGTAAAGAAGAATAGGAGGGGTGGGAACAATATGAATTACCTAGAATCTATTGAATTTTGTTGGATATTTAAGCTGAGAGCCCATGCAGACCCAGGTCTTAATCAATTCATTAGTATCAAGCCAGTGCTTGATGATCGCAAGTAGTGATATAGCGGGCTCAGCACGATTGTTTGTATTTCATTATTTTTAAATATTTTTAAATGTTTGATTGTTAGGTAATATTAGTTATACATGTTATTTTTATATTTATATACACATCCTTCAAGCAAAGATTTATATCTTAGATATATTGATCAAATGGCATTTATCTCTCTATTTATTGTTTTTAATGTTTTGATTATTTGTATGTATATGGTTGCTGATATTCACATACATTTGAGTTAAGTAGGATTGAGGGTATTCTAAATAGTATACACGGATAAATTATTGATACATTCAATTTATACATAATAACTAGGTATATATTTTATGGATACTCATACATACAAATTGTGAAGTATCTCTATCAATATGTTTGCGTATCTCTGTGATTGTATGTATTTTTATTATTTTTTGATAATTATACAGACTTCTATAATATATGAATTATTTCATTTGAACTATAATTTTAAGCACATAGTTTTTATGATATCATTATTATATTTGATTTTTAATTTTTAATTTTTGTTAGTAGGTTTGCCAGTAGGTTATTATATGTGCATATGAGATTTATATATAATGAAAGTGCACATGTTATTTGTTTTGCTTTGTTATATTTTAAATTGAGTGCTTTGCCAGCAGATTCCATGATGGAAGATCTAGGTAGCTATGCACAATTGTCATAATTGTTTGCAGCAGGCCTTGATTATCCTTAATTAATGATTAAGTGAACATGATGATGGTATTTATACATTGAGAGTTGAATGGTAAAGTGAAATCTGAGGAAGCGTGCTATGTTAGCACGTGAAAGCGCTTATTCAAATAAAGTCTGGATTTTATGTATTATTTCGTGGTGGTCGTGTCCAGTTTTATTACATTAATTTGTACAGATTCTAATGAAATCCCATTGGAAGGGAAGAAAGCACTCAATCTGTTTTATCTGTGTGTGTTTTATTAATAAAGTATCAGCGGGTGTTTCCTGGAGTTGGCGGTTTACTTTTCTAAAGGTCGCATTTGCACATTTATCAAGACCAAATGACATTCCAATATCATCTGAAAAAGTTTTGACAACCTGCAGCTGTGCTTTCAGTTCCTCATCTGATGAGCTATACAGTTTTAAATCATTGATAAAGAAAAGATGAGAAGTCATTAGACTGTGTTGTTTTCTAGAAGCCAAATTGTAGCTATGGCCTAAGCTGTTAAGTAAACAGGTTAATGGATTCATGGCAAGATAGAATAGCAATGGTGACAGAGAGTCACCCTGCAATATCCCCCTTTGAATTTTTATCCCTGGGATAATAATCTGTCCTTTATCATGGCTTAATTGCAATGTGGTCTGCCACTGTTTCATGGTTACTGTAATGTAGTCAATCAGTATACATTTTTAAACACTCTTTTATCCATGAATGTGGAATACTATCAAATGCTTTTTTGTAGTGAATCCATGCCATGCTTGGATTCTTCCCCTTCTTACAGTTCTCCACTATAACTTTGTTTAGCAACAAATGATCCTTTATTCCATATGACTTTCTTTTATTGCCCTTTTGCTCTACTGCCATAATTGAGTTTTCTTCTAAATGACTATAAACTCTGTTGGCATCAATTCCCGTGTATAGTTTGTACATCGTTGGAAGACAAGTTATTGGTCTATAGTTTTTAGGGTAGCTTGCAGGTTCACGCTTATGTAAGAGCATTGATTTTCCCATTGTTATGTTCGGGGTGCATATATAAATAGTTCTTACTCATGGCTAAGTCCTTGTGCAAAGAAGTTAATACTTTAAGCCAAAAGTTAGGTACTCCATCTGGGCCTGGGGTTTTCCATTTATAGGCTTTTCTCAACATTGTTCAATCACTCTGGCTGTTATTTCATCCTATTCTTTATCCATTACTTTTAAACTTCTTATTCTTTCTTTTACTTCTTCTATCTATTTAGCATTTTTGTTATGTTCCACAGGATCTTCATAGATACTTATCCAAAATGTATATACTTTCTCTTTTTTGGCGGTCTTTCAATTTCTTTTACCTTATTTCCAAATTCTCTTTAAAACTTTTTTGGGTCATCAATAAATTGCTTATTTTGTGCTTTTCCTTATATTTATCTTTGTATCTTCTAAGTCTCTCTGCCCATTTTGAAATTTTTAGTTTGTTATCTCCAATAGATAGATGGCATTTGTGTATCACAAGATGTCCTTTAGTATCAGTGTTGCAGTATTCTTCACAGTAGGAATATCCTGCCAAGGACAGCCCAATGGCTGGCTAGTATATGAAAATTTTTAGATCTTGTATATACCATATGTCACACATATGCTCACTGTACAGAATATTCTGCATAAATGTGAGGTATGGATAAAGTTACCCAGAACTTCTTTTCTATCTGTCCGTATGCCATCATCGCTCATCAGTCTGAATACCCATTGCTGTGCCGAATACCTAGCTATAAGACAAGTGCACTGTTGGGATCTTTTTTATTTTTCTTTTGGTCTTGTTCTTTTTTGATATCTAGAGTTCATGTCATAAAACTAGAAGGGAAAATATCAGTGTGGGAGGCAGATTCCCATAAGAATCATCACAAACTGTGACTATTTTTGCTGGGTGCTTCCCACAACCATATATACTGTAGCATTTCTAAAGCATTTGTGCCTAATACTTATAGAAGCCAGTTGTCTGCTCTGGCCATCTATCTCAATAACCAGAGGCTTACCTTAGAGGTAAGGTTTGGCTCTTACCCAGGGTAGCATGGTGAAATCTTCTAACCCTGATGTGCCATTAAGTAAGAAGGACAATAAATCTTGGCTGGATTCTTTGGCTATCCAGCTTCTACTAGACATTCCTCTAGAAGCAAGTGATAGCTCTGTAGACTGTCCAGTGTCTAAGCTGTATTTCTCTGTTGCAACCCAGTCAGAGGTCGGCATAGATCCTTCTTTTTGCACATCCTCTGAAGATTTGCAGGCATCTGCTATGGAAGTCAAGGTGGAACCAAAGCTGATTATCTCTGAAGTCCCTAGACAGATTCTACAGATTCTGGCCAGGGAAGAGGTTCTAGGTACTCTTATTGAATCTTGTCAAGAGTTGGAACCTGCATTGTTTGTTAGGGCTGAATGCCCTACCTAGAAAAAGGAGAAAACTAAGCATACTTCTCTATACCCTAAGGATCCTAAACAGGAATGGCAGAAGTTTTCCTCAGGTCCTGTTTAATGCTTTAATGGCCCTGAAGCCTCCTTAAAGGGTTTCTGAGCCTACTCCCCCTTAGACCTTAACTGCTTTTAAATGGAATAAGGAACCCAATTCCTCAGCTGAGTATTCAGAATCTGATGATGGGTCCTTGTCTTACTCTTCCCAGATGCTTTCACCTTTGGCTTATGGATCTGATGAAGAAAAGTCCATTAGTCCTCAATCTCCTTTTGAGGAATTGTCTTTTGGAGACACTATAGCGAGAATGATGAAATATTTTAAGTGGGATTTTTCTCAAGTCTCTGACATCCAGAAAAGGAATTATGAGCTGCTTCAGGTGGACATTCCTAAACCTTCTTCAGTAACTTCTGTGTTGGCTGCTTTGTTAGACACCTTTATAGCTGCTTCTAAGTCTCCTACTTATCAGCTTCCAGTTCCAAAAAAAAAGACAGGTTATATAAGGTTCCTGACGATTGTCATTTCTTACTTAAGTGTCCTTCTGTTGACCCTGCTGTGATGCCAGTGTCCTATAACAAGTCTTCTACATTTTTGCCCACTTCCAAGCTACTACCTTCAGATAAAGATTCTAGGGCAACGGAGAGAATTGGTAAGGTTTATACTGCTTCTACTTTGGCTTTTGGCCTATCAATTATCAGACCCGTATGACCAGATATACCCTGGCTTTGATTGCCCAGGCTTGTCTGTTTTTTTCCTATCTCCTTAATTGAGAAGCAAAGTCTTCTGTTCTATGTATTTTGAGTTCTGCCTCTAAGGTGTCTTGTCATTCTTTCAAGTGTAGCTATGATGCTGCTGATACATTTTACAGAGCTGCTGCCTTTGGCATTGTTCTTAGGTTTGCCTGCAGTTTTTACCTGAAGACATTAAGGCCAAGTTGCTAGACACTTCTTTGGATAATAAAAATCTCCTTGGGACTGCTGCTTCTGATGTATTTAAGTTTCTTCAGGAAAAAGGTAAAGTTTTTCAGGATCTTAAACATATTTTTGTGTCCCCTATCTCTATGTTTCAGAGGAACTATCCCTCTAGGTATGCTTTTGTTTGCAGGCCGCCTTGTCATGCCACCAAAGACAGGATGGGTAGTAGACAAGCTCCTCCTGCTATGCCTTTTCAGTCTCTTGTGGTTTGGAAGCCTCCTTTATCTGACACACTTGTTTCTCTTTGACATTTTGCCCTCCCCCCCACACCCCTTAGTCAGGTTGCCTTGTCCCTGCAGCTTTCCCTCTGTCTTCCAAACTGGCATATCATTACCTTGAACTCTTGGGTTCTATCTATCATCCATCAGGGTAACTTCATGGTATGGATGACTCAACCTCCTTTTTCAGGGATTCCCCAACCTCCTCTGGAAAAATGTCCTAATTTCTCAAAGGTCTTTGGGTCTCTGGTGGACCAGAGAACCATTCAAGCTGTCTCTCCTTCACAATTAGGAAAGGGATTTTACTCCAGAATGCTCCTGGTCCCTCAAAAGGATGGCACTTGGAGACCTATTCTAGATCTCTCCATGCTCATCACTTTTCTCAAGGTTCCTTCTTTTTAGATGCTTAGTCTTCAAACCCTGTTTCCTCTTGTACTACCATAGGTTTTTATGGTATCTTGGCTCTGAAAGATGCTTACCTTCTTATTCCTGTTCACCTTCTTTTCAGGAAGTTTTAGCTCTCTCTATTTCTTCCTCTGTTTTTCATTTCTTTGCTTTGCCCTTTGGCCTTTCTACTGCCCCAAGGGTATTCACAAAATGTTTAGCTCCCGTGATTGCCTTTTGTTGGGTCCAAGGTATTCAGATTTTTCTATATTTAGATGACCTGTTGCTTCAGTCACCTTCTTCCAGTCGCCTGTTACATGATCTAGTGTTTACCACATCTCTCTTCCAAAATCTGGGGTTCACTATCAACTTTCAAAAATCTGTCTATACTTCCTCTCAGGATCATGTGTTTCTGGGTTGCAGGATTCAGACAGTTCCAATGCTAGCCTCTCTTCCACCTGCAAAAGCTCTGTCCTTGACAGCTTTCTTCCATTCTCTTCTTTGTCTGCCTGCTATTCCAGTAAGAGAGTTTCTTTGAGCCCTGAGATTCATGGCCTCTTCTATTCCATTGATCTCTCCTGTCAGACTGCACATGCAGATGCTTCAATTATACCTGGAGTCAGTTTTGCTTTAGCATTTCCACCCTCTAGATTTCAATATGACTCTCCTTCCTTGAATAAGTGGGAATTCAAGTGGAGAGCTCAGCAACTTTCCCCTCAACCCAGGCCTGCCCATTCAGCCTCTGGTTCCTTCTCAAAAACTGTGCACCAATGATTAAGATATGGGGTGGGGGCTACCTGTGGTCATCTCAAAATTCACCGTCTTTGCATCCCATCTGAAATCAGACCATATCAGCATAAAAAAATGAGAACTTTGATTCTGGCAGTTCAGGCTTTTCACACCATTCCAGGCCCTCTGAAGATCTACATGGACAACACCACAGTGATGTGTTATGTCAACAAGCAGGGGGTCACAAAGTCTTACCTTCTCCATGGGTTGACTCTTCAGACCTGGGATCTGGTTCTCAGTTATTTGTTAACTTTTCAGGTAGTGTATATTCCTTTACACACCTTGGATCTGCACAGACAGCTCAGGTTTTATTTGGATACACCTAAGACCATTCATAACTCTGACCAGCTTTTTGTTTTTTTTCATCCCAAGACACATTGGGTTTGGCTGTTTCTAGGAAAACCATCTCCTCCAAAATAGCTAAGACCATTTTTTTTTGTTATTCTTTTCATGACAGATGTCTGTCTATTTCCATTAGAATTCACTCCACTAGGGCTGTTGTTTCTTCTGGGGCCTCCGTCAAGGGTTTGGACACCAAGTCCTTCCATGAAGCTGCTACTTGGTCTTCAGTGCATACCTTTGCTAAGCATTATAAATTGGATATGATTTCCAAGGCCAGAACAGGTTTTGTTTCAGCCATTCTGCATGTTTTTGCAGGCTCTTCCCAGCCTTCTACCTCTTGATCCTTTCCTTTCCTTGAGCTTTTGTACTCTCCCTACTGTGATGGATACTGCAACAGTGACAAAGAATGACATAGTGCAATTGTATAAAATCTTACAGTAACAGCAATGTCCTTCTTTTCACTGTTGCAGTATTTGCTCCCTCTCTCCAACCTCCTTTTTTCTTTTGGGTTTTGGCTTAGTTCCCCTTCTGCTGAGGCTCTGCCTTTTCCATCTGCATTTTCTCCTTTTAGATGAGCATGGCCTCTTTTGTCCTGTGGAGGCTTTTCTCTTCTGGGGCAATTCAGTTTTATGTAACTGCAGCTGCATGTCACCTTTATGCCTACATCCTGTACGGGGAGCATATATGTGACTTAAAGTACATACAAAACCTAAAGGCTTTGATATACTAGTTTGGATGTTGTGCTATCCTTGGCAGGAGATCACTACTGTGAAAAATGCTGCAACATTGAAGAGAAGGTCATCTACTGTTATGGTAAGAATTTACAGAACTGTACTGTCTTTAGGATCAGTAGGCTACTGGTGGCCTAGAAGAGGGCTGTCAATGGCAGCCATTAACATGGGGGGATCTGCTTGATACAAAGATGAAAGTAGTAATTTGGCTTTCGGCATCCAGGAATGTTAGTTCTGAAAAGGTACCAAGTAATTCTGGATGGATGATGTATGATGCCGATTACCCTGTTATGTAGGTCATTATGTATTACATACTAAATAAATATATCTCCACTGCTGCTCCACATTTCACCCCATTATGTATGACTGCAGTGGGAGACAGGTTTAATGTTATCTCAGTCTGTTGTACTTGCATGAACCTCCCATTACTGTGGCAAGCAGATAAACTGGCCATACATTCTGCCCTTGAGGTTCACTCCTGGATTAAAATAACACAATAACTGTAATGCAAAGATATTCTGTATTGTCCCATTTCAGAGTAGTGAAACTGTGTAATGTATGTTTTATGGTGTTTATTGTCTGCTGTCTACGGCAACAGAGGAGCAGTTAGTGCCACAGGAAATTAAGTACTGCAAGTTTCTGTTTGTTGTGTGTGTGTGTGTGTGTGTGTGTGTGTGTGTGTGTGTGTGTGTGTGTGTGTGTGTGTGTGTGTGTGTGGTTGTGTATGTAAGAGCATGATTATGGCCATATCCATGTATGACTGAGTTTCAGTATATGTGACTTTGTATGACAGTCAGAATGGGACGGTATGTACATGCAAGAACATATGTGTATATGCACATCTGTACATGTCTCTGCAATGGTGTTGTTTGGGTCAGTAGTGGGAACACTAACATATTTCTTCCAACAGTGTGTGATCAATTCAGAGACTTGCTAATATGGTTTCTGCTTACCATTCCTGCATGTCTCTGAACTGCCAGTTAGCTCAGTAGTGCTACAGGAGCACACAGCACAGTGTTTTTAGAACTATTAACTAACCTTTCTGAATACCCTTCCTTAACAGTGTTAATGTTGTTTGGGCAGGAGGGACTATTATAACTCCTCAGCTTGTTTCTAATACTCAATTTTTGCAGATTTGTGGTAAGATTTTATTTTGAGGTCAAGTAATATATAATACAAAGTTAGTAGTATTTAGTTGGTACCCATTTACATCAGTGGTTTTGGGTCAGGTTATATAGAGCTATCTGGGATTTAGTCACTATGATTAACTATACTCTTCTTGATGAAGTGAGCAGTCATTATTATTATATTTTTTTCTCCTTTGGTTTATTCTTTAAGATCAGTCTAGTTAGTTTGACGAGATTTTTTCATCTAAGTTTCTGAATATGCATATATTTGTTTCTTAAATTGTGACTGTTCAAGCAGCTTTATTCATTGACCACTGGTAATTACCTTGGCTGTTTTTTGGCTATGGCTTCCTTTGCTCTCTCTATTATGCCAATATAGGACATCTAAGTGAACTGATTGGTAAATATATACTTTTAATGATTTGGGGTGTGTATTTTAAAATAGTTATTATTACTTGCTAGTGTGGCCAAGATTTGCAATACATTTGAGCAGCTATCCTTTTGGGATTTAACGTTGTGGATGTTTACTTACTGATCTCTTCATGTTAGCCTCACATTTGTACTACTATGGATGATTATTGTAACGTTAAGGCAATGCATGTTGTCCCACTCAACTAATAATCTGATTCACCACTTAGATAGCTTCTAGATACATGTTAGCAGAGGTACAGTATGTGCCTGAAGTTGATGAATGTGATGCAGCTGGTGACCTGAATGCTTCTGATGATATTTGAATGAATTAGCTGGTTGATAGCAATGGTGGTCTTTATAGGTGGGTATAGAACACTGCACTATATATATATATATATATATATATATATATATATATATATATATATATACATTTCTACTAGCAGTACGGTGTACTACACTCTTATAGAAAGACCACTGTTGCTATTAACCATCTGACCCTAGCTTAACACATTAGAGTTTTTTTTCACTTTTTTTATGTTGTACAATACATTCCTTAGTCCTTGTTATAAATGATTGTGATCTCATGCTAATGCTCCACCCATTTGATTTCTGGATATTCAGATCCTGCAGTCTACTTGAAATGCAGTAGATTTTAGATAGCACAGAGAAGTCCCATTGGTTGGGTAGACACTATGATTTCACGTGCATTGACCTGTGATGTTATTTTAGGATAAGGATCTGTTGGTATCACCAGAGGGTAAAGATTATCAGTAGAATTAATGTAGTGAAGGTACTTATATCATCAGCATTTTGACTGGTAGGTAGCAACTGTCCTTCTGTCCTGAGTAGGGCACTTTTATTACACTACATATTAATCATAAACAAATCCGCAGTGGTGCAGCGGTAGCATTGTTGCCTCACAGCAAGAGGTTCTCCCGTTCGATTCTCAGCTGGAGTGCAAGGAGTGCCTTCTGTGTGGAGTCTGCATGTCCTCCCCACTGGTCGAGTGGCATTCCGAAAGACATGCGTGAATGGGCGTGCCTTCGTTGAAGGTTGGGCGTCGAGCTGGCATCTCAGCACCATGTAAATCTACTGCCAATCATTAGCGGATGGAGTTCTGCTGTGGCGGCCCCTAAACAACAACAACATATTAATCATAAACAAGATAATTGTCTTGGATTTTCTTCCTGATTGTGATTCTTTTTTTTCCACATACACCTGTCTTGATAACAGATTCTACATCTTGTAGCATCTTTTTTTTTTTTTTTTTTTGTAGACTAGGCAGCCATTTGTTCTTCCTCCATACCATGACTCCCTTGAGGAAGAAGTGAACTGCAGACTCTTGGTAAGGCATACTGATCATCGGGTTACTTCAAGACATTTACATCATTTTGATGATTTCTTACTCAGTCTAATTCACATGACTCTAAAGTGGTTAATCCTTAAGGAATTTAATATTTTGATCAAAAGGCATGACTTAAACCTCACCATGGAGTTTCTCAGTCTTTTGGTTAATATTGGCTTCATTCATTTTTTTTCATAGACTTAGTGTTAGAGCCAGTGTTATGATCTGATCTTTACATAGTCCATATTATATTTGTCCTCCCCAAGGTACCCCCCAGATTTGAAGCTGGTCATCTGTTGTTATCTGTGGAGGATAAATAGCTATGCTTCACATACTTGACCAGTTCCTTGAGGTAGTTGGTGTAGGTTATTGAGATTCACTTGTAGCAACCAGTAATTTGGCCATTATAACTGCCATAGATACCCTTGCCCCAGTTTTACTGCATCCCAGACCATCTCCATAGGAGGAGCCATGGTCAGGCCATGATCTGCATTCATTCAAAATTAAACAGAGGTTGGAATCAAAATTGAAGACTGGTTTTCTGAAGGACAAGCTTAGTCTGGACCAGAATTATATAACATATAGCACAAAAATGTATTATACTAATATACTTTATGCTGAGTAAATTCTTTGCTACATTGAACCTTCCAGTTGTACATTTCTGGATGGTCGGTATGTTGTATACCTTGGCGTAATTTACCACTTATAGGGTTTTAACTCAAATTATTGATAGGAAGTTAAACAGTTCCTAATAAATATGGTTGCCATGACAATACCCTCTCTACTGACCTGCCAAGCTGAGTTTTTCTTTTTCTCTGGTGTGGAGTATTCAAGTTCTAATCTTGTTGAGTAGAGTTCAGCAATGTGAACTGTGACAGATACATGAAGATTGCTCTGTGCAATACACTTTATGTGGCTTGAGGCAGGTTTCCTTAAGATTGTTTTTGCCTGCTGTGCATCACTGGTCTGTGAGAACAGGGGGAGTTTACTATATCCCTATATCATTTAAGGAAGCACTGATCACCCTTTTACTTAAGAAACTAGTGTTAAAAAAGTATCACCTACAATTTTTTGGGAAGATTATCAAGAATGTTTTATACACAGAGATGATATTCTCATGCCTCTCATCACCTCTGGGCTTAGGGCACGGCACAGTACTAAGGCTACCCTTGTACGAATGATCAATGACCTTCTTTTGTTGATGGACCTGTGTCTGTATGTACTTTTAGTCCTACCTAATATGTCAGCAGCAGTTGGATACCATAGACTATGGGATTCGTATGAGCCACTTTATCTTTTTTCCCATCTGGGAATTTGACAGAATTGATTTTTTTCTTATCACCTGTGTAATTCCAGAAGGTGATGTCTGAAATTAATGTATCTTATCATTGGTTCATAGCTGAGTACAAGACTAGCTGCTTTTGTGGGCCATTTTAAGCCCAGCCAATTTCATTTTTTGTGCTCAAAATAACCTGTCCCATTTGGTTATAGATTGGCATTTTCTATCCCATGGCTGATAATTATATATTACCCCACAATGAGAATAACTGGGATTATGCCATATATAATTTGAGGATCCCATGCATGGGATAAAGCATTTAGGAAATGCCTCTATTAGTAGTACAAGAGGCAGTCCTAGGGTCCTAAGATGGGAAATAGAAAATTTATCCCAAGACTCTTTCCGTCCATAGATCTAAGTTTTGCTTGAAAATGGAAAGGGATGAAATTTGGTTTATGTTAATGGGGAGTGTATTCTACAGTAGCTGTATCCTCTGAGAAATATATCTGTCCCTCCAAACCATTTTGTTGATGTTGCAGAAGAGGTGTAGATCTATATGCTGAGTATTTTTGATGCCATTTGACTTGCTGATGTCTAGCAAATCCATCAGTAATGGGTCATAGGATGCCTTGTATGCCACATAGAGGTCACCTCTTAGCAGGATATAAAATGCAGAGTATACTGGCAGGACTTTGAATCGGTCCATGTAGGAGATGTTGTTTAGGGCATGTATTCTTTTGGTAAGGTATCTCTGTAGATATTCCAGTTGTTGCATGTGTCTGGACAGATGTGTGCCAAAGGGGGCATTCTGCCCAATGACTGGCCTAATGAGAGCAGAGTAAAGAGGGACAATGACATCCCTAAATATAGACATAATCCCTTTGTTTATAAGCTGTGCAAGATAGAAGGACTTTCTTACAATAATAGACACACATTCGTCAAAAATTAGGTCACTGTCCACATAAGTTCCCAAATCCTGAACAACTGGGTCAACTCTTAGGGCTATGTTATCAGTGTGGTAGTTCCCTAGGGTAGACAACTTCCCAAAGGATACAATAATACATTTCTTGGCATTTAGTTTCGGGCCATGATTTTGACACCAGTTATTTATTTGTGAAAAACATTCCTGCAGGATAACTAAGTAATTTGGGGATTCAATGACTGTTCCTAGCTTGCAGTCATCTGCAAACGTAGACAGACAGAGCCTTTTGCTAGTGGCTTTTCTTCAAAAAAGTAGATGCCAAACAGGTGAGTTCCCAGCACAGAACCCAGGGGGACTCCACTGGTGACTAGTCTCTTTGTGGAGGTAGCATCCCCTATTCTGATTATCTGCAATCTATCTGTGGTAATAATCTGTGATAACCTCATTTCATGCTTGAGTTCAGCATCTTCCAGGATTCTGTTGTTGACAGTATGTATGCTGCAATTAAAATATACTGTATTTGGAGAAGTATTTATTTATTATCAATCATATGCTGATGACATTCAGCTGTGTGTCTCGTTTTCTCAGAATTTGATGCCCCTCATTACTATTCTTAAGACTAATTGGATTTTGTTATTCACCAATTTATGCTTAATCACATGAAGTTCAACCCAGACAAAGAATGAAGATGACTCAAGTCATTTTTTGCTTGTTAATTGATTCTCTGCTTCTGTCATAAATAATATACAAGGGTGATGTCTTGATGTGGTTCTTGGTATCATGCTGTTAAGATACCAGATACTTGCAGTTGTAAAGACATCTTATTTACGCTCAAGGCATATTTGCAGGATCAAACATATTATAACATTATTGGACTTGGTTACAGCAGTAAATGCACTGGTCAGATTTATGATGGTACATCTGCATGTCATGTTGGTGACAAACATATCTAGTATGTGTGTTGTCCTAGTTGGGGTTTCAGCAATTTGTTCCAGGTGTTTGAATGAACAAAGTAAAGCCACTTTTGCACTAGTGAGTTAGGGCTAGAGTAAGTTTCCCAGTTGATGGTGGGATAATTGAAATCCCCCATGACCAGAGTGTTTGGCAATATTTGGATTGACACCAGTTTTGTCAAATAGGCCTCGTGTGCATCATGATCCATGGAAGGGGATCTATAACTGATTTGAATGGGGGTCTTACCCACAGTAATCTGAAATGGAGTAACTCCATGGAGTTGTCCAGTCTAACTAGTCAGGAGATGAATTTATTTCTAATATGGATAGAAACACTGCCTCCTTTGGTTTTCATGTTAATTTTCTGGTCTTAAGGTTTGGAAGGCATTGTAGTCTTGGAAGAGTAGGATACTCTCTGAGGCCTTAAACCAGGTTTCTGTGATTGCACAGACTTCTACATCCTCCAGTGATAGAAGTGCTTCCAGGATGTGTAGATTTTGGTTTAAGCTCCTAGTGTTTAGCAGCATAACCTTTATTTTGTTATGGTTGGCAATTTTCATGTCAGCAATTTTGTTTTTAAGACCTTGTCTAAAAAAGGCACTATAGGGGAGGCAAGAGCCTTTGTCAGCAGCTAAAAGCTTAGTGGTGTTAGGTGCAAACCATCTTTAGCAAAGCAGTGAGGTTTGTCGACCATGTCATCTCAGGCTGACAAAAACTAGATCCCCTTTGAATGACACCAAAAACTAAACCAATTATTGAAATCAGTCATTTTTGTTTATACTATGTCATCTAGGCTAGGAACATACCTGACTGGGACACATAATCGTTGAGCTCAGTCATGTCTCTTTTCATATATTCCAGTGAGGTACATCTCAGATCATTCACTCGAACATAAGCTATGACAGAGTCATAATGATACTTATTGCAGAGAGACATGAGTGCATGCATGATCTGAAAACTCCTGACACGTGATAGGCAGCTGACTGTGACTTTCTCCTTATCTAACCTGGCAAGTGGGACATCCATGTGTCTCACTATCGAGTTTCCAATGACAAGACAATGTGTTTTTTGAGTGTTATGTCATAAGGGCTTGGTAGGTGAGACAGTGGCATTGCTATGTGTCTTGGGTGCTGTGGGAACTGTGTTAGTTGTAGCAATGTTTTGTTTTGGAGGCCTCTGGTGTTTCAGTATATTTTTTGAGAGAACCTCCGCTTATGTCAATTTTATGTGTTGGATGCATACTATGTGTTGAGTAGTGGTACTATGTGCATGAGTAGTGGTGGGTGAGTTGACAACCTCTTCAATGTTACTGTTTTGATTGTGAGAGAGCTGGAATTCAAGATTCTTGGTGTAAATACATCTCTCGCACTCTGTACTAGAGTGAGTTATTAGTAGAGGGTTGTCAGTGTACACAAGGCAGTTGCTACAGTGCCTCAGGAGACCAAAGTCAACAAGGTGGCAGGAGAAGCAAGGGTAGTCTAACTGTTCATAATGGTAGGTTTGAAGAACTGTTATCACAAAGGGGATGGTTTCAGAACTGATCTAGGAGGTGCTCTGTAGCTGGATATTTCTGATGGGGTTTCTGGCTGGTGGTTTAATAGGTCATAGCTCACTAGCAATACTTAGACCAGGATTGTACTAAACATGAGGACTACACTTATGTACTGCAGTTGTATCTAAGGGAAAAATTGTTGAAATCATCTGACTGCTACGGCACACAGTTGTGCAGCAGTGCTGCATGACGTGCAAACAAGCACAAATTGGCTCAAACTCCATTGGTGATTTGGTATGAGATGTGAAAATGTGGCCATAATAAATATGGCTGTGATCTGATGATTTAAGACATGCACCAGGAGACACTTCTTCAACATTGCAATATGTGGAGAATTTTGTTTAAGAGAATGGCTAACACTGCACAAGTACTGAGTGTGATGCCCGTGCCCTGGCCCAGCAATCAAGGAGCCTCAATCCTCACCACTAACACCAAAGAGGGTGTCTCATATATGAGGAAAGGATAACAAATACACACAGTAAAAGTGCAATTTCCCTTAAGAGCACACAGAGATCACAGTCAGTCTGGGACTGGTCTCTATCTTGCTCACCAGGTCCCCAATAAGGCTTCCCATTGACACAGCTATAGGTTCCAGATCTCAGCCTAGTGGGCAAGCTAAAATCTCCAGCACCCTCTCTGTCCAACCAGTGCTTTGTGTACTGGCTCAAGTACCTGACATACACATACACTCACACTTTCAGATAAGAGTTTACACAACCGCATAGACACTTCTGGGCAAGGCTGCCACAGGTTCTCCAGCTGTGTCCCTTTTACCCAGACTATATACCATTTGCCACCACCCAGCTAATATTTATCAGCTACTCAAATGCCCTTAAAAGGGTGTCCAGTTATTACTGTGCAACATTATCATCCAATTGGTAGATGTGACTAAACAGACTCAACGCTTATTCGAGTGACTTGGTACAGGATCCTTATATACATGCAATGTACTGTTAGAGCTTAACTTTTCTCTACACAAAACCAGCCACAGTTAAAAGGTTTTAAAATATTTAATAATAAATTATTAAAACCACAAGACAATACTTTCTACTACACAGTCAGTGTTAGTCAAAAGAGTTCAGACATCACACAGAAATATTTAAAATAAATCAGTAGTACAGTTCTGACATGACAGAAAAAAAACACTTAGTATAAACATTCTAATTCCTGGCTACTTCTAGGAGAAAGCACAGTTCTAACATTCTACTCACATAAAGAGAGCATAAGGTAGTGCTGAGTTGGATAGCCCAGACAAAAATGTTTAATAATCTCTGGTTCTCACTGTTTAAATTGCTATTGCAGTTCTGATAAACATTACATCATCTTTTGCACCTTCCTGGTGTTCCCAGGCTGACATAAACTGCATTTTCATTATTTTACACTTAGAGCAATAAAGGACATTCCACATGTAAATTCTGGTCATTAACTTTAGCCTTAAAACATTAGGCAGGAAGCCTTCATCTAGCCGGACTGGAACCGACTTGTAAACATCAAAGGCAGTGATGAAATAATTTTAATTTCAAAGGACCAACAAGAAATGCTTGACTTAGCTTTCTTTACAGCAGAGGGCAATGTTGCCACATTGTTTTAAGTTCAACACTTCACAGCATATGCTTTCATTCAAACAAACAAGCTTATAGTTCAGCCTTCATATTTACAAATGATAGAATTATCTGCCCAATTCTATCTGGCTATGATGGCAGCCTTCACCCTTCTCTACCAGTCTTAACATTTATCCCCCCAGAGAACTCAAGCTAGTTTTTCAAGCGACCCTTGTGAAATGCCGCTTGAGAGGGTCAGCTCTATCTGAGTGCACCTCAACCCATTCCATGTCTTGAGAGCCCATCTGCACTGGCATTGCTAACACCACTGCGGTGCCGCACTGACATATCATATGCTTGCAACCCCATGCTACATATTAGCAACTAGGCATTTTGCTGACTCGCTCTTTTTAACCATGTTAGAGGGTTGTGATCTGTCATAACAGTGAATTTTCTTCCATACAGATAAAGTTGAAGTTTCTGCAATGCCCACACTATGGCAAGACATTCCATTTCTACAGCTGCATAGCATTCCTCCCAGGGTTGAAGCCTACAACTGAAATAAACCACTGGGTGCTCTTCTCCCTCTGAAGAAATCTGGCTAAGTACAGCCCCCACACCATGGTTTGAAGCATCCATCTGCACAACAAATTATTTGCTGTAATCTGGACTGGCTAACACAGGGGGTCCTCCCAAAGCTTCTTTAAGCTTATGGAATGCCTGCTCACATGCTGAGGTCCATCCTACCTTATCTGGCCTGTTCTTTCTTGTTAGGTCTGTGAGGGGAGTAGCTATGGTACTATAACTGGGGAGGAAATCTCTTTTGTACCCTGCTGTCCCTAAAAATGCCCTCACCTGTTTTTTAGTAACAAGTGCAAGCCATGCCTGAATGGCTTCCACTTTGGCAGATTCTGGCCTTATCTTACCACTCCCCACTCTATGTCCTAGGTAGGAAAACACAGCCATACCCACCTGACATTTGCTTGGCTTAATGGTCAACCCTGCCCTATGTAGTCTGCCCAGCACCTCCCTGACATTCTAAAGGTACTCTGGCCAGGAATGGCTGTAGATAGCAATATCATCTAGGTAAGCAAGGGCAAATCCTCCTCATCCTGCTAGGATATTATCTACCAGCCTCTGGAAAGTCACTGGGGCATTCTTCATCCCAAAGGGCATCTTAGTAAACTCATAAAAGCCAAAAGGAGTCACAAAGGATATCTTCTCTCTAGCAGTGGGAGTCAAGGACACCTGCCAGTATCCCTTGGTAAGATCAATGGTTGCAAGATACTTAGCCCCACCCAGCTGCTCTAGGGCTCAACTGTCCTAGGCATGGGGTAAGCATCTGACTCTGTTTGACTATTTAATTTCCTGTAGTCCACACAGAACCTGGTTCTGCCATCCTTCTTTGGCAACAGCACCACTGGGGAGGCCCACGGACTGTTAGACTCTTGACTCACCCCTAGTTCCATCATCTCCTGTACCTCCTCCCTTAGGGTCTGTCTGAATTTCTCAGGAACTCTTAAAGGGGCCTGCCTAATAGGCCTTTGGGGTCCTGTATCCACCTGGTGCTGCATTAGGTGGGTGCATCCTGCGTTCCCAGTGAACATGTCCCCAAATTCCTGCAACACTGCTCAGTTTTCGCAAACCTGGGTAGGAGATAGCTGCTGGGATATTGCTGCCCCTTCCACTGAGGTGTCAGCCCAAGCCTCACTGAGGAGATCAGTGCCCAGATCTCCCTCAGACCTCTCCTGCAGTCCACTGCAAATGCTCAGCACAAGGGTCTCCCTATCATGGTTAAGGTTTCGTCATGTTAACGTGGTACAATTTGTGCCCCTGCCATCTGCCTAGCAGTTCTACTATGTAGTTAATATCACTTACCTTTCTTACCACCTTGTGGGGACCCTCGCAAGCAGCTTGTTGTGTCTGACAGGGATGAGAACCATTACCTGCTGCCCCACAGCATACTCTCTAGCTCAAGCATTCCTGTCATACCACACCTTTTACTGTTATTGGGCTTCTGTCAGGTTCTCCTGGGCTAAGCCCATGAGTTCCCTGTGCCTTGTCATGAGGTTTAGGACGTATGCCACAACAGACTCCTTGTGAGACTCGCACTCACCTTCCCACTCATCTCAAATTAAATCTAGAGGTCCCCTCACTCTAAGCCCATCCAGCAATTCAAAGGGTGAAAAACCTGTGGATTCCTGGGGAACCTCTCTGTAAGCAAACAACAGAGTGAGCAAATATTTCTCCCGCTCCCTCTTAAACTTATCTTCAAATGCCCATAGCATGGACTTTATTGTAGAGTTTAACCTCTCAACAAGACCATTAGTCTGGGGATGATAGGGGGTGGTCTTCATGTGCTTCACCCCATAGGACTTCCACAGACAAGCCAGCAGGTTTGACATAAAATTGATACCTCTGTCAGTCAGTGTTTCTTTTGGGAAACCTACCCTGCTGAAAATCTCTAACAAAGCATTTGCCACCTTCTCTGCCTCAATGGAGGGCAAAGCCACTGTCTCAGGGTATCGTGTAGCATAATCCACTACCACTAGGATATACTATTTCCCCTATGAAACTTGGGGTACTCAGAAGACCCACAATATCCATAGCTACCCTCTGCAATCACTCCTCAATCAGAGACAAAGGCATCAAAGGAGCTTTCATCTTGTCTCCTGCCTTGCCTACCTTTTGGCATTGCTCACAGGTCCTGCAGTACCCTGTTATATCTCTGGAAATTCCAGACCAATAGAAGTTCTGCATAATATACATCTTTGTACGTTTTATGCCCATATGACCTGCAAAGGGAATATCATGGGCTATGGCTAGAAGCACCAGACTGTAGGTGCTAGGCACTACCAACTGCTGTACTCCCTCACCTTCTAGCCCTCCCTCAGGGGTCCACTCTCTCTTTATAGTAACCCTTTGTCCCAGTATACAGATTCTCCCTTTCCTTGAGAATCAGGTGCCACCCTAGCTACCTGCCTCAGGCCTTGTAGTGTAGGGTCTGAGAGCTGAGCCTGTCTCAACTCTCTCCTTTTAACCCATCCCAGCTCCCTTTCCACAGGAAGTCTGGCATCCTCTGACAGTGGTGCCTCACTGTCAGCCTGGACACTACTACTCACCTCTACCTTTGCAGTCACTCTGTCCAAGGGAACATCAGTACCCACAAGCAGCTGTGGCTCACATTCAGTCTCACTGCTACAACATAGCTCACTCCCTGACGTAACCACCTCACCAGTCCTGGCTGCAAGTATGCAGTCTGTCTGGGTCTCCCCCAGGCTACCAGACCCACATGCTTGTCTCCTAGCCTGACCATGTGTAACTGCATAAGCACATAGTACTGCTTCATCCAAATCCTTCTCTCTCAGGACAACTGCAGGATGGTAGTTTAGTACCCCTACTATTGGCATTTTGTCTTCCCCACTTATTGGCTCTGTCACCTTTGGTTCCCCACTTTGCCTCCATGGACACCTTTATGCCACATGGCTACTGGTTGTATTCAAAACATTTAACCCTAGGTCCTGGATGGGAACCTGGACTAGTGGCTTCCCCTGCTACTGGCAGATTCTGTTGGGGCAGTCTGTGCTGCCCACCATGGGTTCCTTTAGACCCATGAGCAGTATTGGGGGTCCCCTTCCTGTGCAGGGCTGCCCTGCTTGCCAGGTAGAGGTCTCCCTTCTTCCCCAACTCATCTGAAGCAGCACATTGTCTATCAGCTAACCAGATCCTCATATATTCAGGCAAAGTGCTAAGGGCTTGTTCCCTCACCAAAAGGTCTGCAAGCCCTTCAGAAGTAGTGACCTGACATCCACTCACCCATTTATGGAAATAAGTGCTCAATTCAGCAACATATTCACACACGCTTTCATCTGCCTTGAATCTATGCTCATGAAACTTTTTCCGATACATTTCAGGTGTTGGCTTAAAAGACTCTAAAATACATTTCTTTACAGCAGTATAATCATAACATGCAACATCAGACAGTTTGGACAGAACAGTTACAGCTTTACCATGGAGTAAGGTGGTCAGGAACTATACCCAGAGCCCTTGGTCAACTTTATACTGTTTACATACCCTCTCAAACATATGAATGAAACTATCAAAATTATCCCCCTCTTTAAACTGTGGAAGAAATTTACTGACCTTGTGTGCCTCTGGATCCAGTTACTCCCTTCCCCATTACCTCCATGACTATGGTGAAGAATCAGCATCTCCTTCTCATCCTGCGTCTGCCTCTCTTGTTCCTCAGCTTGCAGATGTAACAGTTTCTCATTCTCCTCAGCCTGCAAATGTCACAATCTCTCATTTGCTTCTACTTTCACATGCCTGGCCTCCAACTCAAGTCTCTTTAGCTCCAGCTGGATTTTAGAAAGGTTGAGTTGTCCATTCTCAGAGGGAATTATATATCTACTACCAGTCTTACTGTCCTCCTGGTTGCTGTTTTCTGATGCAGCTGTAACCAAGGCTGCAGTCCGGTCTGCCTTAGTCAGGTTTCTATGCACCAGTTCCCTAGCCTGGCACATCTCTGCCAGCTGCCTTCTTGTCAGCTTTCCATACTCCTCTGCTGACATGCTGCCTGCTCACCCTGACTAACTTTAGCTAACAAAAGAAATAAAACAATTGTGATCTGAACTCTGAGTAATCACTGCATGGCTGATTTAGAGTACAAAACACCTTCAAAGCTCACTGTGCACAAGCTACAGGATTCACTCTACCCACACCACTAGACCCCAATTAGTACTTGCCAACTAACTAATATGTGATTTGGATATCCCACCACTGCCACCAGTTAATATGAGCTGGATATCCAAACTACTGCCACAACAAATATGATGCCTGTGCCCTGGCCCTGCAATCAAGGAGCCTCAATCCTCACCACTAACACCAGAGAGGGTGTCTCATATATGAGGAAAGGATAACAAAGACACACAGTAAAGTGCAATTTCCTTTAAGAGCACACAGAGATCACAGTCATTCTGGGGCTGGTCACTCCCTTGCTCCCCAGGTCCCCAATAAGACTCCCCACTGGCACAGCTATAGGGTCCAGATCTCAGCCTAGTGGGCAAACTAAACTTTCCAGCACTCTTTCTGTCCAACCAGTGCTTTGTGTCCCTGACCAAGTACCTGACACACACACATTTTGAGATAATAGTTTACACAACAACAAATACAGTTCTGGGGAAGGATGGCACAGGTTCTCAAGCTGTGCCCCTTTTACACAGACTTTACAGTAGTACCACTTGCCACCACCCAGCTAATATTTATCAGCTACTCAAAGGCGCTTAAAAATGTGTCCAATTATTACTGTGCAATATTATCATCCAATTGGTAGATGTGACTTAACAGTCTCAAGGCTTATTAGAGTGACCTGGTACAGGATCCTTATATCCATGCAATGTACTCTTAGAGCTTAACTTATCTCTACACAAAACCAGCCACAGTTAAAAGGTTTTAAAATATTTAATAAATAATTAAAACCACAAGACAATACTTTCTACTACACAGTCAGTGCTAGTCAAAAGAGTTCAGAGATCACACAGAAATACTTAAAATAAATCAGTAGTACAGTTCTGGCATCACAGAAAAAACAGTCTAAACTTTTTAATTCCTGGATACTTCTAGGAGAAAACACAGTTCTAACATACTACTTAAATAAAGAGAGCATAAGGCAGTGCTGAGTTGGATAGTCCAGACAAAAATGTTTAATAATCTCTGGTTCTCACTGTTTAAATTGCTATTGCAGTTCTGATAAACATTACATCATCGTTTACACTTTCCTGTTGTTTCCAGGCTGACAGAAACTGCATTTACATTCTTTTACACTTACAGCAATAAAGGATATTCCACATGTAAATTATGGTCATTAACTTTAGCCTTAAAACAATTAGCAGGAAGCCTTCATCTAGCCGGACTGGAACCGACTTGTAAACATCAAAGGCAGTGATGAAGTCATTTTAATTTCAAAAGACCAACAAGAAATGCTTGATTTGGCTTTCTTTACAGCAGAGGGCAATGTTGCCACATTGTTTTAAGTTCAACACTTCACAGCATATGCTTTCATTCAACACTTCACAGCATATGCTTTCATTCAAACAAACAGGCGTATAGTTCAACCTTCATATTTACAAATGATAGAATTATATCTGCAATTATATCTGGCTAGGCTGGCAGCCTTCACCCTTCTCTACCAGTCTTCACACTGAGGATGCTTATGAGCTGAATTCCTTAGCTTTCCAGCCTTAGACATTATTGATAGTTATCCAAGTTGGTTAGCTTTTTCAGCCATAGACATAATTGGTAGATATCCAAATTGTTGTGGGTACTATTAGTTGGCAGATACTCAAAAATAATACCTACAATAGACTTCAAACTGAATAACTGTTTTTTTTTTTTTTTTGTGCTCAGCTTACCAGGAATATGAGATTTTACTATTGATGCATTTGTAACTTACTAGATTTTTCACATAGCTTTATAGATCTGAACATTAATCATTCTGATATGTGCATAATATTTTTAAATTATAAAAGTATAATTTCAAATGTTAAAATGTGATTTCCTAATACATGATTGAGTTGTTTTTGTCAAACAAACAATTTGTTGTCAATTCAGTCATGTATGTTTTTCCTTTTGACAGGGAAAAAACAAGACAAAAGGAGTTCGGGAACAGACTTTATCTTGCTGTCTTACCCTTTCCCCCACATTATAGTTAAGGATGACTGGTTGGTAGGTTCATGAGGTAGGAGCTGGTCTCACATAGTAAGGTAGGGCACCATGTACATCTTGGCCTAGAAGGGATAGGGACTTGGCAAGAAAGGGAAGAAAAGGCCTAGATACCTGGGGAATATAATCAGAGGCACAGATCTGTCTGTTACTCTTTCTGACAGGATCTAGTGTGGTATGTTCCGAACTCCTCCTTACTTCTTAAAGGGAAGAGCATTCAATTTGGTGGGTTGAAGTCTTTAGGCAGGTTTAAGGAGGTATACACTAATTTACATCATGCTTTAAAGCAGGGAGCAAGTCAATTTCCTGTATTGCAATGCAGGTTCTGTCACAAGCTGATGCTATGAAGAATTTATAAGAAGCTGACTCCTCCTAAACTGGGTTGTTTGTAAGAGCTTAGAATAGATGTCCAACATATGGTTATAAAAATGGGATTATGACTGATGAAATAAATCATTTTGATCTGAATTGCCTAAGAGAATGGAGAAACTTCTCAGGAATACTGGTGAGCTAAGTTTTCAGCTTTTGAAGCATTAGGCATAGCTTGGAATTCAAAACTCATAAGGTAAGGTTCAGCTACCAGATGTTGGAGTAAATTGTTGCATTCTCTCCCATTAATATTTTTAATATTGTGTATGTTAAGATCAAGGAGCAATCAGGTCTTACTTTTACATTTAGTATAAAATCATACAGCCTTGGATGGCTATGTATTGAGATAACCAGAAGATGTATCATTAAAGTGTGTATCTGATGCAATTCATATCACTTTCTGAAATATGACACAGCATATTGTAAAATAGTGCTTTGGATATATTTCTAGAGAGATGTCATCATAAACAGCTGAAGCAATAACGTCAGTACTAGGTTGAAATCGCCACGAATAACAGTGTTCATGTGTTAATTTGTACCTGAAGCACTACTCTTTGCACAGTTAGTACTATTAACACAAACATTTCAAGATGAGTCTCATGTAACACAATACAAAAGCCAACAAATAGCCATTTAATTTACAATACTAATTTCTCAATCACAAAATTCTGAGACCAAACAAATGTAATCTAAAATGAAATTTTAACAGTAGTTCTCTTAGAGGGCATACCTCCATGGAGGGAACTTTGTTCTATTTCAACTTCCAATTTTTCTCAGCTCCCATGCAAGACAAATATTTTTAAGTAATTTGGCCACAGAATTCTCTAATTCATTCATCTTACAATAAGAAACAAATCTCTGTTTTCTTTAAATATATGGAAACCACAGGTATTAGGGAGACATGTAATCTGTTGATGAAAAAAATGTCTTGTAGAAACCAATGCTTATTTACAGCTTTCTGATGAAAGCATATTCATTTTTGAATTAATATTCTTCAATAAGTCTGATAATATGCTATACTCTGTTGTAAACACTACCACATAATGAGGTTACTTTTCAGATATGAATAGGATATGTACTAGTGAAGAAAGGAAACATATTTTGTTTTGCTTAACAGAATGCTGATATATGTGATGCTTCTTAAGCTAATATACTGAGTCTCCAAATGCTATATAGGTGATGCATATCTGCAAAATATCATGGGGTACTTTACAATTTCAGTTTGATACATAGTGATCCCCT
Organism: Protopterus annectens; assembly: GCF_019279795.1. Classification (NCBI taxonomy): domain Eukaryota; kingdom Metazoa; phylum Chordata; order Ceratodontiformes; family Protopteridae; genus Protopterus; species Protopterus annectens. Next base: position 236,459,290 of record NC_056739.1, read on the forward strand.
TCAACTAGCAATATTTTACTCATAAACTTACTTTCAGTGCAGTATTGTTGCATCACACACAAACCATATGAATGATGGAAGCTCGATATACTTTAAGCAGATATTGCCAATATTTTATGAAAGTGAATTCTAAGTTGTTTGGTGATTGATTATAATAGGGGGTGATTCAATCTGCCACCTGTTGTCTGCAGCTCCAGGTGTCCATATAAAAAAAGTAGTAGTATGCTGCACCTGATTTGAAGAGGGAAAGATTGGGCTATTTTTGTTTAGTTTATTTATTTTTAATTAAATAAATAAAACACTGCACTGTGCATTTTACAGAAGTAAGCTGGAAGCCTCACTGTTTCTGATGGGTGTTCATGTGAAACAGACTTGAAATGCATTACTGTCACTATTATTTTATCACTACTATTCCTCTGAAATGTACTAAATTAGCAAAATGGCTATAACTGCTTGCTAGGGGTTGGAAGTCTGTCTGTAGATGAAGGCAATAAACCCGCTTGCTACCTGCTCATTTTAAATGGTCATTAATCTGGCTTTGCAGAATAAGTGTGCATTTGTGTGAATTAAATTGGAATACTACACTGTGGCTATTGCACATTTGTGTGAAATAAACTTGAAATATCTTATCGTGGCCATTACAATTATTATGGCTATAATTGCCATGTATGAGGGTTATCTGTGTATGAAAGCAGCTATCTTTCATGACTGCATTTGCAGTACTAATTGTATCCATGTAAAACAAGTAGTGATTTGTCCAAAGCACATTGCAATACTTTAACTGCTGGCCCTTTTATCAGAATCAGACATATATGGGGCTCACAGTTAAAATAACTGTAATTGATCAGTACAGACATTGTTGGATTATAATGACAGCAGTCTATATCATCTTTTATGGTTGAAATATTCTGAAACGGGTATTTTTTTATCAGTAGGTAGCAAATTATATATATATTATATATATATATATATATATATATATATATATATATATATATATATATATATATGTATTTGTTAACCAGGGTAGTGTAGCATTTACAAATGTGAGGTGCCAGTGTAGTAGAGATGTGAAACCCCCATATAAACACAAGTGTTCCATACAGCATTGCCTCAAAAGAATGCATTGTAATGAAAGCACATAGTGGGATGTTATAGAAGGTAAACATACATATCATAATATGTCATTTATGAGGAATCAACCCCACGATGCTGATAGTCTGTAAAAGGAAAGCTGAACAATACTAACTTTTGCTCAGCTATGCTTAGCCAGTATGAGCATTACTTAAATGTATATTCTAAACAAGAATTAGCGTAGCTAAGCAGATTTGCACACTGGTAAGCAGTGCTTACCATCGACACCTTTAAGCAATGCTTATACCAGCTAAGCAGGTTTGCTTGGTGCTTAGCTAAGCTTAGCATTTTCAAAACAATTCAATCACAGCAAAGGGTGGGAAATTGGCCATATTTAAACCTCACCGGTAGCTCAATCCCAGTTGTAGCTCCCCACTATAGGCACTATGGCTGGTGCTGGAAAGGGTGTTCACTTTCGGGTGCAGCGCCAGTGCATGCAGGTGTCCAGGGTCATGGTAGGACTCCTCATAAAAAAAAAAACATGATATGAGACTGCTGCAGGGCAAGTACCAGGGCTCCCAATACAAAGTGGAGGCCTGGGAAAGTCTCACTCGTGATCTCACTAGTGCCACTGGCATCCCTCGGACTGGAAAGCATGTCCGACACCACTTTGCCGACTTGAAGCAGAGGAAGAAGGAGCTCTTGGACCAGTGGGTCCAAGATGCATGGCAGAGGGATGTCCAAGGCATGTGTAAGTATTAATATCAATAACTGTTTACCAACGTCCAGCCTGTGTATGATGGATAGGTATGCATAAATGTTTCTCTATCTTCTTTACAACTCCAGCTGAGCAGGCTGTGAACCAGGAAGCCCATACAAGCAGGCTGCTAAGGCTGCATTGCGAGGCTAGTGAGTAACAATCTAGCTTGTAGTATTCATACAAAATAACTATAAAGGAGTAGAATGTCACCTTGCAGATTTAAAAATAGGTATGGGTTGTATTGAATAAGCCAGGCAATGTTACAGTAATAGTCACATATAGGTTATATATAAATAAATCTGTAACTGCCTGTCAATGATATTAAAACCCTGGACTGTTTGTATTTACTTTGGCATTGTGCTAATTGAAATGTGTGCAAGTTATGCACAGCAACTATAGATCTGATAGCATTAAACAATCAAGTATCATCTGACAAAGTTAGTGCCTTTATAAGACATAAGATTAACTGATATGAAATGTTTCATGCACCAAGATCTGATATCTGAATAGTAATTTTGTGTTAACCACTGTTTTCCACACTGTGCTATGTCAAAAGGTATGTATAGGAATGTATGTATAAGAATGTCATAATTACAAGGTCAGATAGTACAACCAAGAGAGTATTAGACAGAAAACATTCAAGGAAGAGACAGCAGTTTCCCAATAGCTTGTTCTGATGAAACACAAAAAACTTTTGTTGTATTTTATAAACAAACAGGCACGGTTTGAATCCCAGGAGTGGTAGTAAGCTGCATGCATAATTTCACCTAGGATTTTGTGAATATGTGTAGAAACAGACAGGTAGTGTTAACAGAAATTTTCTCCACAGGTCTGCCAGGTAAGAAAAGGTATAAAGTAGCTATAAGAAGGCTGTAGTTATACTGTGTCCAGCACCCATGGTCCAACCCCAAGGCTGCAAATGACAGCAAGATAAGTATATACACCATGTAGTCTCCCCCAAGAAATGTTCAAGTATCATGCTGTCGCAGCTACTGGCCCCTGCTGCCAACAACCAGGGTGACCAATAGAAATCAAGGCAGAGTATGGCATTAGTGCACACACACACACACACACACACACACACACACACACACACACACACACACACACACACACACACACAGTATGAGTGCACATATGTAACCCTGACTATGTGAATATGGGTAGAAACAGTCAGGTTGTGTTAACTGAAGTCTCCTCCACAGGTCTGCCTGGTAAGAAAAAGTTTAAAGTAGCTATAAGAAGGATGTAATTATACACTGTGTACAAACATACTACTGCTCACCCAAAGCTATAGGTTGTTGTAATAATGCCTGTTGAGTAATGGTTAGAGTAATGATCATTAAAGCTGTGATCACTGCAAGCCATGGCCACCTTCACCCCACAGTGGAAAGTGAGCAGTCAAGCAAACAATGCAAACCAATTTCACCCTCTGATATCTTCAGTGTGGTATAATCACAAACAATTTTCCCCTTAATATATTTTAGGTCTTAAAAACTGCAAAACACAAAAATATAAAACATACATATTTCAAACATTTCTATATAGGCTTTAACTTATATTACAAACTTAACTACTAAATAGTATATTAAATAATTCTTAAAGCATACAAAAACTGAACATTAAAGAGGATTTATTCAAACTAATTATTGTCATAATAACAATTATTACCTATCAATGCTCATTTAGACCTGGTCTATATAAAGCCCTCAAGTTTGTAATCCATAGTCTCTTTTTATTAAGAATAGAATGCTTCATTATAGCTGACATTTTTTTTACCTAAAATTGCATCTATACCTACAAATATAAAATATGCTGTTTCATGTTCCAATGTATGTTTATAGAGTGTGCTCCTTTGCCTTGTACAATTAATGTCACTAAGATGTGTAGCTACTCTAGTCTTAAAGGACCTAGAAGTTTGTCCTATGTAAAATGCTCTACATTGACATATGGCCATATAAATCACCCATTATGTGAGTCAAGTAATCAGTGATCTAATTTTAAATGCTTTCAGGGCATTCACCAAAGTGAATGATTTAGTTTTGGAAATTGTCTTGCAATATACACAGTTATCACAACAATTACTACCCCTAACTGCATTAATCTTAATATTTTTTGTCTCATGGTCCATCCTTTTATACCAAGAAAATAATTCATCTATATTTTTCCTTGGTGATAGCTATATGAGCAATGGTCATCTAGGCATTGATCAAAAAAAAAATCTCAGATTTTAATATGTGCCAATATTTATTCACTATTTATTTAAATCTAACCAAAAATTGTAGTTAGCCTTATTTTAGGAACTATCCCATCCTCATTTTCTGATGATCTTTTTTTTTTTTTTTTCTGTTAAATAGTGTTTGGTCTTTAAGTTAAGAGCTCTGTCCTTCACTGTTTTGATTTCAGTTACATTATGCCCTGTTTTTATAAATCTATCACTCATTTTTTCAGCTTCTCTCCTATAGTCAATGTCAACACTGCATATCCTTCTCAGCCTTTTAAACTGTGCCTTTGGAATATTATTAACCATATGTCCTGGATGACAACTACTAGCTTCCAAGACTGATTTTTTTGTGAATGGTTTCCTATATAGACTGGTAACCATAGTACCATCTAAGGCCTTGGTAGCATTTACATCCAAAATATCAATAGTGGATAGATCAACTTTATCCAAAAATCTAATATCAAACTTATTGATATTCAAATATATGTAGTGCAGTCGGACATCAGATCCATACTCTGAACCTCTTATTGCAACAAATCTGTCCAAAGGCTGTAAAAATGCAGGTCAATGGGCCCAAACTAGGGACCACTTTTAAATATTGTCCTTATACCTCCATGCCCAGCAGCAACTGGTCTGCCTTGCAAAAAAATAATAAGTCCTGCCAACTCTTGAACCCAGGGCCCTATAAACTGCAATCAAAGCATTGTACCATTACACCATCTGTGCTCTATAAAATAGTGATGATTTTCCAAACATATCAGTTAGTACAGTCATTCAACAGTAGGGAAAGGAGTCTGTAGAATCAGTCAGTTTCTCTATATATACAAGTATATGTGTATGGAGATGGATATATGTGGACAAATATATATATATATATATATATATATATATATATATATATATATATATACAGAGAGAGAGAGACATCTAAATTTATATCTACATATATGCATACACACATATACAGAAAGGTGAACATATATATATATATATATATATATATATATATATATATATATATGTGTGTGTGTGTGTGTATACATAAATATACATAAATATATAACAACTACAAACACATGCAATCTGAGGGTCATGCTGCTGCACCCTAGAAGTCTAAATCTGAAAATGCACTCACTGGAAGTATTCCTTAAAATGGTGAACAATGACATCTGGTCTGTAACAGAGACCTGGTTAAAAGCAGCAGGAAGAAACCCTGTACTACCAGCCTATAACTCATTCCACACCTTTTGGATGCAGAACTTGGGACTGAAGCTCCAAAGGTGGTGGTATTTCCATATTCATAAAGGATGCACACACTGCCAGAGTTGTATCCCAACATTATGCATCACAGATCCTGCAGGTGTAGCTAACATAGGGTAAGACAGTGGTTCAGGTTGTAGCCTGCTATAGGTCCCCAAACATGTCCCATGACTCACACCCCATGTTCCTAAACACCCTGGAGAATATTAGTGTCCAACCTAACATTCTCATACTGGTTGACTTCAACTAACCCACCATTAACTGGGAAAACTACTCTTGCCCATCACATTGACCTGGTCCTTTCTAACATGGGCAACTGTTGCTGTACACCAATAGTCAACTCCTCCCTTGTTAAATCTGACCACAAAGTAATCACCTTTGGAAATCCACAGCCCTGCCACCCCCCCGCACAGAGAACCACTATGGAAAGCCTTTGCAAAGCTAACTTTGGCCTCCTAAAAACAGAAGTGGCTAACCTCTTGGCAGCCATGCAAATGGAGATGGGTTGCATGACTGCTGAATCAAATAACAATACACTATGAACATGTACACAAATGCATGGATACCACCATACCCAATAGAACCAAGACAGTCACCTCCAAAAAAATGAAGCCAATCTGGTGATCCCTGGCCATAAAGAAACTGTACAAGAGAAGGAGGAAACTGATTAGAAATAAGGTGAAGTCCCAAGACTGGAGAAAAACCCGTATCATCCTCAATTAAAAGTTGAGATCCCTCATCAAAAGCTACAAAGCTAGCTGTGAAAACAGAATTGGAGCACATAGTAAAGAAAAACACAAGTCCTCATACAGTTATGTAAATAATCCCCATGACAGTACCAAGATTTGCTCTGAGCTACTGGACAATGGTACCTCCTAGACTGACCCAACAAATATTGCCAATATACTGGCTGACACATTGAATGCAAACTTTACCCCCCCCCAAAGATCCAATCACAATACCAGTACACTGCCAAACACCCAATATTACTGCTGCACAGGTTAAAACACACTGTCCAAGGCCAAGAATACAGCTTCTATGGGACCTTACAATATCCCTGGCTGTGTTCTACATGAACTACAGAGTGACCTGACACCTAACCTGTGTGCCCTGTTCAATCACAGCTTCCCCTCAGGCTTTGTCCCTACTGAATTGTGCACTGTTACAATTACCTATCTCCACAAAGGAGGAGTGACTACAGACCCTGGGAACTGACGCCCCAATAGCCTGACAAGTCTGTTATGCAAAGCTATAGAATGCATCATCATGCACATAATAAACAGGGATATGGAAATCTGCAGACTCAGGATCACACACAGTTTAGTTTTGTGAAGGGTAGGTCATACCTGCTCAATCAACCTGGTCAACTTCTTGGAGTCAGTCACCTGAGCTGTGGAAGAAGGCAAGGTGGCATATACAGCCTACCATGATCTGGCCAAAGCCTTTAGTAACATTCTCCACTCAGGAATCATGCAAAAACTCACTAAGCTAGGCATCAACCTCTATATCACTAGGTGGGCTGCAAACTGGGTTGCAGATAGAATTCAGTCTGTGAAAATAGCTGACTCCATGTCAGACTGCTGAGCAGTCATAAGTGAAGTCCCACAGGGTTCTTTACTGGGTCCTCTCATGTTTAATATTCACTTCTCTGAAGTCCATGCCAACATGAAGGGTCTCTGGCTGACAAAGTTTGCAGACTTTTGCAAGTTGGGAGCTATTATTAACTACCCAAGTGATCTTGGCATCCTGCAGAAAGTCCTCACCGAGACCAATGACTGGTGTCAAAGTCATGGCCTTAAGCTCAATGTCAGAAAATGTGTTGTCATCCCCTTTGGGAAAAACTTTATTCCCATGACTTACCACATCGATAGTAGACTGCTGAACAAAGAAGGTGTTATAAGAGATCTGGGTACATAGGTTAACAGCAATGTCTCTTTTGACCATCACATTGCCACTGTTATCAGAAAGTCCTTCTATGTGGCATATCTCAATACTAACGGATTAGCATCCAGGAAGGAAGAGGTCATTGTCCCCCCTGTACTCTTCTTGACAGAGTGACACAGTTTGTTTCAGCATACATATTCTGATGGATGTGAGGTAGGTAAATGAAATGTATGTCCTCATTTTCTGACAACAACCACATCATCATGGTGCTTTACCAGAGAAATGAGAATAATCTGTAAAACAGGCCATATGAGCAATAAACCTGGACATCCTAAAAAAAATCCAGCCAGTTGAGAACTCTCAACAGCTCAGAATATCTTACTGCAATGAATCTGGACCAAGGCTAACAAAGTGGGGGGTGGAAGCCATGAAAATGGGGATGTATCTAAAGTACTGGCATAGATAAGCTAACACAGTTGCAGTAGTAACACCCTCCTGTGTGCTCTAACATATATTTAGTGAAATAGCACAAGTAATTGAAATAGGAAATCTGCTATGGGTAATTACACATGTATTTGCAAATATATCAGGCACAACAGGGATATAACAGCACTGACAAACAGACACCAGTGTGAAAGTGCATACACACAACCAACCAATATCACCACAGTCACAGTCACATACTGGTAAGTCAAGTGAACAGTAGAGTATATGGACTGTGTCAACAAATACATCGTTTGCCACTCATACTCTAGACCTACATATGCAGTCCCAATTCTCAGTATAGTCTGAATCGGGCATGTCTCCGTCTGCCCCTTCAAACACATACAGCCAACAGATCAGCAGAAACTGGAGCAGCATGCATAGTCAGATAAAAAAGGAGCCATAACACTTACTTCATCCCCCTTCATACACAGCCCGAATAACATGTACACATGACGTGTGTACACAATCCTGACAGTCTGTTAAAAATGGCCAGACATACACAGGCCTCTCACATGTAGAGTTCACCTCAGAATGTACCGGCTCAGAACTCATATCAATGGCCTCTTCCTTGACATGTCTGTAGGTCTACTTCATCACAGGGATGGTAGCAGTAATGAAGGCAAGAAATAATGATACTAAATATGTCTGGGCCTCATTGACATCTGAACAAAGCCTGACATCATTAGGGGACAGACTCACAAACACAGGGGTAGATTGGACATACTGCTGTCATACATTGAGACAGCTGTAGATGTTACTGGGTTTGTTATAACATATCCATTATGAGGAATATGAAGTCAGTAATACCAATAGACGTGAGTATTTACTGACTGCACTCCCCAGAGTCTGTGACTGATTTACCAAGGACACCAACTGTCTAGGGAATGGGCAAAACATAACAGGCAAACATGTGGCCAGTCTCTGGACAACATGCCAGTGGAGAGGTATGTCAGCATCACTGTCAGTCGTGAAGTCACTCACTAAATGCATGTCCACACAAACTCTGTCAATCTATCATTCCACCATGTGTATAACAGCACTGATAAATGACCACAGGTGGCAAGACAAATCCAAGGAACAAAATATAATCCACATAGACAAGTTTTAATTTTAAAAACATTTCAATATAAATACAAATACTAAATGAATAAGCATGAATAAATAAGCAAACATGAATAAAACTGACCAAGAATGAACATGCATGTTTTTAAATATTTGCAACTTTTGCTTTTAGAAGCTAATTGATGTTCAGCATGTGACACTTTAAATAGCTGCATTTTGCATTAGTTCTGTTTGTCTGATGATGTCTTGCTCAAAGAAGCAAGACAAAAGTGCTTACACTACTTGTTTTTATGAATTAGTACTTGTCTCTGTGGATTATATTTTGTTCCTTAGATTTGTCTTGCCACCTGTGATCATTTTTCAGCATTTTTTGCAGTTATTTTTTACAAGTTTGTTAGTGGTTTTTGTTTGTTAACCACATGGCTGCAAGTGCAAGTTCCACTCAGGAACCTTTGTTTTCAGAAGAAAATTAACCTTTCGATGACTCTAGCTGCAACAGTTTGGATTTAAAACAGTTGCTGAATGTTGTATCTGCACTGACCAAAAATGTGGATGACCTTACAACTACTGTCAACAACTTATCTGTGAAGTCTTGTACCTCTGATTCTAATCAGCAGCAGGAACCTGCCAACAACAATGATAAGGTTAGCATTTTAAATGGTGAGCCTGAAATCCCGTATAAACAGCTGAAGCCCATAGGCGTAAATCTTTCCTTACAGCTGACTCTGCTGTCCAGTTGGGAGCCCGGACTGAAACGAGGGTTTCCCAACTTAATTCTAGTGTAAACAACAATGCTAGTTTAAATAACATTGCTTGTGCAGATTCTAGCCATTGTTTGGGAACTCATAGGGATATGAGTGTTGCCCAACCTGTCATTACTTTAAACACTGTTTCAAATACTGTTGCTGGTATGCATCCTAAAGACTGGTTGAATGAGCCTGTTTCATTGAATACTGACAGTTCCCGTTAGAATGGCAATCAGTCTAGTGAAGCCGTTAATTTCAACATTGTAGAAAAATTAAAAATGTTTGACAACAAACTCTTTAAAGTTAAAAAGCTGCAGCTAGAGATTGCTTACTTCAGGGAATGCTTACAAAGACACCAGATACCTAAAGGGTTGAAATCCTGGCATTTTCCAACAGGCCTAGTAAGCAATTCTGGTTTTCATCAGGATTTATTATGCTTATTTGATAAACATGGCTTTGAGGTGATTGAATTATACGTTAAACATTATACAGTCATTACTGAGGGACTGAACAAAGAGAAAGAAGCACTTGACCAAGGTATTAAAATGGACCCAGATTTTGATAGATACAAGTATGAATATGACCATATTTTTACAAGTATTAAAGGTCAGATATCCAAGCTGAAAGCCACAAAAAATAAAAAAAAACTTGTAAGGGACAGTAATGACTACAGTAAGGGATCAGCTTACCCTAAACCTCCACCTGCCCAGGTTTGGCTTAATCCCTCGACTCATTCTAATAGTAATGAATTTAACCAAGGTCCAGATAGACCACATGTTCAGCCCTCTGAATACAGCTATGCTGAGGCACTAATTGAACCACAGAAGCAACAACCTGAGGGCTCTAGTTGGAATGGCCGATTGCAGAACAGCACCAGAAGTAAGAACACGTCAAGGGGTATTGTCACTAATGCCAACCAAGGGAACAATGCCAATCAAAGGAACAACAACTAGGACTTTGCTTCTCCCAAAGAAGAACCTATTTTTGGCAACAACCCTCAGAATCATGAGAATAGTTCTCAAAATTTTCACAACCAAGGCCGTTTCCAAACCAATTCGACCAACAACCCGAGGCCATTGAATGCGAAGGGCCCAAGATTGAACTGGTCATCCCAGAGATAGTTGCTATTCTGGCTAGGTATAACCTAGCTAGCGCTTCTGACAGTCAACACCAGTTCTTACAGTATTGTATTTAATAGTGACCAGGACTTTAAAATATTTAACTATTCAAGCATGACTGTGGACACAGCTTTGGCTGACCTTCTTGCCAAAGGTTTAACTTTCGTCCCTGACCAGAGAGCTAATCTAGTAAGGACAGTTGTTGATTTAAAACTCTTCACAAATAAATTAAGTTTGGAGAGTATATTTAAGAACCAACCCATGGTAGATAGAGAATGCAGAATACCCAGTGTATTTAACCCACCTTTGCCTCCTGCCTTCTTGACTTTTGAACGTGTATGTGAACTGGATTTAAGTAATATTTTAGATAGTAGTAAATCTGTTTCTTTCAGTAAAACTTTGAATTTTAATGAGTTAGACTGGGATAGGTTGAATTCCTTACATTTTCAGAATGTTAAAATAGTCAAACCAGATAAAGGAGGTGGCCTTGTGTTTTTTGACAAATTCGATTATAGAGATCGTATGCTGAAATTGTTGAATACTGACAATTATATATCAGCCTCATTGAATGAAATGAACAAATCACAACAAAAAGTTAAGTTGTTTGAATGATTTGTTCATAGAGTCTAGGATTTCATTGGACCTATATAATTATTTGTCATGCTTGGCCCCACTGACGCCTGTGAGTTTTTGAATTCTGAAGGTTTACAGGAAGTTAGAGGATCCACCCTTCTGGCCTATTGTGAATGGAAGAAATCCCATTACTTATTCCATTGCTAAGTACGTTCACACAGTTTTGAGGAAATTGGTTGAAAGTGCGGACCATATTTGGAAAGTCTCTTGATCCTTTCTAAGTAACGTCAATGGCCTTGAATACAGAGATCACATTGTTTTCCTGACCATTGACATTAAGAACCTGTATACCATCATACCTGTGGATACAGGGATTAAATGGGTTTCCAATTTCATGACGGATAAGGGCAGTTCAGTAAGAGAAATTGAGCTAGTACAGGAATTTTTTGATTTAATTTTGACAAATAATTATTTCATGTTTGAAGAGAGATATTATTTTCAAAAGATGGGTGTTGCAATGGGCTCTCCATGTGGGGCTAGCTTTGCCAAACTCGTGATGACCCATTGGGAGCAACACTTCGTCTTTAACAATGAGTTTAGCGCCAATATCTACTACTGCACTAGGTATTTGGATGATGTGTTCATCATGTTTGATGGCTCTATCAAAGACATTCCCAAGTTTATTGATTATTTGAATGACTCTATGAATTTTTTGTCCTTCACATAAAGTTCAAGTACAGAGAATATAGCATATCTGGATGTGGATTTATATAAAGATAGAGGGAACCAAGTGTTCAAAGCTAAGATTCACAGAAAATCCACTTACTCCAATTCTTTCCTTCACTATAACAGTAGTCACCCTTATCAACAAAAGAAATCTGTTGTTAAGGGCCAGTTGGTGAGGGCAGTCTGCATGGTTTCTGATGATGAATTTTTTGTGAAATGTCAAACCTTGAGGAGAATGTTTCTGAAACGGGGGTACCCTAGCCAACTTTTAGAAGAGATGATATTTGAGGTTCAGCACAAGAGAAACAGTGGCATATTTAGTCCAATACTTTCAACTAGGCATGTAGCCCCCAACACGTTGACATCTTTAGTTGAGCAGAGCCAGTCATATAAAGCAAACCCACCCAAGGTGACTTTAATCACATCATTCAGTATTGATGCTAAGTTAGTACGACAAATTTTATACAAAAATTGGACTCTACTTAGTTCAGATACAGATATGACTTCTATTCTTGAATCCAGACCTAGAATTGTCTATAGAAGAGGGAAGAACATTAAAAGTTTGTTGGCGAGGGGTAAGATCCCAGTAGTGAGAGATCCAGACATGTATAAATGCGAGAGCTGCTCCCAGTATAGATTTATAGAGGTGGGTTATACCTTCTCCATTAGAGGAAGAAAATATTACATAAATAAAATATTTAATTGTGCCACCAAGGGACTGGTCTATTTAGCAAGCTGCAACCTCTGCCCTTGTTTCTGCATCGGTAAGACTGATTGTAGATTCAGTGGCAGGGTTTACAAACACATTTAGAGCATCAGGAAGTTAAAATTGGAGAATGCCCTGGCTAAGCATGTGCATGAACACCATCAGCACAGTTTCAAGTTTAGGGTGCTTGACCAAACTGAACAATATCCCAGGAGGGAACACCTCACCCTTTAGCTAGATCTGTGCGAATTATTATGGCAAATGCAATTGAATGCCTACAATGCTCCAGGGCTAAATGATGTGTGTTCCTTGTCTTGTGTTTTAAAACTGAAGAGTCTGCAGAGGTAATGGATTATTTCTTCTGTACATTTGTTGTTTGTTTACATCACTGGACCATAGTAGAATTACTTTTGTGATTTTTTATACTTTTTGTATTTTTTGTAGTATATTAGTTAACTAATACTGGGTAATGGTGGATATTTGATTTTACTTGCGGGTAGTTCTTTTAAATGCATTTATCATTTTGCACATCAAGTGATTATTTAGCACAGTTTTAAAACAAAGTTTTTTATAATATTTTTTAAAATCAGGTCATCCTTGTGTGCATGTTCATTCTCGGTCAGTTTTATTCATGCTTGCTTATTTATTCATGCTTATTCATTTAGTATTTGTATTTATATTGAAATGTTTTTATATTTGCAACTTTTGCTTTTAGAAGCTAATCGATGTTCAGCATGTGACACTTTAAATAGCTGCATTTTGCATTAGTTCTTTTTGTCTGATGAAGTCTTGCTCATAGAAGCAAGACAAAAGCACTTACACTACTTGTTTTTATGAATTAAAACTTGTCTCTGAGGATTAGATTTTGTTCCTTGGATTTATCTTGCCACTTGTGGTCATTCTTCAACATTTTTTGCAGTTATTTTTTACAAGTTTATAATAGCCCTGATGACATAGAATCTGTTCCCAATTCTGGGGATGTGTCCGCCATATTGTTGGGCTGTCTCCAAATGTCCTGTACTGTGACATATTGCCACCCACTGTATGTGAATCTGTAGCCCACCACCTCTGTAATCTCCCTCACACAGGCAAGGAAAAGGGGCAAGGCCCACATTAAGGAATGTCCCATATGTTGGAACTAGCAGCAGTCCAGGCCCACAACACAATACTATGTGGGCACCTACATAGTTGTATGGCCTTAGCAATACTGGACATCTGCACATCAGTGATGGAGAATAGACAGAAATTTGATAGCCAACAGATTATGCATTAGGATGAATGTTTTGAAGGATAGAAGTCTGAAACTGAAAGGTACGCCATTACTACAATACAGCAGTCCTCAATGACATCTCCAAAAAACATACTAGTCTACAGTTATCATAATATCATATTAATATCCAATAGGTGATACATAAAAACAAACAGTTCAAACAGCAAGAACAAGATAGTTAGTACTCAGATTCCCAGCTTTGCATGCAGAGGTGAATTGTTCAAATACTACAATCTGCAATCTAGTTTTACTTGGAAAAGCACTGTTAAAAGTACTAACTTAATAATACAATATGTGTGAAAATATTTTTGTCAACCAGTGCACTGTAGCTGGTGTAACATGCAAGTGTGACTGCATATAACATGGGATACTACCCATGTATAAAACAAATAAAAAAAAAAGATTATGGTACTACCGATGTATACCCAAGTGTCCCAAACAGTATAGTCACACCCCTTGCTACTGTAATGACAGCACATAGAAGCATCCGATGTACAGGAAATTAAATACACTTATTAAAGATGCTATTACCCTATTTTAACAGACTGGAATGTGATCAATGGTTACCAGGGCTGAGCTTTGC
>NC_056739.1:236478761-236558761 GCF_019279795.1 Protopterus annectens
AAATGTTTCAACTAGACTTGCTGTACTGATATAATGCTGAACAGCAGTGATGGCCCTAGCATGTGGCTCTGTCTGTAGTAACATAGATCACAGCTCAGGCCCCTGACTCACCCCAGGAAAGGACAGCTGATATATGGCAACTACTGGTGTGTCTGTCAAACACCACTGACTGGGCCACTACTAGGCCAGCTACTGGGATGTTGTACAAATCCATATGGTACCTGTGCATATAACTATGATACACATTTTCTCTTGTAAATATAAGAGAACTATACAGAGCATGTGCAGAGTAAAGTATTATTGCAGAAGTATGTGTTGAAATGTTTGTGATATAGTGAGTTCATACCATTCAACTGTACAGTCTTATAAACACATGTGTGCCTGATACCTGTAGTCACTTACACATAAGACTTGTGTTGTGTTAGGCAAACCATTGTCAGGTCTGTTAGTAATGACACCATAACATAATAGCCTAGATATGAATGTGGGACATCCTCAAGCTTAGCACTGTGATAGCAAAGCCCACTGTGCAATCAACTTACTTATCTATGTATGTAAATCAATTGTGCATGTTCTACATCTGTGTAATATCAGTTGCAGTGCATACAACAGACATAAATGTTTATATGTACTGGTTGTTGCATTGCCATGTCCAATGATATGGGTAATAGAATAGGCATGATTATCAGGTTGTAATTGGGGAAGTGTGCAACTGTGTTTTGACCCTCTGTCCCTGGCTACCACAAACAGCTATCTGAACTACATACAGTGGATATCAAGAGTGTACACACCCCTGCTGAAATGCCAGGTTTGTGTACTATACAAAAGTGAGACCACAGAAAATCTTATCAAGATGTTTCCCACCTTGAATGTGACCCATAACCTGTACAATTCTAATGGCAAACAAACAAATCTGTTAGTGGAGAACATATACAACATAAGAAACATACTATAAACTGGTTGCATACATGTGCACACACATAAACCACTACTTAGTTGATGCACCTCTTGCAGTAATCACAGCATTCTCTTTTTGGTTACACATATGCCATTGAAAAACAAGATTCTGATTAACTCCAAATAATGTTTAACTGTCCTAGTCAAATATACTTGACATTTTCTCAGTAGCCTGCTACAGCAAAAGACATGTTTGGCAGAGAGCTTACAAAGCATTGAAGGGAACTCACTGTGGAAAGGTATCATTCAGAAGATGAGTAGAAAGTGTTCCCAACATTGGTGATAGCATGGAATACAGTGAAGACAGTTATCAGACAGTGGAGAACATATGAGACAACAATGACAATGTAAACACCTGTACGTCCATCCAAAGTGGATGACATGACAAGATGACAACTGGCCATGGAGGCTGACAGGCTGAAAGGGGACTGACACGACACTGAACATGAGGAATGCCTACTAATTACTGAGTGTATACCCAATGTGATATAATCTTCTGTATTCCTCATATGTCTGCTCTGTGGGGTAGGATTGCTAGATGGAAACCTTTTCTTACACAGAAAAACATCCAGGGCTGGACACACATTGCCAAACAATATATTAAATCTCCAAAACTCATGTTGGACAATGTGTCATGGTCTGATGACAGCAAGGTTCAACTTTTAGCCCACAATTCCAAGACGTATGTTTGGCCCAACACAACACTTTGCATCATCCAAAGTACACCACCCCCCTGGTGAAGCATGGTGATCATGCTGTGAGGTTGCTTTTCAAAAGCTGGAACTTGGCCTTCACTCCAAATGGAAGGAATTATGAACAGTTGCAAATATCAACTGGTTTTGTCACCAAACATTCAGTAATCTGCTAGAAAGGTGAAGATGAAGAGGGATTTTGCCTGTCAACGTCAGTATGACCCCAAACATACATCCAAACTACCAAAGAATGGATTCACCAGATGGGAAATACAGTTTGGGAATGTGACATTCAGACCTACACCCAATAGACAATCTGTGGATTGCCCTGAATAGAACTGTGCACAAGCTCTGCCCTCAGTAATTGACATATTTGTAGCACTGTCGGACGGAAGACTGGGACACTATTACCAAGTTAAGATGTACCATAAAGAAAGACTCCAACCTAAGATGACTAAATGCTGTCATTATCTCAATAGGTGCTTCCACATAATATCTGTTTAAGGGTGTGCACACTCATGCAACCAGCTTATTGTAATGATTTCAATTTGCATATGTTTTCCCCCAACAGATTGTTATGTTTTCAATGGAATTGTACAGGCTATAGGTCACATTAAAGTTGGGAATTGTTTTGAAATGAGTTATTGTCCCCTTTGGTTGAGATACACAAACCACATAATAGGTTCCTATATTGCTGTACAGGGCCACATAGGTGCAGAGGGTAACTTAGAAGCATGTCCACTTCTATCTGAACAAGCATGTAAGGTCACAGATGACTCCATGTAAGGCTAACTATGAGTACAAATCACTCATATCCACACTGCTAAAGCCATTGACAAGGGTGTCCCCACATATGTTGTCAATCCCAGAGCCAACACAATTCACAATGTACTGATGTTAAATCACATCTCATGCACGCATGCCATGGATATAGGAAACCTGCATAAGACATTTTAGGTGTGAACATCACCCCCTGTCCCCCCATCCCTCTAGGGAGATATGCACTTCAACCGCACACCTCCCCTCATCAGTGGTGACCAGATACAATTTGCCTGTTGAAAGGCAACAACAGGAAGTCTCCATGGGGCCTGATAACATCCCTGTCTACATCCTATATGAACTCAGGCAAGTGCTCAAAGTGCCATCATATACCATATTCAAACACAGCCTCAGCAACATCCTCAAGGAAGATGGCTAATGTCATCCCTCTACACAGAAAGGAATGAGAATAGAGGTTTGAGGTTTATGCAATTAACTGTCCATCATTGGTGGAAATATGGCACATCAGGGCCAGGAGTGCTATGCAAGCCGATATTGTGCTGATAGATTAGAGGGGTATGGTGTAGTTGACTGCTGGAAAGATATATCCACTTCTGATGTGCAATTTCTGTCCAGACTGTTGACAACTGTATAAGGTGCTATGATGTGTTTCACTGTTATGTCTTCCAGGCAGGATGCATCATGTGCGTAAGCCAACATACACTGTTGCAGAAACTGTGGAAATAGTGGACTTCATAATCCATCACTATGATGTAATGTTTGGCCACACCCAGGAACATCTGCGGGAATGGACTGCCCTGTGGAATGACCTAGTCCGCAGGGTAAATAATGTTGGCCTGCACACAAGAGCATATGAGCAGGTCCAGCATCATGCAGCTGACCGCCTACATAATGCCCGGCAAAGAAACAGCCATAGGTGGGGCCCACTCATGCAGCCCCCACTTACAGCACAGGAGCAGCTCCTTGCCAACCTTGGTGCACCCCCCCCAGAAGAGAACAGCTACATGAAGACAGCATTGTGGATGTGTGTGCCCCCAGCACAAGGGACGAGGAGCATGCGGGTGATGCCTAGTGCACATTACTAGAGTACTTTAACATATATAACCTGTATCTGTAGAGTATCTACATGCATATGTCAGATAAGATAGTAATTGTGGATGGGGTTTGGCATATTATGTACTACTGTTGGCTGATGTGCAGAAATGCTGCTTGCCCCCTGTAACAAGGCTGCATGTTGACAGTACCTCTCTCCTACATCTATTAAGCTTCCTCTGGTCTACTGGGACAGCAGCCTGTAGCTGGTGAGTATGCAATTGCTTTTTTTGTGCTTTGCCAATACACAACTAGCCATATTTTATTTGTGGTCTCGAGTGTGCCTTTTTTCAACTGTTCCAGCACTTCGTGGTTTTTTACAACTAGCCATATTGCTTGATGTCCATGTTCAATTGTGGTGGTGTTAACTGCAGTGGATCACAGTGGTCACTAGGGGGGCCTATCTGGAGGGTTAAGGTAGCATTCCTGCAGCATACCTCACAAACTGTCAGTGCAAGACATGCGGACAAAGACCAACAAACTGGGGGGCCAAATGGCCTACAGTAAGGACATGTCTGAAACATTAATCCTATATAGTGGATACCACAGTGTACACACCCCTGTCAAGATGCCAAGTGTTTCTGATATATAAAATGAGAGGCCAGAATATTACATTATACACGTTTTCTAACCTGCAATGTGACGATAACATGAAGATTTAACTTGTAAATGCAAGCAATATGTTCACAATTGGATTGCACAGGTCATGTGTCACATTTAGGGTGGGTGATGTTTTTGAATGCAGTATTGTGGTCTCATTTTATATGATACAGCAGCCTCCCATGTTAACAGGGGTCTGTATACTTATCATATCCACATTAAGCTTAGAAGGTTGTTGGTGTAACAGGATTTGTTTGAACATACATTCACTGCTGGTGATGAGGTGTGAAAATTGAATGTATGTCATTAATTAGTGACATAAATCCTCATATGATCCCAATTATGTGTCAAACAAATAGGGGTTGTGAGGGACAGAGCAAACATATATGCTAGACATCTACACAGTCTTCAATGATTTGTACAGTTGTGAGGTATGTTCTACAGTAGTTGCCACTGTGCTATACAGGTGAACATCAATAATGTGTACAGGGGTGCAGTGTGTGCTAGGTGAATGGACGTCACCAACTAATAGTACTCATGCAACCCAGACATGTATATTGTTAGTAACAAGGATGGAGAATGGCTGCAATGCATGATGAGGGATCTATGTGTCATGCATGTTACCTTTTGGGTAATGTGAGGTCTTCTTAATAGCTTTGTGTCAACTCACCTGTAAGTGTTTGTGTGCATGTCTGTGTACATAGCAGCCAATGTACAGGTATTAATTTACATTTATTGTCTTCCCTTCACAGGTGGCAATGGGGGTCGGGGTCCGTCTCGCTTGGGAACTGATGTCAGTGTCTCTGCAGACTCTGATGATGATGATAGCAATAGTGAAGCACAGACTGAGTTGTTAGGGGCTGAAACTGTTCCATTGGTTGGCATCCCACTCTTGTCCGCCTCATCCCTAAACACAGACACATTGCACACACATACCCAATCACCAGTGGCCATAGATGATGGACAGTTGGCAGGTAGTGGCATGGGACAGGCAGGTGTGGTGACTATGGTGAGTGTGTCTGTAGACACCATCCATAGCCAGAGAACAGGCAAGGTCCCACACAGGCGGAAGGGCAGGGTGCTCAAATGGGGACTACTGCCAGACATACCCCTGTCAGAGGTGCCGCAGCAAGTGTCACCAGATGCATGTTTCAGACCCTCATGGAGGCACAGGCACATACTGAACATAACACCAGACAGCTTCTCAGGGCTGTGAATACTACTCTTCCTGCTATGCATGACAACCTCCATGATCTTGCTGATGCCCACCGTTATTATGCTGAGGTCATGGATAGGGGGTTGGGTGATATGGTGGGAGTCCTTGACTGTGGCATGTCATTCCTTAAATGGCGAATGTCTGTAATTGAGCATGTGGTGGGAGTTGGCTGTCAGCCACATAGACTGGGGACAGCAGCACAAAGAGCTGAGGATCCACGTGGCCATGCAACTTCACATTCCCGTAGTGGCAGTACCAGCAGCACAACTGCAGGGGGGGTCACTGTCCACACCATGATGCAGCAGGCCATTGACATGTTGTCCTGGTCAGTTCCAAAATGGAAGCAGATCCAGCAGATGACAGTCACCATTGGGGATTAGTAGTGCATCTGGCCTTGGGCCTGGTGGTGCCCGTGGGTCCCCTGGCAGGCCCAGTTCCCATGTCCATGGCCAGAAACTAAGAACTGTGCACCCTGCCATGTATGGTCCACAGCTGTCCAACATACCCCATGTAGGGCAGCCACATGGCGTGACTGTGTGAATCCATGCACACACACATCACCATCACAACAAGGTAACCTACAGACTTACACAAACCACCTCTGTACAGCCCATTTCAGATACAACCCCCAAACACACATACATGATGTCAATCAAATGGCTCAGCCTAGGTCTCTGGCAAACCCAGACCACACCCTGTGCATATGATGATACCTGTGCCACATCCCTGGCATCCATACCATGGATGCAGGGACATGCACTTAGTACTGTTTAGCAATGTAATGCTGTGTAATGTTGACAGCCAGCATGCTTAATGGTTACACGTCAGGGTGTGTAGCTGTCAGCCATTATGCATTATTGTTAGTCAGTATGCATTATTGTTATCAGTGACCGCATGTGGTCTCCATAATGTATTCTGTTTATCTTCTAGTTGTCTGAATATCAGCAGGATGTGTCGATGTAGACTACAAGGGGTATGTCAGTATGGCAACATATTGGGTGTGTCATATCTAGGGTACATATATACACAATTGACACATCTATATAACAGCTTTCTCATGTGCTATGTAGCTTATAGGGCTGAGTAGAGTATACAGGTAGATGTATGGTGGCTGACATCAGCACCTATTTTACAGTGGACTCTGGTAAGTCTAGTGGGTGGAACACACCTCAGATTTGTAATTTCCACACACACACACAGGGTATAGTGTTCATCCAACACAAATAGAATACTGTTCACAGACACAGGCACAGAAAATCACAATTGCCAGTGTTGCTTTTGAAATCCCTACTCATCTAGTTAGTGGTAGTACAGTAATATGCAGTCATTACAGGTGGCACAGAGCTCATAGTGTGAGTCTCCAAAGTGTGTGTATAGTGAGTAACATAACATGCCCTTGTAATGTATGGCAAGGGGTGGTGTAGTGGGTTTGTCAGGTTTCATACTAATGTCATGCAGGGGTGTACTCACCGACAAACACTGCAATGCACACACACAAGTGTGCCACTACTGTGATTAAGAGCCCTGCCTCTGTAGCTGCTCATTCCATACTGTTACATAGCTGTTGCTTGCACACAGCACAGGGCTTATAGGTCTTCCAAGTGTGTACAGATACCTGTATGGTTGATATAAAACACATCCCTCAAAGAGCAGAGTGTAGGATGTGCGCTGGGAGTACAATGGCTTACAACATGGCCACCCAATAGAAATATTCCTCACTCAAACACACAGACTCAAAATACTGGTCTTGTGCACACACATACACACACAAACGCACATTTGCCAGGACTGAGAGTATACCCCTACCTATATAGTTATTGCTACTACAGTGTTATACATGTATCACACATGCCACGGAGATCATAGGTTGAAGGGTGTCCCAACTTACTTGTGAGGTGAGGGATATCAGCAGCCCTTGTAAAGTACAGCACTTTGAGGTGTATTGTGGACAGCTACAAAATACTCCAACCTACATCACACAGAAACTACACGTTCACATAAACCCTGTTAGACTACCATTAATCCATATGTATAACAGCAATACATCCATTCAGTCACTGTGTGGAACATTCTCCCCCATTTTGTTGGCCTGTCTGCACAGTTTTATAAGAGGTATTTCCAAATACCCTCTGTGATGCTGTTGTTCACACATCTCCATGAAGTCCCCCTTACAGGCAAGGTAAAGGGGCTACACCCACATGAAGCAACCAATTATAGCAGTGTGTGAAGATGCCATTGTCTATCGGAATAACAGCACAGTTGTTCTGCATGTGATTAGCAAGTGAACAACAATAATTGGTGCACAGGCCATCAGCTGCTCATGAGCATTACCTAGCTGCTCCCTATGCAACACAGATGTACACCCTACATGTGTGTGGAGAGGGAGAGTGAGAAACTGGAAAAAAGACAACAAATAGCATATAACCAACTATAGTTTGAAAAATACAAAGACAGGTATGTTGAACAGGTAAGCATCTCACGGATTGCAGTAGAGGGTATGCAAGAATGTGAAAGAGGAGGGTTAACATATATGTCTCAACAAAGCTTGCTGTACTAATATATTGCAGATCAGAAACTATGTCCATAGCATCTGGGTCTGTCTGCAGTGACATAGATTATCAGTAAGGCCCCAGGAAAGGATGGCACACATATAGCTACTACTGGAGTGTGTTGAACAATACTTACTTTGACAATGCTAGGCCAGCTACTGAGATGTTGTGCATATCCATATCTTACTTGTGAATACAACTAGTATATACTTGTTTGTCTCAGATATGTGAGACACCTTTATATGGTATTTGCATACTAAAGTATTGCTGCAGATGTGTGTTGATCTGCATGATATACTGAGCTCATAACATTTAATTATCCAGTGTTATGCACACTGACCATATGTGTGTCTCATATTTGTAGTCATTTACCCATAGAGTTGTGTTATGTCTGTCAAATAGTTGGCAACTCTGTGAAGACTGACATTACAACATCCCCCTTCATTGCACTCTGTTTTTTCCTATTCAGGATTGCCATAGTGGATTAGCTGTTGCCATTTCCTCCTGTCCCATGAATCTTGCTGTCTCAAACCGACCTCTCACCACATCCATAAACCTTATCTGAGGCCCTCCTCTCTTCCTCTTACCTGGCATCTACATCCTTAACCATCCTTTTCTCAATATGATCAGCAGCCCTCCTCAGCACATGTCCAAACTGATGTAATCATGCCTCTCCAACTTTGTGTCATATCTGTCCAACATGGCCTGTGCCTCTCATATACACATTGCTACATCTGTGCATCCATGTCACACCCAGTGCAAATCATAACATCTGCATCAATGCCATGTGCAGCTCTGTCTCCTGCATTTTTTCTCACTGCCACTGTCTCCAACCCATATAACATAGGTGGTCTCACTACCCCCCTTGTAGACCTTGCATATTACATTTACTGGTACTCGTCTGTCACAACTCAATCCTGACACTCTTCTCCAGCCTCTCCATCCTGCCTGTACTCTCTTTTTCACCTGTCCACCACAGTCGTCATTACTCTGAAATGTTGACCCCAATCATTTAAGCACATCCACCTTTGCCAAATCTGCCCCATGCATCCTCAACATTCCACTATCCTCCCTCTCATTCACACACACATATTCTGTCATAGTCCTGCTGACCTTCATTACTCTCCTCTGTAGAGCATATTTCCACCTCTGTAGGGCCTCCTAAATTGGTTCCCTACTCTCAATACAGATTAAACTCAATGTTATCCCTTTGTAGTTACCACAGCTCTGCACATCAACCTTATTCTTAAAAACGCACCCAAGCACTTTCCCTCCACTCCTCATGCAACCTCACACCACGCACGATATCAGTAAATAGTGTGGCTAAACACACCACTGCCATTTCCCCAAAACACCTCCATGCTTCCACAGGTATATAATGTGGTCCAACAGCCTTGCCAGTACTCATCCCCTTTACAGTTATCCGTACATCTTCCTTGTGAAGCTGTTGCACTTCCTGATTCACCATACCCACACCATCCAATCTTCTCTGTCTCATTCTCTGCAGTCATCAGCCTCTCAAAGTACTCTGTTCATGTGGTCAACACACTCTCCCCACTTGTGAGTACATTTACCTTATTGTCCTTTATCACCCATATCTGCTGCACATCTTTCCTAGCTCAGTACATCTGTCTAGCCAATCGGTACAACTCCTGGCATCCCTCCTTAGTGTCCAGACTGTCATACAACTCTTCATATGGCTCATCCTTAGCATTTGCCACATCTCTCTTTGCCATGCACCTCATCTCCTCACACTCCTGTCTACTTTCCTCACCTCTCTGACAGTCTCACTCCTTCTTACCTATCCTCTTTCTCTGTGTACTGTCTTGTACTTCCAACACGAACAAAAACAGTAGTAAAGTAGCAGTTTTTAAAATACAAGTAGCAAACAAAACAAACCAGTACAAACATATAAAATGTAATGAAAATAGCAAAGCTTTCAGGTCCAACAACCCTTAATCAGTGCAAGATAAAAAACAACCTAAAAGGTATACTTAAATATCTGATGCTTAATGAACAATCAGTGAATCATCCAATAAGACACAGCCACACAATATAATATCAATGTAACCATTTAAAATAAGATACAACAATTATACATCTAAAATAGCATCTATTTTAGATGTAACATCCTATCTTTAAGAATAGGTTTGAGTGTAACTATTTTATTAATACCAGGGAATATATCAGCATTTAAAAGCGTAATCCACTCATATTCTCTGAGTTCCAGTTTATTATTAAGGTCACCACCCCTAATGGTCTTCTGTATTATAGTTAACACTCTAAATATAAAACTATCAGATGCACCATTTTCATTAACATGCTGAGCTAATGAATTAGTCAAATCATTTCTGTTAATACTGGATCTGTGTTCTGTTCTATTATCCTATCTCTACGGCATCCAACAGATTTACCTATATACAATGCAGTGCAAGCCAGGCAAGTTGCTAGGTATATAATATGACATGTATTACAAGTTGCAAAACATCTTATATCATAACTTTCCTTGCTAACAGGATGCACAAACGTTGTATCATGACTAATCAGTGGACAACAACTACAGTTATATCAGGGAACAGTGCCCATTTTTATTGCTGGCTGTGGCGCATTGGTGCAGCTCAAGCCTTTATAGCAAAGCTTTTGTTTTAAGCTTTCACAAGTTCAATAAGAGAAGTTAGGCTTCTCATCAATAATGCCATGCAAATCATTAAGACCTCTTAAAATGCATCAATTGTTACCAATAATGTGCTGTACACCATCACTACATCTACTAAAGGGAGTGGGATAACATAATATGTATTTAGATTGCAAGTTAACAGAATTTTGTCTAGTAACATAATGTTCACCAAAATATGGTGAAAAGTCCCTATTCCTATTCCCAAGTACTTCACTTTCCAAGTCATTTGATAATTTGCCATCATAGCCCCTTTCTTCAAATTCTCTAGTAACTTCATCAAGTTTTTGTAGGCATTTCTCAGTATCTGTATTAAGCCTACATATACGACCATACTGACTTTTGACAATACCCCTAAAGACATGTGATGAATGTATGCTAGAGAAGTGTAGTTATCACTTCATATGTACAGCTTTTTTATGAACCAAAGTCTGTACATTACCTTCCTGCAACCTAATGTCAATATCCAAAAATTGTATGCAATTAGGGGGAACTAGACATAGTGAAGCATAAAAAAATTGTACTATTATTCAAAAAACTCACATACTCAACAAGTTCATAGTATTCACCCTCCCAGACAAGGAAAACGTTGTCAACAAATCTCTTATAGAATGCTAACTTAGAGCAATAGTCATTAGGGGCGTTATATACATTTTCCATCTCCCATTTATTTAATACCAAATTTGCATATGTGTTCACAACAGGAGTACCCATCGCCACTCTTGAAGTCTGATGGTAATACTTCTCCTCAAACATAAAAACATTGTTTTTCAATACAATATCCAACAAATCACAAATCGTCTCTATCTCCCTTCCTGACAGTATCTTATACATACAAAGTAAATCTCAAATAGATTTAATACCATATTCAGTGGGGATAACTGTAAATAGTGATTTGATATCTAGTGTAACAAACAAAAATGGCTTATTATCTCTAGTTTTGAAAAACTGCTACAGCTGTTGCAAAAAATCAACACTGTCTTTAATATAACTTTTCCCATATTTCAAATACTGCACTAAAACCTGCTGTAACTATAGGGAGATTGGTTTGGTACACCAAACTCTCCCAGATACTATCGGTCTCATTGGAGGTTGGTGAACAGATTTGTGAATTTTGGGAAGGCCATACAATATTGGTAATAGTGGACATGGAACAGTAAAAAATTGAAATAGGTCACCATTAATGTCATTTAAAGCTTGCAAGTCAAATAAACGTATATTTATCCTACTAATAAGTTTTTTGACATTCACAGATGAAATTTCCTTAAATGCTGGAAGATCTGATAAGATTAAGTGCAAAGCTCTATTATAGTCATCTTTATTCAAGATGATTATAGCACCACCTTTGTCAGCTTCTTTAATCACCACGTCATTATTTCTACACAATGCGCATAATACATCCATCTCCTGTGTAGTTAAGTTAAAGAGCTTTCTGAAATGTCATTTATCACTATAAAAATTACGTAGTTGTACTTCACATATTTTATGAAAAGCACTTATAACTGGATGACTACAAGGGATAAATAAACTAGATTGTTTACAGCCATTATCAGCAGTTGTCATAGTGTTTCCAAAAATCAATCTAAGAGTAAGGTTATGGCAAAAGGTTCTCATATCAGTCAATGCGTTAACAACTGAATCAACATTGGCTGGAATAAATTTTAATCTTTTGTTCAGCAGCAAAATTGTAGGTCTATCACTGATTGCTCATTAAGCATCAGATATTTAAGTATACCTATTAGGTTGTTTTTATCTTGCACTGATGAAGGGTTGTTGTACCTGAAAGCTTTGCTATTTTCATTAAATTGTATACGTTAGTACTGGTTTGTTTTGTTTGCTACTATCTTGTACTTCCTCAGTCCACCACCAGATCTCCTTGTACTACTTTGTCCATCCACATGTCACACCAAGCACTTTTCTAGCAGTCTCCCTTAGTAGCGCTGCTGTACTTAACCAGATATGTGGTAAATTGACAGTACCACCCAGTGTCTGCCTTAACTCTTCCTTGAACTCCACCTCACAATCACCCTTTTCCAATTCACACCATGTGGTCCTTGCTGCTGAACTCACACTCCCCCTCTTCTTGATCACCATCATCCTGTTGACCAACATTCTCTGCTGCCTAAAATACACTTTCCCCTTCACCACTTTAAGGTCTCCAGTCTCCTTCAAACTTGCCCTTGTACATTGAATATATTCTACCCATGTGCATCTTGCTACAGTCTTGTAATGCACCCTATGCTCCTCCCGCGTGTTATAGTCCAAATTCACCACAGCCATGTCCATCTCTTTTTCAAAATCCACTACCATATCACCATCTACATTCCTTTTAACAATATGCCTACCAATCACTTCCACAGACCCTCTGTTTCCTTCACCAACATGCCCATTGACATCTGCTGCAATGACCACTTTGTCACCCTTGGGTGCAGTCATCAACACATCATGCAAATGACTTCACATTTCTCTTTGTCATCCATCACATGACCAAGTTGTGTAGTATATGAGCTCCTGCCAACCATGGGGCACACACCCCAGTACGACACCAAGGTACAAAGGCCAACATGCTGGAGGTGGGTGGCACCCACACAATGGACAGGGAGCGTGCAGGTAAGGGCCCAGTGGGGATTAGTACACTAATTTATCAGACATACTTGTATCTCTATTGTATCTACATCCATGTGTCAGGTCCGATTGCAGTTGTGGATGGGGTTTTCTAATGCACAGAGGTGCACACCTATGGTGAGGACCAAAAACTGTGTATTACTGGGGTTTGTACTGGAAATGTGCAGACATGCTGCATCTATCCTGTACTAAGGCCACATGTGACTCTGCTGACAATACCTCAATCTCACAGCTAGCTAGGTCCATCTTGTCTGCGTATGGGACAGCAGCCTGAAGCTGGTGAGCATGACATTGTTGTGTTGTAGCCTGGCAATACCCCAGGCATGTGAAGGGCATGCAATTGACCATGCACACAACTATCAGTAAAAGCTATATTGCTTTATGTGCCTGTTCACTTGTGGTGGGTTAACTGCAATGCACACAGTGGTGTATAATGTGTGGTAAATAAAAAAAAAAAATCAACATTCCTGTAGCCTACCTCACAACTTGTCAGTGCAAGACTTCTAGACAGAGGCCAGCAAAATGGGCTTGACAAATGGCCCAAGGTAGGGACATGTGTGACACATTACTGGTATACAGTGGATATAAATTGTGTACACACCCCTGTTAAGATGCAAGGTGTTTCTGATGCATACAAACTGGGACCACAATATGTCAGTCCACACCTCTTCCAACCTTTAATGTGACTCATAACAAGAACAGCTCACTTGTAAAACCAAGCATCTGGACTCATCTATTGCACCTACAAGGCTGGCCAACTGAGATGGTGGCAGATGTCATATCAGCATGATGTTTCAGTCAGGTATGATACCTGATGCTGCCATATGTGTCAGTGCACTCACTGTGCCTATTTGGCTACAATATCACATACATGGCATTGGTAAGGCACAAAAAACACTTCTGACCACATATAAGTTGCAATCCTTTGGATATTCCAGACACATTGGTACATAGGACTGTACAATGGTATAACTTGCTGCATGTGAGGCAGATGTTGTTACCACACTATATAAAGTAATGGCATTAGGAGTTGGTCACCAGCCGTGTATGGTATACACATCAAAATGGTATAAGTCACACAAGATATCACACACACACACACACACACACACACACACACACACACACACACACACACAAACATGCACAAATACATGCACACAAGCACACACGCACACACACACACACACACACACACACACACACACACACACACACACACACACACACACACACACACACACACACACACACACACACACACACACACCCACACACACACACACCAGTATTCAGATGAGAACTCCTACCTATCAATTCATGTCTACTATAGTATTACACAGTTATCAGACGTGCCACAGAGCTTACACAATTTTACCTCATCCAAAGGTACTTGTAAGGTGAATGACATCAGTAGCACTACTAAATTAGGATAAGTATGGTGTTACACAACTCAAAATGGTATAACCTTCACAGTACATGATTCTTACACAAACACACACACACACACCCACAGTTGCCAGTATTGAGGTCAGAACTTCTGTCTGTCTAGTTAGTTGTATTATGGTATTACGCAGTTAGCAGATGCACCATACAGCTTACATAATCTCATCTTTTCCAAAGGTACTTCTAAGATGAATGACAAAAACAACAGTAGTAAAGTACAGTGGGGGAAGTGTAATGGGTGGAACACAAATCAAAATGGTATAAGACAAACAGTATCCAATACACACACACACACACACGCACACACACACACACACACACACACACACACACACACACACACACACACACACACACACACACGCACACACACACACTTCTACATTTTCCAGGACTGAGATTAGAACTTCTACCTAACTAGTAATTTGTATTATCATGTTATGCAGTTATCTCACATGCCACAGAGCTTATGGGGCTGAGGTCTGACAGAAGGCACTTCTAATATGACTGATATCTGCAGGAGTACTAAAGTAGGGAAAGGGGAAGTGAACTGGGTTTGAATGGACCCAAAAGCTTTTAGTTGTGAACACACACACACACACACACACACACACACACACACACACACACACACACACACACACACACACACACTTTTACATTTGACAGGACTTAAATTAGAACTCTTACCTTACTAGTTACTTGTAGTATACTGATATGCAGTTGTCCCACTTGCCACAGAGCTTATGGGGCTGAGGTCTGATGGAAGGCACTTCTAAGATGACTGATATCTGCAGGACTGCTAAAGCAGGGAAAGGGGAAGTGTACTGCATTTGAATGGTCCCAAAAGCTTTTAGTTGTGAACACACACACGCTGTTACATTTCCCAGGACTGAGATTAGAACTCCTACCAAACTAGATATTTGTACTGTAGTGTTATGCAGTTATTGCATGCATCACATAGCTTATGGTGCAGGGCCTAACAAAAGTGACTTCTATGTTGACAGACATCTTCAGGACTGCTAAGGTCAGGCAATGGAAAGTGCATTGGGCGGGGAAAGCCTGTCCATTCCTAGATCCTACTGACATTTCTCTAAGTGTATGAGCATGCCCAGTGTGGCCTTCTATAGTAGATGTGGGACTCCAATCCAGGGATTGTTGTAATCCAGTCCAGCTTGTTTTGTGCTACGGCCATATCTGTTAACCTGTTGGTGCAGGATATCTGGAGATAGCCTATCAAAATGTGGGCACAATGGGCCATACAATGATTGTGACAATTTCTCTCAGTAATGTATGGGTTGCAAGGGTTACAGGGCTGTTTTTAGCAGACATCTGTCATATATGCCATTTGACACTGTCATGTGCTGTTTCATAACCTGGTGACATACCTCCTCAGGTCATCACAGTGATTTACCAGAGGAATACTGGATGGATGAAGCACACACAAGGTTTATGGGTCAAATGCTATGCATTCTTGCACTATCCAGCCTGTTGAGGGTGTGGTTTTATAACAAAAGTGTTTTGCAAGTCACTCAGGGTTGTAAGTCAGATATTACAGACAGTTGACATTACAGTTTCAGACTTCGTACCCATCAGACATTCCATGCTACTACAAATCATTCCATCAACTTTATAACATTATTAGAGCAGTGTTTCACAGGTGTCCTTCTCTTTGGACCTTCATCACCCCATTATTCATGGCTTTGTCCCAATTTCTGGCTCCATGAGACTGGCAGGTTTACTCCTAGCAGTTGTCAGCATGGCCTTTCTTTGCATTTTGTGGACTGTGTTATGTTGGTTTTGGGACCCCATGACACTCCCTAAGGAGCACTGTTGGTGAGGCATAGGCATTTGTCAAAGGCCTGTAGGCCAGGTGTGTCAGATGCAGGCCATCTGTAGCAGGGCAGTGCATTCTGATGAACATATGTTCCCAGGCTGCTGGCAGGAGACACCCCTGAGATTGCACCAGTAAGTTGACTGTGGGTGTTAATGACAATTGCTTTCTGTTACTATTTCACCATCAGTCTGTGAGACAGCTGGATGTTGCTTAAGTCTAGGAACATCATTGCATTTTTATGGGACTATGGGGGGATGACATGGCTAAAAGCAATACACATCTGCACAGACTGTGCTGATATTTGCTTAATATTTTGGTCCCATGTAGCATAGCAGTGGGTCCTATCTTTCAGACTACAGGCATAACAGTATCAACCACAGGTCTGATTGTTCTGGCATAGACATTTGTAGTTTCAGACTTCTTATCTTTCAAAGCCATACTGCCACTGCCAAACCTGCTGTGATATCACTGTGTAACACTCCGTGGGTGGGGATTTCATGGATGTCACCATGTGGGGGCCTTTGCCAGGCACTTCTGTATGGTTGTCTTCAGCTGATCTGCTGTGTGGGGTTGGTGGTGGGTATGGGACCCCCACTTTGACATCCATGCATGTGACCTATGACTCCCCCAGTTATTTGGCTCACCACATATACTGCAGTCGTATTTGCCAACTAGGGTGGTACTGCATGGTGTGGGTAGGGCAGTACTGGGGATACACATCCTGCTGTCCTGCAGAGCTGTCAGTTGTCTGCTGCTATCCCAGTTAGCCATCCCATTCCCTTACATGCTTGCTCAATACCATAGATATGCTATCAGAAAATTCCACCCCATTATTTTAATTTGTTACAGAGAATGGCTTACCTTGTGCCTGCAGCTGTTGTGAGGGTGGTGCTTGAGGGTTGACTATGTCAGATGCACACAATACACTGCCTATACATGGTCAAGTGTAGGTGGTGTGATGTTTGGCATCCATTTTCCTGTGTGTGCATCAGAGAGAGAGATAGAGAGAGAGAGAGAGATCAGTCCCTGGGGCGCTACAGTGTCAGTGTATGTGCTGTGCATTGCCTTTTTGCCAAGGCCAGGATATACTGGGCACACCCCCATGTGCCTAAAAGGGCAGGCTCAGGATGTTCCTCCTCCAAGTCACTCTGTGCCTGTAGAAGCCTTGGCAATGGCGGGGGGGGGGGGGCTGTGTGGCCCTTCCCCATTTTGTTCCTGCTGCAGCTGTTTCTGCAGGATCATATTGTGTATCATGGCACATACTATGACCATGTGTGAACATGTGGCTGGAGAGTAGTGCAAGGCTCCACCAGATATGTCAAGGCAGTGGAACCGTAACTTGAGCATCCCAAACACACACTCTATAATGATCCTGGTTTGTGCATGTGCTTCATTATGGTGTTTGTGTGTGGGTGTGTGTGAATTTCTGATGGGTGTCATATCATCCACAGCTCCAGTGTGTATCTAGCATCCCCCACTAAATGGCCATATGGGATGTCCCCCTGGCAAACTACTGATACAGCTGTGAAGAAGGCCAGATGTGGGAGTTGTGATAGCTTCCAAGGCAGCCAGCACACAGATTCATGATAATGCCCTGGGCATCATACATGACCTGGCAGTTGATAGAGTGGAACCCCTTGCGGTTTATGTAGACCCTACCCCAGTCACCATGTGGTGCTTTGATGTGGCTGTGCATGCAGTCTATGGCATCCAGTACCTCCGGGTAGTCTGCTACACAATGGAAGAGATGCATATTGCCAGTCAGCTCCTCACGGGTGCTGAGGAATTTAATGTGCTCCTTGGCATGTGGTCGCATGGCATCCAGGAACTGGTGAAATATCCGGGACGCAGATGCCAGTGAGACCCCCATGATATCCCCAGCTGGTGTTTGGAAAGTACCTGCAGCTAGTATTATCAGAGCTACACATATCTTGGGATCCACTGGAATGGGTTTGCCTCTGTTTGTTCTGAATGTGAGGCAAGGCCAGCACAGCTCCACAATTTGCTGTGGTATGTCCCTGTCCACCCTGTAGCCCTCTACTAACTGCAGATCATGTAGCCCCTGGTAGGTTACCCTGGGCCTGAACACTCTTCTCCTCCTCCTCATAAGTCTGGGGAAGTTGTCAGCATTGTCCTCTTCACCACCCTCAGCCTCTTGCACATACTGATGTATGAGAGAAACAGCAGCCCATAACATTTTCTTAGTTTTGTCAGGTAAAATTTCTCTGTCTGTGTACACTGGTGGTGTAGAGTTTGTGGGAAAAAGAAACAGACTGAAAGGTGTTTGCAGAGTTTATAGTGGTGTACTGCAGATACTGCCTGTGTGATTAACTGAGCATGATACATTCCACCTGCCAGCTCAATTACTTGTATTTGAGTGCCTCTATTATGCTATTTCCCTTTTTTCTTGTTCCACTTGCCATTTCCTGTATTTTTTTTATTTTGTGGTTTAAATCCTGGTGCGTGCTGCACACACCATTTAGGCAAGGTAAAGAAGGCTATACAGCCTCGGACAAACCCCCTTGCTTACATATACACAGTGCTACCATTTCCTGTTTTTTTTTTATTTAAGTCCCAGTGTGCACTGCGGAAACCCATTTAGCTAAGTTAAACATGTTTTAAACACATTTTAGCAGAAATGCCCATCTCTGGATGCATACACGCTCTTCATTTCATGGTGTCAGACATTACAGCCTCAGGCACACACACACCCTTGGCTAGCTATGCTTAGCTAAGTGCAATAGTTCTCCAATGTGCTTACAGCAGGCATGACACACCCCCTTTTGATGTCATTTACTTCTCATGCTTATACGGCCATATTAGAGCACCTACATGGTTAGGTGCAATCTGACACTTAGAAGAAATTTGTGATTCAGTAATATTCCCTTCATTTGCATACTCCACTGCCTTACTCCATAGTTACTGCACTCACACTGAGCCTTTCCCCTTAGCAACCACTGTTCACTTGACTATAATGTCAAAATGCAGATTTCCCTGAACATTGCTTTTTCACATTTTTTTTATTTTTGGCATGATCCCATTTGCGCAATACTTTCCTATGATTAAACGGCCGAGATCAGCCAAAAAAAATAAATGAATAAAAGTTTTGTTTTATAAAAAATAAATTATTTCTCATACCAATGGACATATAGTTGGTCATTGGCATGACTACTAACTAAAATACATGCTTTCTTTCGAGTTGTCAAGCCTCCGTTGCTTAATCTGCAGAAATGTATTCAGCTACTAGCTGAATACATTTCTGCTTTGCACACTGTTCAGGCACAGACAACTGCCTGCCTCCTGGATCACCAATTCAGCTTATTTGCATGGTTTTCACCAGCAAATGAACTGATTAGCATACTGCACGGATTTCCGTGCAGGAACAGTATAGGACCGCTCGTGCATGTGAAAACAGGCTATTCCTGGATCACTCGGCGGCCATATTTCTTGCAGGAGCGGCTACAGTGCTCCTGCATGGAATATTTACTTTAATGAATCTCGGGGACTGATACTGATATTCTAATTAAACATTTGTTACATACCTTGTCTGTCATTATTAGCAGTGTATTGCACTGAAAAATGTAGGATCCATTAGCATCTTTAATTTGGAGCTACTTCTTAACACTGACTAGGACAATCTATCCATCACAAAATGGCACTGATAATTTAAATTGTTAGATAAAAATATGTCTCAGTACTAAATACATTTCATAGAACACAAGAGTGGCTAATCCCACTTTTAAACTCCCATCTAATTTTGGTTTCCTTTCTGGTATTTGAAATTAATTTATTTTCCAAAATAAAGGCACTGGTAATGGTTTTGCCTTGAAGATCATATGCATTTTTCCTCTATTGATACAATTGATGTTGCAGTCTACATCGTTTTACATTAATGAAAATAAAAGAACTATATTTAGGGTGGGTTGCTTTGCTGACATTGCATAAAAATAATGTACAGAAGGAAAAAAACTAAGGTATGTACAGGATATATGGGTACTAATGAATCAGTTTTGGAAATGCTACATGTACATAAAATGAGAGCTGAACATAATTAATCTTGAGTTCCTAATGGATGATGTCAGAAAGCTTGCTTCTGCTATAAGCTAAACAGAGTCAGAAAACTGCAAGAACTAGGTAAATTGCATCTAGTTTGTTCATGTTCTTTTTATGTTGCTTAATTTTTTTTGCTAGTTAAATTCAGTAGCTGATTGTTGTTGTGCTTAAATAGTGCTAGCTGCTTCATAATAACTTGAGAAAGCTTTATGGAATTTTAGTATAAAACAGGGCTGCACACAATATGTCCTATAGGCTGTGCATTGCCTTCAAGAACTAATTTTGCAGCATACTGCTTGACAGCATTTCTGTATTTTTAGTTCATACAGATATTGTGCTGATTCCTATTCCCACCACTGCTGGCTGCACAGATGTCTGATTTTAGTAGAATGTAAGAACCTATCAGATAAGACTTTTCCTCATAACAAACTTTATCTATGGACTTAAGTTTTCCTGTAACTATTTTTCCATGACCTTTCTCCACTAGAATTTATATATTTTTTCTGGTTATTCATTGCCATCCAGCTGAAAAACGAAAATGAGATAAAACAAAAGCTGGAGAAAGTAACAGTTTCTATAGCTGTAGCAGTCTGGCAGTTGGTGTAGAAATGTAAGACTCTGATATGCTAATGAACTGCTAATGAACTGCTTCCTGTGGTACAGGGTTTGATTCCATAAGCCTCAATATGCCATCTCTGGGATCTTACGAAAGTCACTTAACCAGACAGTGCTTTGGGGCAATTGTGAAAATGGACGAAGTTCATCAGTGGTGTCCTGGACCTCATACCTAGTAAGAAATTATGGATGTATAACAGACCACATTAACAACAAGGGAGAAAGAAAACAATCTTTCATTGCAGTCAAACAATCTCTGAAGATTCCTTACTGGGAAAAGTCATGTTACATCTGCAGGGCTTACTGATTGTACAGTTAAATACTTTTGAAACAGCCACATGACTTCCCCAAATAAGTCAATTACAATATATCTTCATTAACTGTAACAGTAATGTGACTTTCCAAATCATCATGCACATACTGTTTGTCGTTTTTGCATTTAGCTACTTGTAACACATTGCACTCAAGTTACCTGGCACTTGCTCACTAAAGCAATTATATAAGTCAGCACTAAAAATTAAAAGCACTACACCCTCACTCCCCACTGGCCCTTGTTTTCAATTAAGGATTTCCCAATATTATTCTAGCATGTCCAAAGGTCAGTTGTCAATCTCCTCTCCGGTCCAGCTGGTGAATCTGGGAATCTTGAGGCAATGCTATAACTGCCTCATGTACACAGACAACCCTCTCCTCCTCCCACATAACACAAATACTTGCGAGAGATGCAGCTATTTAGCCAAACTGGAGGCTGAGCTCTCTCAACTCAGGACTGGCAAGACCAGACAGGAGGAGAAGGCAACTACACACACCACAAAACCAGCCTCACATAATGCTACCACTCCACTGAATCAAACACATAAACACACAAAGACATACTCGGAGGCTCTGAGTAAAATTTACCTAAACAGCAGAGGCCTCCAAAGCAGACACCCAAACAACTGCTACCTCAAGACACCCCACAAGCAACACATAAACCACAAAAGCAGTGTGCAAAGCAGTCACAGCCCTTAAGGCCATATACAACACCAAACATACTTGTCATAGGTGACTCCATAGTCAGACACACTGACGTCCCACTCACCAGGCTGAACAAGGAGAGGGTCACAGTAAGCTGCCTATCGGGTGCTAGAATCCGCCACATAACACAAGCACTCGGGTCACTCCACGGCAAGTACAAATATGACACAGTCATTGTCCATGCTGGTGTGAGCGACCTGAGACGTACCTCCCTGGACTACATGAAAAGAGACATAGAGGAGCTCTCTGATTATGTAGCCCAGGCAGGTATGACCCTAACCCTGAGCAGTATCCTTCCTTCACCAAGAATGATGCCACAATATAGAGACAAGATGATCAGCTTTAACAATTGGCTTAATGTCTGGTGTCATTCAAAAGGGATCCAGTGTCTGTCTGCCTGGGATGACATGCTTGACAAGCCATGCTGCTTCGCAAGGGACGGCTTGCACCTGTCACCCCTGGGATTCCGGATATTGGCTAAGGCTCTTGCCACCCCCATAGTGCCTTTTTTAGGCAAGGCTCAAATTCTAAACCTACCACCCTAGAAAACAAAAATGGGAAGAAACTGAGGGTAATGCTGCTCAATGCCAGAAGTCTAAATCTCAAAATGCATGCACTCGAGGCCCTTCTCAGTATGGAGAACATTGATGTCTGTGCTGTAACTGAAACCTGGTTCAAGGCTCCTGAGAGCACCCCCGGCACTATTAGGTTTTACCTCATATCATGCGTTCCGGCCCCAAAACCCGGACCACACCACAAAAGGAGGGATGTATCCATATTCATAAAGGATACCCACACCTCCAGGTTGGTGGCAACGCAAGCTCGGAAACCATCCAGGTGCAACTAACCATAGGCAAAACTGCTCTACAAATTGTAGCATGCTACAGGCCACCCTCTCAAACTCAGGAACCCCACACAGCCTTCCTGAAGACACTGGAGGGTATAAATGTATCTCCAAACACCATCATATTGGGTGACTTCAACTACCCGAATATAGACTGGGAACATTACTCAAGCCCTAACTTTCTAGCCCAACGGTTCCTGGAGTTCATAAATTCAAATGCCTTGGAACAGCTAGTCACTGTTCCCACGAGAGGAGAAAATATACTAGATCTCATTGTCACAAACATGGGGACAAAATGCTCCACACGAAGTATATCCCTCATTGGTGAGATCTGATCATAAACTAATCTCACTGGAAATCCACATCCCGCCCCACCCCAAACAAAAGACCATAGTGATGTACTTCTATAAAGTAAACTTCAGACTACTCAAGACTGGTGTGGTATCCTTCAAGGCCCCTGAGCCAGGGAAACCACAACCCAAGCTGCGGAAGCCCTTACAAATGCCTTCTATGAACACCTCCAGGACTGCATGGATCAGGCAATCCCAAATAAAACCAAGACTCTTTCCACAAAGGGCAAACGTCCAGTCTGGTGGACCCCAGCCATTAACAAACTTTACAATAAGAGAAGAAAGCTATTACATGATAGAACAAAATCCATAAAAGGGAAGTCACCCCTGATCATTATTAGTAAAAAAATACGAGCACTCATAAAATCAACTAAGGCCAATTTTGAGAGAAAAATTGCCATGGATTCAAAGGACAATCATAAGGCCTTTTTCAGCTATGTTAGGAACCTGGGTGGAAACTCCCAGATATGCTCAGAATTAGTCCAAAATGATACAAAAATCACTGAACCCACAGACATTGCCAACATACTGGCAGACAGGTTCAGTGCAAACTTCACCCCCTCTCCCCCTCTAAAGGAGAGATAACTATCCCAGCCGAGTGTAGCCTCCCGGACATCTCAAATGCGCAGGTGAAAGCTGCTCTCTCTAAAACTAAAAACACAGCATCAATGGGACCGAATGGTGTCCCCGGCTGTGTGCTACACGAGCTAAATGAGGAATTAAACCCGCACATAAGGCAGCTGTTTAATCTCAGCCACAGGATACGTGCCCAAGGAGTGGCGTACGGCAACTGTGGTCCCACTCCACAAAGGCAGTGCCTCTACGGACCCTGGTAATTACCGCCCCATAAGTTTAACAAGTCTAGTCTGCAAAGCTATGGAGAGGATCATAATGGAGCTCATAAACAAAGATATAGGGGACTTGCAGACATTGGACCCGACCCAGTTTGGCTTTGTCAAGGGAAGATCATGCCTTTTGAACTTGGTTGACTTCTTCGAAACAGTCACCAAGGCCATTGATGAGGGAAAGGCAGTCCATACAGCCTACCTTGACCTTGCAAAGGCTTTCGACACAATACCCCACTCGGGTATTGTAGAAAAACTTACCAGCTTAAATGTAAACCCATATGTCACAAGATGGGTTGCAAACTGGCTTAAGGACAGAACCCACAGGGTTAGAGTTGCTGGCGCTGTGTCAGACTCCAAGCCGGTCACAAGTGGTGTCCCACAGGGCTCGGTCCTTGGCCCCCTATTGTTTGGCATCTACTTCTCAGAAGTACAGGCCAACATGGGAGGACTTTGGCTGACAAAGTTTGCAGACGACTGCAAACTGGGCGCCATAGTGGAAAGTGCATCAGACATGGATATCCTTCAGAAGGGACTCACGGAAACAGATAGCTGGTGCCAGAACCATGGCCTGAAGTTAAACGCCAAAAAATGTATAGTCATACCCTTCGGGAAAAACAAGGTAACCCCAAGCTACAATATAGGTGGCAATCCACTAAGCACAGAAGAGGTTATCAGGGACCTGGGGACCCAGGTTGACAGTGGCCTTTCTTTTGACACTCACGTTGCTAAAGTGGTTAGAAAGACCTTCTACATTGCCCACCTGATCATGAAGGATTCACATCCAGATCTAGTGAGGTCATT
Organism: Protopterus annectens; assembly: GCF_019279795.1. NCBI lineage: Eukaryota > Metazoa > Chordata > Ceratodontiformes > Protopteridae > Protopterus > Protopterus annectens. Next base: position 236,503,758 of record NC_056739.1, read on the forward strand.
GTTCCCCTGTACTCTTCACTTATCAGACCAATGATCGAGTACAATGCCCCATTCGGGATGTATCTCACCCGACATCTGCAGCAATTGGAGAGACCCCAAAAGTTCCTCACCAAAAGGATAAAGGGACTCCAAAATCTGTCATATGCTGCCAGATTGAAGAAACTCCAGCTCTATTCAGTCGCATACCGTCTGCTCAGAGGTGACATGTGCCTGACATACAAGGCCATGTCCAACCCGGAATTAATGGACATGCTCCACCTCAAAAATCCAAATCCACCAAAACCACTAGAGCAAGCGACTTAAACCTTAGCACGGATATAAATAGGACGTGCTGGAGGGATAGATTTATCACTCAGAGACTCCCTATGCTGTGGAATAAAATCCCGGTCCATGTGAGGCAGAGCACCTCGCTGACTTTGTTCAAGAGAAATCTAGACCTGTGGATGGGAGATCGTAGGTTTACCCCGGGAATCATCTCTGTGTCACTGCTGGACAGAGGCACAACAAACTAATGGGCACAGTATTTTTTCATATAAGGGGTGGCGTAAGCCACAAAAATTTGGGCTAGGCTTATAAATGCCTTAGGGCAGATAGTCTAGTACAAACCTATGAACCTATGAACCTATACATTAAGTTAATTTACATATAGTGAAAAACACAATAACTGTAAAAAGATATACCCAGACCAACAACATTATTATATTCATTTTAAAATGGTCCTGATAAATACTATATCATTAAGCCTAGGATGCACAGTGGCATTTAATCTTTCACTAAAATTCCTATTTTCCTAATAAAATAAATTAAAGTAATTCTAACAACTGGCCTTTTTGAAGAAAGAAAAAAAGGACTTGGAAGTAGGAAAGAAAAATGTACCTAAAACACATTCATGTGTGATCAACTAAAAGGTGTAATCCTTTTCTGCAAAATGCAAAAAAACTGCATGTATTTTATTATTTCATTGATTTAACCAGGTAAGCTTCCAGAATAATAAATCTTACATTCCATGCAACATAATTCATACAGAGATATTCAGGTTCAGCTGCTAATATTAAATGTCAGCATCTGTGCATCATAAACACATAATTTATTTAATATTACTTATCTGATAAATGTGTATGCACAGAGTGATGCACTCCTGATATTTTCGAGTTATAGCCTGCAGTCATATTTACAGACATTGAAGGAGATGTAGCCAGGACAACAGGTCAATGCATAATATCTCCATTGGTGCATGGCTTGTGTAGTGATTGTGCTGAAAAGGATATGACAACAGACCACTCACTACACAAACCATGCACCAGTGGAAATGTTTGAGATTACTGAGAAGGATATGTCACACTTTATAAGGACTTGACACATGAACCCACATATGTGGATGTACTCACTAGTAACTTGCCAAAAGCACAGAAGCCTCCCAAATTCTGCCTTCAGAAACCACATACAGTAAAGCAAACATTAGCCAGAACACACAGTAGCACACACACACCAGTTTCCCAACAAAAAAGCCGATATGGTGTAATACCACAAAACCCAAAGTACTGTTCATAGGTGACTCCATCGTGAGACACATGGATGTACCCCTCACCAGGCTGTATAAGGAGAGCTTTATTGTTAGCTGCCTGTTAGATGCCAGGATCCATCAGGTCACTCCAGTCACTCAACTAGAAGTACCTGTATGACTACATCATAGACCATGTGGGTGTGAATGACCTCAGATGGACTTCCCTGAACTATATGAATAAAGACATGACTGAGCTCTCAGATTGTCACAAGCAGGTATGTGCATAGCCTTGAGCAGCATTCTGCTATTACCTAGGACAATGCCACGATACAAACAAAAATGATTGACTTTAACAGTCAGCTTAACTTTTAGTGTCATTTCAAGGGGATCCGATATATGTCAGCCTGGGAGGACATAGTAGACATACCATGCTGCTTTGCCAGAAATGGTCTGCATCTGTCTCTTCTAGGCTTATGGATACTGGCAAAGGCTTTACCCACCCCTATTTTGCCTTCTTTAGGCAATGTTAAAATAACCACTCTCTCAACACAATTGAATCTTCTCTGTATAAACTCACAGTACTGCTGCTCAAGGCTAGGACTCTAAACAAGAATCTGCACTCCCTGGAAGCACTCCTCACCTTGGAAGGTTCTGATGTCTATTCAGTCTGTGAGAAAAGATTTAAAGCCATTGAAAGCACCCTTGGCCATGCAAGGCTACAATGCCTTTCATATATTCTGACCATAAACTGAACAGGAAAGAACCAAAGGAGGAGATAAATTCATCTTCATTATGGATAAGTACATCTCAAGACTGGTCAAACAGTATGACTATCTACTCTAAGTCCAGTTAACCATAAGAAAATTCTCCTAGCACATCATTACTAACTATAGGTACCCCATAATGAACCAGGAAAAACCATGCCACATACCTGGACTTACGAGAGTCACTTACTATGCAGCCCAAAACTTTACTCATGGGTGATGTGATTTTAATTATCCTTCCATCAGCTGGGGAAAATACATGACCACAAATGTGGTCACTTAGTGCAAATGACCTGGAACAGCTAGTCTGCACACCCATGAGGTGCTCAAATATCCTGGACATAGTGCTCAGTAACATGGGGTAGCATTGCAACCCCCCCATGTGATGTTCTCCTTGGTGAGATTGGACCATAAATCAGTCTTTTTTGAAATAGTAATAAGGTCTGATACCTCATCAGGATCAAAAATACCTCAGAATTTTTCTAAGGCAAATTATCCCTTACTAAGTGATGCCACGAGAAACTTCAAATCCCCCATGAACACAGAAACCCAGACTTCTATGCATAGGTGTACACCAATTCCCTGTATAACCACTTAAGCAGTTGCATAGATTCATCTGCACTGGACAGGATTAAAACCGGATCACTCTGGAAAAACAAGCCACCCTGGCGGACCCCTGGTAGAAACAGGCTAAACAACAGAAGAAACTAATGTCCAAAAACAAGAGAAACTGACTCAGCAGAGAAAGAAATCCCTCACTAGTGTAAACAAACAAATTAGAGATCTTGTCAAGTCCTCCAAAGCAAAGTGCGAAGCACAAATATCCTCCCTAGCTAAGAAAAATCATAAGGAATTTTGTCACTATGTCCAAAATCTTAAGGAGAATACCCAGTTATGCACCAAACTGGTTCTGGATAGCACAACAGATACGCAATTGGAGGAAATAGCCAACATGCTAGCTGACAAATTTGGATCAAACTTCACCCATCTTTCCCCACTGGCTATCCCCTGAAGTATACCTGTCACCATTCCTTAGTCTGTTTTCTCAGGACAGCAGGTCATCACTATACTATCATATAACACACTAACGTGATGTTCCTGCAAGCAGAATGATAACTCAAAATATCAAATAAAACCAACTCAGATAAAGCATAAAAAAGTATTTATTAAGGTGAGTGCTTTCACGGTAAAACACTGCTTCATCAGGCAACCCAATTAAAGCATAATGCATTTTTATATTCAAATCAGCCAATGAAAATCACATAACAATTATTACAAAGCATAAACTCTTAAAGTACTGAAACACAAAGTACAACATGAAACTATTAAAAATCATGGTTAAAAAAGTGAATGCTTCAGTAACCTTTCTCTTAAAAGTGGTTTCAATGAAGTCATATCATTAATACCATGGAAGCAGTCTGCTTTAAAGAAAAGTATCCACTTCTGCTCACAGACTTCTGCCTGTTTTTAATGTTGCCTCCCCTCAGACTTTCATATATAATTTCTAACACAAAAAATTAAATAGTGCTGTGCATTGTTAGACTCTACATGTTTAAATAGCGCACTAGTTTCTTTTTTATTTCTAATACGTCGTAGCCATACAGGTAGCCAGTTTATACATCCTGTGCAGAAGTGCACAGTATATTTTCCTTTTTTTGCTGACTGTACTACAAAGAATTTAGTTTACTATACTTTTTGCAGATACTGTAATGTTTACTACATTGGGAAGACAAACCGCTGTTTGAGAGATCATGTGCTCGAACACCAAGAGATAGTGAATATTGTACACAATGAACAGGGTGAGTTTAAAATCTACAATTACAGTGCTTGTGAGATTGATGTTTCCTGCGCTAACTTATTTGAAAGAGGTGTGACATTTGTACCTACTAGGAAAGCCCAAGTACACAATGTATTGTTGCCATTTAAATTGTTTTTAAGAAAACTGAATTGTGCCTTTTTTTTCAGAAGTAGAACAGAAGGAGAGGGCCCTTCTATAGCAAGTCTGTTTGTTAGGAAGACTAGCACATTTATTCCCCCTAATCACCCTATGGTTATATTGTCTGAAAAACTTTGTGAATTTGAAATTCAGAATGATTTGAATTTACCTGGTAGTTTTATTACTGAGTGTAACTTGACTGCAGAGGAGAATGCATTATTAAAGGACATTGTCAGTAATAGATAACTAAGGATAATGAAGCCTGATAAGGGTGGGGGCTTAGTTGTAATGGAGTGTAATAATTATGTTAATAAGATACTTTCCACTGTTTTCAGACACCTATGAAGAGGTGTCTTTAAACCAGTTACATATAACATATAGGAATATTGATATCCTTTTACAGAACATGTTATTAAATGAACAGATATCACTAGAAGTGTTAAACTTTGTGAAAGTACCTTATCCTAAGACTTCCACCATATTTGGCATCCCAAAGCTTCATAAGAGTATTACTAATCCACCATTATGGCCTATAGTTGATGCAAAAGCTTCTAAAACTTATTGCTTGGCTAAGTATATTGATTTCCATACTCAGGACATTTTTAAGACTGAACAATCAATGTATTTTGAAGGATTCATGGGATTTCCTGACAAAAAATAGCTTTGGTTGAATTTAACCAGGAATATTTTTTGTTACACTGGATGTTCAGGATTTATACTCTGCGATACCCCATGAAATAGGAGTGGACTGGTTTTATGAATATCTTTTCTGTTATGCCAAGGTCAGTAATGAGAAAGCTTTAGTGTTAAGGTCTTTTATGGAAATGGTCTTTCACAATAATTACTTTGTGTTTGAAAATTATTTGTTTAGGCAGAAAACAGGGGTGGCTATGGGTGCCAACTGTCCTCCTAAGTTTGCCAATGCTGGCCTTGCTCATTGGGAAATAAATTATGCCCTTGATTCAGAGTTTAAGGACTGCTGGGCCTTCTATGGTAGGTACCTTGACAATTTGATTTTTGTATGGAAGGACAACATGGATAAATTACATAGATTCATTGATTATCTTAATAAAACTACCCATTTTCTTAGATTTTCTTTTGATGTCCAAGGATACACGGTTAATTATTTAGATGTGACTATCAGCAAGAATTATGAGATGGGAAGGTATGAGTCCACTATCTACAGGAAGCCTTCTTACTCTAATGCCTTGTTACATTTTTCGAGTATGCACCTCATAAATTAGAAAAAATTGCTGGTCAAAGGCCAATTTGTCCATTTGGCTAGGATGGTATTGGATGAAATGGAATTTAGGAAAGAATGTGAAGTACGTAGTTCCATGTTTAGAGTTAGAGGTTATCCTGATGATTTTTTAATTATATTTTTTTCAGAGGTTAACAGGAAAAGATAAGTAGAACAGTTCACCCCATTACTTAGGGGAAGTAGTATGGTTTCTGAACTTAATCGAACTCAAAGTACTGAGCATAGAAGTTTTGAGAGAACTTTGGTTTTAACATATAATAGGATTTTTTTCTGAGCTGGGTTCTATTATTAGAAAAAAACTGGAAAATATTTTGTGTAGATGAGCACTATAAACAGATTGTGGGGGAAAAACCTGTTAGCGTGTACAAGAAGGACATGTGTTTTATGAATTTATTAGAAAATGTTGGTACTAAGCCTGGAGTTGGAAAAATGGCCAAATGTGGCCATTGTTCCCTATGTCCATTCATTGCTGAAGGCAAAGAATTCTATGTGGAAGGGTTTGGTAATATTAAGGTACAGGGTAAATTCCAATGTGTTAGTAAAGGGGTTGTTTACTTGGCCCTGTATAAATCCTGCAGTGCATTCTATGTTGGAAAAATTAAATTGAGCCTTAGAAAGAGAATTTACCAGCATATTTACGATATCAGGAAGAAAAATGATAACAATGCTTTATTTAAGCATGTGGATTCCAACCCTTCACATGAACTCAGATTTGTGGTTATAGACCAGGTGGATTTGAGGCAGAGGAGTGGCCCTAGTGATGATTTTTTTAGAATTTTTAGAATTGAAGTGGCAGTTAAAAACTAATGCCACAGTTATGCCTGGTCTGAATGATGCAGTGTCTCTAATTAGTGTCTTGCACTTAAAGGAAGCTTATTTTTTATAGGTGTAGGGTTATTTTGTTCTGTATATGTTACTGTATATATTATTATACTGAAGATAGATTAGGGCATATTTGCATATTTAATTTTATTGTGTATAACAAATAGTGGTTTTATATATACTGCTTGCTTTTTATATGTCACCTTTATGAAAATGATGTCATGTGATTATTTCAGTTGCCTTGGAAATGTTAATTCAGGGCAGGGGGTTTTGTTAGTTGAACTGGGTATTTATACTGTCATTCTAGATGTATAGTTATTCTGATGAAGTCCTTTGTATTTTCAAATGAAAGCACTTAATGTATTAAATATTTGTGTGGTGCCTGGCTGCCTACTTCATTTTTGTTTTCATTTGATGCATTTCATTTTACTACTGTAAGCTCCACTGAATAGGATCATAGGAGGTTACTAGGCTGTTGGCCCTGAGGCCCTTATAAGCCTAGCCAAGAGTTTAAACCATGTTTAGACAAATCAGTACCCAAAGCTCCTGTCCAGCAGTGACACAGATGGAATCCCAGGGGTGTATTTTCTGTTTCCCATTCATTTATCCAGATTGCACTTAAAAGGGATAATGAGGTACTCTGCTTGATGTGGAGAGGGAGTTTATTGTACAGAAAGAATACTATGTAGTTACATAGACTTAAAACTATGTCTGTGATCACAACTTCTAAAACTAGTTGCCTCCCATGAACCCATGAACAAACTTTTCTATTTTGAATATTTTGTTGATTAATATCACATCACATCTTGTATCTCTTCTACTAATTAGCTGTACATATCATAAGACAACTTTGTTTTATTTATGGCTTACTTTCATTACACTGTTAACATAATTTCAGAGTTTCTAGATCGATAATTCTTTCAGCTGAAAACACACCAAGCCACCTGTAGTTGTGATCCTGAATTTTCACCAAGAAGATAAAAGAATTGTTGTCCTTCTCCCCTCACCATTTATTTCCTGGTATTCAGCTCAGTGTGTTCCAGGTTGTGCGATACCCCCTGAATTCCTAAGGGTCTCTAGCAAGTCAGTGTTTGTCGCTACGTCAGAAGTCAGAAATATAGTAAACCACCATCAGTATGCATTTTGAAAAAAATAAATAAATAAAAATCCACATAGATGAGTTTTTTCAATTAAACATTAGTTACATAATCATCAATGAATAGTACAGTTACATATTCATGAAAGCTTCACAATAAATATCTGAATTAATAAGAATCGACAGGACTGCTCTGCTAATGGGAATAGACTATAGACGGTTCCAAAAAAACTTTGGATGATACTGGCTCTTTTGATTCTAGTCAGCCATCATATCAGAGTAGTATGATTCATTACAGCATGAATACAGATAGATTTAATATTAAATTAAATTGTTGTAGGCACTAATAGTAAGAATAAACCAAATTGTCCCTTCTGTTTGAACTCATAGACTAATAAAGCATGGTAAAATTTTTAAGTGTATTGTTAGCCAATTGGCATTAATGTGATCTCCATGCCATAGATTCTTTAATGTTTAGATCAGGTCTCAGTACAATTATATAACATTTTGGGAAGAAAATACAGCTAAGTAACCCGATCCCTGAGGAAAGGATTGCAAATATTTCTACAGCGACTACATACTTTCCTTTGCTGCTCAGGTATGCTGGTATGAATGACAGCCAAACACTAACAAAAATCAACATGCTAAATGTGATGAATTTGGCCTCATTATATCTGTCTGGTAATTTTCGTACTAAAAATGCAGCCACAAGACATACACTTGACAAAAGTCCAAGGTATCCTAGCATGAGATAAAACATGGTGATCGAGCCCTCATTACATTCTATGATTATTTTGTCATTATACAAGATCTTGTTCTGTTCTGGGAAAGGTGGGGAGTATCCAAGCCACACACTGGAAACAATGACCTGTACAGTAGCACAACAACATCCAATAAAACTTGGTGTCCTAGATCCCATCCATTTCTGTTGGAAGCCTCCTGGAACTGTAGCACCAAAAACAATAACTACAGTGATGGTTTTTGCAAAGATAGAAGAGACACAGACAGCAAATATAATTCCAAATGCAGCCTGTCGAAGTAAGCAGCTTGCAGTGCTTGGCTTTCCAATGAACACTAAGGAACAAAGGAAGCACAAAATCAGAGCAACAAGTAGGAAGTAACTGAGGTTATGATTGTTTGCCTTTACTATTGGTGTCTCTCGAAATTTTATAAAAGTCCACAGTATAAATGCAGGGATGACAGAAAGAAGAACACTGAGGCCAGCCAATGTTGCTCCCAGCAGATCATCAAAGGACAGGTACTCTACAGTTTTATCATTGCAAATGACTTTTCTCTCATCTGGCCAGGAATCACCAGGACACTTAGTACAGGAATCAGCATCTGATGGAGGAATAATAAATAAGAATGAAATAGAAGCATCATAACACTTTCTGTGTTAGTATCCTGTGTCACATTTCTTTGTGTAAAATAAGCTCTTATGAAAATACACGCACCATGATAAATGAACAGTAATCATATAACTTATCTTTTAATTCAATTTGTTAAGTTCAGTATGCTCATGTGAAATAAGGATGTGGCTGGCTTCACATCTCATTTTCTGTACACTGTGAATATACATGCCAATGTGTGTAACACAGTATTGCTTCTACAATGGTAGTGATTTCCTTTTGATGATCTATATCTATATAACTAGAATCACTCACTTTTATATGTAATTCAGATGAAAGTGTGTGTGTGTGTGTGTGTGTGTGTGTGTGCGTGTGTGTGTGTGTGTGTGTGTATGTGTGTGTGTGTGTGTGTGTGTGTGTGTGTGTGTGTGTGTGTGTGTGTGTGTGTGTGTGTGTGTGTGTGTGTCTGTGTATGTGTGTGTATATTAGCTGTATATATCATAAGATAACTTTGTTTTATTTATGGCCTACTTTCATTACACTGTTAACATAACTTCAGAGATATAAACATAAATGCGTATATGAATAAAATCTTCAGCTTGAAGCATTTGCTTAGGCAGATTTTGATTTCCATTATTCACGTTAATAACTTCTTGATGTCTCTAATATGAGCTTAGTTAGCATAGTTTAATTTAGCAGGCCTACCTGTTGCTTACTTGTGATGGAACCATGCTGCATAGCTCTAGTGGAGTGTTATGTTCATTCATTTGGATGCAAAACATGGAGATTATTTACCTGATTCCTTTTATTCTACATCTCTCCTAAGTTGTCTCTTTACTCTTTTCTGATAACATTCTAAGAATAGTTTGAAAACTGGCCACATAACATTTATTTTTGTAGTTTTAAGTACTTTCCCCACCCTGGAGGTTAACTGTAAGCATCATGCAGGAAGAAATTTAAATAACTAAGGCAAATTCCATGAACAAACATGGTTAATATATCACTTGCCACTACAAACGGACTGATATCTCATTTGATGCACCTATGTTTATGCTAGGGACTTGTACTAAGTTATTATTACATACAGTTGCTCATGTTTACTGATGACCACTTAATCCTTAAAGAAGCAGACTCAATATGTGAGAGGTGGAGGTAAAACTCTTGCATACAATTGCACATCAGGCTGTCAAATCCATGCACACAACACTCACATAGACTAACGTGTGCTGAGACACTTAAAAGCAAACAACCTAAACAACAAAAATTGCCTAGTCTGCCCATTGTTAAAGCTATGCCTTAGGAAAGGCAATCAGAAAAAGGCAACACCTACCACCGCACATAATTTCACTCTCAGTGGATCCCCAAACACTAAACCCTTATGGCAAGCAAAAACTCTTTCCAGGACACTCGTCATAGGGGACTCCATTTTAAGACATATTTATTACCCTGTAACTGGACTTAACAAGGAGAAGATACATACTAATTGCTTATCTGAAGCCATGATCTGTCAAATCACACCTACTCAAGTCATTATGCCACAGGTACCAGTTTGATTCCAATATAGTCATTGTAGGTTTAAATGACCTGAGATGTACCTCCCTAGACAATATGAATAGACATATGATAGGGCTTTCAGACTGTGTCTCAAGCTGGTATGAGCCTAGCATAGAGCAGCATATTACCATCACCAAGGATGATCCCACAGTGTGTGCAAATATGACTGATTTTAACAACTGGCAGTCTGTTTGGTGTTACTCTAAGGGGATACAATATTCGTCATCCTATGAGGACATGGTAAACTGACCATGTTACTTTGCCAAAGATAGTCTACACTTTCCTTTTTATGCTTTGGAATAGTGACTAAAACTTTCTCCACTCTCAAAGTGTCTGTTTTTGGCAATCCCAAATTGGCAAAACTACCAACATAACAAAATCTATACAACTGAACCGCAACATGTTACTGCTCAATGACAGGAGCCTAAACACAACAATGCACCCCCTTCAAGCTCTCCTCAAACTCAAGAATATGAACATCTGTAAAGTTACAAAGACATGGTTTAAATTGGCAGAACGTACCCTGGCAGTGGACGGTTTCAGTGACTTCCACAATTTTACTTAATTAGCTGTAGAAACAAGGGCTAAAGGTGAACATGTCTCAATATACATCAATAACAAGCATATCTTTAGGATGGTCATACAGGATGACCACCACAGACAATTATGTACTATATCCTAGCCAGCCATAGGTCCCCCTACATTTCCCAAGAAGCTCACGCTGCATACTTGGACCTACTGGAGAAATATATCACCCAACCAAACAACCTACTCGTGTGAGATTTTAATTACCACTCTATAGACTGGGAATCCTACACAGCCTCAAATCTATAAGCACAGGGATTCCTGGGCTTTGTAAATACAAACACCCTTGACCAAATCAGGAATATGCCTACTAGAGGCTCCAACATACTAGACTTCATGCTCACAAACATGGGAGAACACTGCCCCCCTCAGTGTCTCATCCTCCCTAGTAAAGTCTGACCATAAAGCTGTGTCCTTCTAAATCAAAATCAACTGTGTAATCTCATTAAAAGCAGAAACAGGAACTGTTCCAAGACACATGAACTTTTATTAAGTGATGGTTTGTCAAATTTCAGTGCCTCTCAAAATCCCAGGAACACAGCAGCCTATGCTGAATTACTTGTATAAACTCAGGACAACCATATCAATCGCTGCAAGAGGCTGCTGTACAAACCAGAGGTAATCCTAGGTGTAGCCCCAGAAACAACCTGCCTGGTGGCATCATAAATTAAACAGGATATACAACAAATGGAAAATAATATGGCAAAACTTACCATAAAGATAAAAACTATTTCATCAAACTAAATAGGCAACTAAAATTAGTAATTAGGTAAAGAAAAGCCAACTTTGAAGTTAAGATAAACCCATGTGAAAGATAACCATAAGGCCTTTTACAGCTATATCAGTAACCTCAAGGGCACCACACAGCAATGTGATGAACTAGTGTTTAACAGTGGCACATTCACTGACCCGGGTGATATAGCAAACCTGTTAGTGGAAAATTAATTTCCATTTCCAGATTCAATTTGTAACAATATAAAAAGCAATGGAATATATGTTTATGAACAATGTTGTTGTGTCTTTCGGCTTTTTCCCAGTTAGGGGTCGCCACAGCAGAAATACAATTCTAAAGTAATGTTTTTTTTGCTGATGACATATTACAAATATTATCTAATACAAAAGAGACATTAGAAGAATTAGATATATTAATTGACAAATTTTACATGATGTCAGGACTCCATTTCAATAAATCAAAATCATTTTTTTTATTTTTAAATAAAATAAAGAACTACTAAGGGGGTTCACATCATAGGGAAACAAGAATCTACCTTAAAATACCTAGGAATTGAGTTATGCAAGAATAATAATGAATTAGTCTAAAAAAACTACAATAATAGCATCAATACAATTAAAATTTCTCTGGAAAAAATGGAACAAAATAATATTAACATTTGAAGATAGACTACAGTTAATAAAAAATGGTTTTAATGCCCAATATCCTATATATAGCCTTGGCAATACAACTTTTACCAGAAAGTAATACACTTAAATAAATAAATTCATGCCTAATACAATGTTTATGGTTTCCCAAAAGAAACAGAATGGCTTTAATACATCATATCAGACCATGGAAACAGGGAGGATTAAACTTTCCTGATATAGAAACATATATAAAAGCATCAATATCTAAAACAATCTCAGACTGAATAAGTCCAAATTACTCTGCAAATTGGAAAGAATTACTAACTGTAATATCAATAAATGAATTTGATTTACAAAAAAAGTTCAAATAACAGATAAAAATAATTTGCCATGGGACATATTATGTATTAGCGTGCAATATAACATAACTAAACCCACTGAAATGCATATGAGTAATTATTACATTGACTCATTTAGGAAAATTATTAATGCAAATATAGATTTAAAAATCTGGTTTGATCTTTTAACACCATTTATAGTCACAAAGAACTTTCCGCATAAAATATATAGAAAAAGTATTAATTCCCGGGAACAGAAGGGATTTGTTTGTTGGCTCCAATGTATCAAAGAACTAAAAGTTTTAGATATGCAAGTAATAAAAACAACATACAAAATTCCACAACAGGACTGGCTACCTTTACAGAGTATTCTGTCATATTCACAAGATTTAAGTAGAATAATTAACAGTTCTTCATTTAAAGAAATACCTAGATTTACAAAATACATATATGAAATCATATGTAATGACTTTGGCATGGGAAACAGTATTTCAAAATTTTACAAAATATTGATAAACTATAAAACAACACCCAAAACCTCATAATGGAAATACGTAACAAAAGGACACTCAATACAGTTAACTGAAAATATTAAAACAAATATCTTATTATCGATAAAATATACGTCCTTTATACAATACTGGAAAGTTTTTAATTGGAAATTGTTGCACAGAGTATTCTTAACTCCAGACAGAATCAGTAAAATTAGTTCTCCTATAAAAGGAATATGTTGGAGATGTGAGCAAGTACAGAGTGCAGATTGGAACCACATTTTCTTTGATTGTGTCAAAATTAAGCCATTTTGGAATGGTATTAATAACTTTCTACAAGACTGATTTAATGAATCATTTTATTTAACTAAAGCTCTTTTATTATTAAATGTGAACGAAGGTTCTCATTGGAATAGGTCAATCATATATCTAGTATGGACTATTATTGCAATTTCAAGGAAGTGTATAACAAGAAGATGGAAGACAAACGCAATACCAACTTTGGAAGACTTCTACAGCCTACTGAAGACCACAGCATTATTGGAAATCAAAATTAAAGAACTAAGAATTTATCCAAAGCCATTTATCAACAACCCTTGGGGAAATGTCTTATCATTGATTGACACTATACAATAATTGATCAGACACTCTGATAATGGATTGGACATACTTATGAAGTAACTGTATACATTAAGACTGTTATAGTGTCAGGCTAATGTAAATAGTGTACATAGTCATTTAAGATGTTATGCATAAATACTATGGAATTCATTCAAATGTATTTGAAAAATAAAAAAAATGTTGAAAAAAAAAAGAAAAAATCATTTCAAACTTTACTCAAATTTCACTCCCAACAATACGCCAAAAAGTAGCTTCAAGCATAACACCTGCAGCAAATATGTACTGGCTGCAGTCTAAAGCAAGAATATGGCCCCAATAATATCCCAGGATGCCTACTGAACAGTCAAACATATGACTTATCAGGACCATTGGAATCATTATTTAACAGTAGTCTTAAAGAAGGCTTTGTGCCAGTTGAATCCAGGAATATGGTGGTCATCCCCTTTCAGAAACTACAGACCCATAAGTCTAACTAGTCTTATTTGCAAAGCCATGGAAAGAGTTATCATGGAAATTATCAACAAGGTCATAGGAGACCTTCAGACACTGGACTCATTCGAGTTTGGCTTTGTCATAGGAAGGTTATGCTTACTGAATCTGGTGGGATTCTCTGAAAAGGTCACTAAGGTAATGGATGAGGGCAAAACAGGTCATAGTGCCTAGCTAGAGCTGGCTAAAGCATTTGATACAATACTCTACTTAGACATTGTCAACAAACTTACCAGACCAGGTAAAAAAAAACCTTTATAAAATGCTGGATAGCTAGCTGGCTTACTGATAAGGGCCCATGAGGTTAGAATCAGTGAAGCCACCACCACAAAGAAGCCAGTCACCAGTGCAGTCCCCAGGCCTCTGTGATTGGTCCACTCCTCTTTGGCATCTGATGTCAAAGTTAATGTCAAAGACTTCTGGTTCATTACATTTTCAGACAATTGCATACTGGGAGTGGTCAGTGAATCCCTCCAAAATGAGAACACTCTTAAACTAAATACCAAGAAATGCATTATACTACTTTTTGGGAAATCTATCACACCGAGTAATTATGTCATTAGTAAAACAGTCCTAAAAGTCGAATCACTAGTCAGAGATCTGGGAATTTATGTAGATAGCAACCTAACATTTGTCCAACATGTGTGTAAATCTTAGTAAGAAAATTCTTCTGCATTGTTCAACTTATAAGCAGTGGCATGGCATCTAGGTTGAGAGACACCATCATACCACTGTACTCATCCCTCATCAGACCCATCATAGAGTATAATACCCCCTTCAGTATGTATCTGACTAGACATATGCAGCAACTGGAACATCCTCAAAGTTTCCTTATATAAAAATAACACAACACCATACACTGACATTAAAATATGACCAATAATTGTACTTTTTATTTAAAATATCTGTTGGGAATCCATATTTAAAAGTTTTTTTCAACAATCAAGCAAGATAAATGAAACAATAAAATCTGCATATGTGTGAGAGTATGACAATGGACATTGTAGGAAGAACATATTAATCAGTTTGAAGATATCAGGAAGTATACACAGATGATGATAACTAACAATTAAGAAGCATCAACCCAGAGTCACTTGTCTTGTAAGAGTGTAACACAGCTAGTAAATCAGCCTGAGCCTCTACCTGTAAAAGACTGAGATAATTCATTTTGAAACTCATTTTATATGAAAAGATGATGGTGCTCTTCTACATTTGTAATGTCCTTATTTGTACACAAAGCACAATTAGTTCTCAAGCATCCTGCATGATGACAGGAATATTTTTCGTCAAAAAAATCTTTAAAAAGTTGTGGTTTTGGTGCAGCAATATATAATAATATATAATAATATATAATAATATATAATATAATAAATAATATAATAATATAATATAACAATATAATATAATATAATATAATAATATAATATAATATATAATATAATATAATATATAATATAAGCATTATAGGCTGTCATAAACTAATCAAAAAGAAGTTTTAAAATGCTTTCTGTAAAATGTTGATAATAAATACTTTTAGTTTCCAACAGACTTGACCAAAGTTCATTTAAATAATGTTAAAGTCACAGTTAGGATATGAACATAGAGTAACAGTTTAGTCTCAGGTAGTGTCTTTTTACTTTGTCCTTGTCATCCATAATGGATGGAAGACAAGTATATTGCAGTAATAAAAATATGCCATTATTTTACATAAATAGGTCACTGTGTCATCACAGAGAACATGTGATTTTAAGGCATTTATTCAAACAGGATATAAATATATTTTTAACACATTATTCTCATTAGGCAGGTGTAGCTTAGGACTGAATAATCCATTTTTTTAAAACCCAGAAAAATGATAATTTCATATTATAATTTTAAAATAAAACTAATCTGAGGATTTATAAGAATACTGACACAAGTGAAAAAAAAATCTTTTTGAGATGGTCCTTCTAACAATCAAATTTAAAAAAAATGCTGTGTCAACATATTAATTCCAGTTATCAATTCCTTAAGAAAAAAAATGTGAAGCATCAATTTTTTGCTATCAGAACAAAATGTTCTCGCATTTAGCAGTAATATTTGTTCCCAAGAAGTTTATAACTTTTTATGACAATTCATTCCCAAATACATCATAAGATTCACCATCATGGGAGGCTGCAGAGCTAGTGCCTTATGACTTAGTACATTAAGACACTTTTATGGATTATCTAATAAAAATAGTAGAGGCTTATTTAAATATAACTTGTAATGAAAAGCCAAAGAATCTTAATTCTTAAAATAGCAGAATTGGGAAAAAATAACATAATGTCAAGAAAACTGAAAATGTAATGCATTTTAGAAAAAATGAATGGAATTATATTGGAATAAATACTGTAACAGGAGATCCAAATGCAGATTGCTTAGGTAAGGGGAAAATACCTCTTCCTGCCAGGTACATTTTGATAAGGGGCTCCCTATCACAGTTGTGAAAATAGATACAGTGAGACCTGGCATAGCAAGTATTGCTAAGAGATTTTTATAAAAAATACAATGAATTCTTAACCTTGCTTTTTCTGCTTTCCTGACATACATGGTGAATATTTATACATAGATGCCCCAAAAGGTAAACTGGTTAGTAAGTAAAGTGGTTGATATCTTTTCTCTGTACTTAAGAAACACAATCCCTGGAAGTAACAGTCCGCTCACCTTGGTGAATCAAAACACCGTGAAATTATTCCAAGTACAAGGGTGTAGTCTAAGCACAGTAAAGTTTATTCCATTGTTCATTAAAATGCCACAGCAAAGGTAAAAATCTCCAAAATCCAACAGTGAAGTAAGCGCTTTTGTCTGTGAACATACCAGACTTTATAAAACTGTTGTGTTCCCTCCTCTTTGTACTTATATATACTTGTGTACTTAATTAATAAACAATTAACATTTAAAAATACAGTTCTCTGGAAATTAAAAATGTGTGTACACATACTCAAGAACTGTGTTAGCAGGATTGCAATACATATAAAATTTGTTACCCAGAAGAATAATGTGTTTATGGACTGAAAACTTGAATTTTATTTCAATAATTCACCTTCTAAATTACAACTTCCTAGCTCTCTGTTTTAACACTGGCTGTTTGGATAAATAATCATTAATACCCAGGGATTCTATTGCATTTAATGTCAACTGCCAGTGTAATTCCCTAGTTTTTAATTCATTCCCTCATCCACCTCTTCTGATGTTCCTTTTCACTATCTCAAGTATGCCAAACTTGAAACAGGTAAAATTAGGACATGTTTCTGAATGTTTAAAATGGGCATTGTTTTTATTCTTAGTTTCCATGGCATATGTGTGTTCATAAATTCTTTGCCTTAGGGATCTTTCTGTTTTCACCACATAGAAATTTAAACAACTTTGACAAATGGCAATGTAAACCACCCCTCTTGTTTGACAATTGCCACCAACCATCCTAATAGTGGGTGGGTGTCATATCTCCTACCTTGTATTCACTGCTTTCTAAAATCAGTGAACATTGGTTACACCTACCACATTTGTTAGTACACTTAACCGTACTTAACTGTTTGGTGTGTTCTAATAAATATTTCATATTTTTTCCCACTCTGTTAGTAAAGAGTGGACCTGTGCCTAACCAGTGGGTATACTCTTCATTTCCTTCCAAAATCACCCAATTCTTAGTAAGAATCTTACTAACAAATGTGGGATGTGTAACCAATGTTCACTGATTTTAGAAAGCAGTGAATACAAGGTAGGAGATACGACACCCACTATTAGGATGGTTGGTGGCAATTGTCAAACTAGAGGGGTGGTTTACATTGCCATTTGTCAAAGTTGTTTAAATTTCTATGTGGGGAAAACAGAAAGATCCCTAAGGCAAAGAATTTATGAACACACATATGCCATGGAAACTAAGAATAAAAACAATGCCCTTTTTAAACATTCAGAAACATGTCCTAATTTTATCTGTTTCAAGTTTGGCATACTTGAGATAGTGAAAAGGAACGCCAGAGGAGGTGATTGGGGGAGGGAATTAGAAACTAGGGAATTACACTGGCAGTTGACATTAAATGCAATAGAATCCCCGGGTATTAATGATTATTTATCCATACGGCCAGTGCTAAAACAGAGAGCTAGGAAGTTGTAATTTAGAAGGTGAATTATTGAAATAAAATTCAAGTTTTCAGTCAATAAACACATTATTCTTCTGGGTAACAAATTTTATATGTATTGCAATCCTGCTAACATAGTTCTTGAGTATGTGTACACACATTTTTAATTTTCAGAGAACTGTATTTTTAAATGTTAATTGGCTATTAATTAAGTACACAAGTGTATATAAGTGAAAGAGGAGGGAAACACAACAGTTTGATAAAGTCTCGTATGTTCACAGATGAAAGCGCTTACTTCACTGTTGGATTTTGGAGATTTTTATCTTTTCTGTGGTATTTTAATGAACGGTGGAATAAACTTTACTGTGCTTAGACTACACCCTTGTACTTGGAATAATTTCATGGTGTTTTGATTCACCAAGGTGAGCGGACTGTTACTTCCAGGGATTGTGTTTGTTAAGGTTTGATCTTTTATTTACAATCCTGGTGCTCAAGTATCTTGCAGTGTTTTCTCTGTACTACTTCTTCTGGTAGGAAGACCATCTGGCTTTATAATAGCAATAAAGTCACTTTTCAATTTCAGCAATAAGATTGTTCTTTCATTGGGGTTATTCAGCCCCTGTCACTAGCAATTCCTAAGAAGGTTCACATTCTACATATGACTCATAGTGTTAAAATAAGTATGCATCTCCATGCAATGACTTCATTTTATGCTTTTAAATTAGTCTGACATTTTGGATTATTACATTTGTGTAACAAGCTTAACTGATTTGCATTGGGTTTTTCAATTCTATGTCATTTGGTGCTCATTAGCATGTACTGTACAGATCACTATTTTACCATTGACCAGGCTTATTATCTGTATCTTAGAATTACCAACACACTGTGCATAACCACCATCCGTGATAATTTGTACAGTGCAATGCTGTAACCATCTGGGAATACCAGCCATTGTATTATGCCCTGAAAATCTTTTTTCCTGAGCTATATTTTAGAATTTCTGGGTTATGTGCTATTGAGTTAATCATTTTTAAACAAATTAACATTAAGCCTGCATATGATTAATGCTAATTTTTTTCAAATATATTTATATCACTGAAAGGTCTGTCAAAAACAATGTGCATTAAGGATGCATCTTTGAAGCTCTAATAAAGTATCAATTGCTATATCTCAGTTTGGATATGATTTTAATGTTTTGTCTTAAGTTATGAATTTTAATGACTTGCTCTTTTAAAAATAATTTACTCTAACATTTAAATATTAGAAATGAGTCCTGCATTGTGATATTCATTTATATTATATTTATATTTATGTTATTAAAATAGTACCATCTTAAACAAGATAAGGTTTTCAATATACATTTTTAGTTGTCTATTAGGGCTTATGATAAATTTTACTAAGTAAAACAGAAAAAAATAAGATATCACAAAAATGATACACTGAAACCAGTCATAAATTAGCTACACTTCATTTTATGTAACTATTAACAGATACCTAGATACCTTGATAGAAATGAAGCACTAACCCTTTTCTCATGAAAAGACTGATTTTTTTTATATTAGCAGTGTCTATTCCAAGTGCACATTAAGATTGCAGATGAGTTTGCAAATTAATTTTGTTTGGAGAGAGAAATGTCTATATTGATGTGGAAAAGGCGTGATTAATCTGTGATGTTGGATTCAGAAGCAAGAAGAAAATGCTGTTGATGTTGAAGAAGAATCACTGGAGGTTATCTCAGACCAGGATTAAGCAACAGAGTCACATGATTTAACTTCCTGATTTGACAGAAGGGGTAACTTAACCGCATTCAGTTCTGGATTTGATCTGAATAGCTTATGTGGAATCAAGCTGGATGGCAAATAGTTCACAGTCAGTTCCAGGTTTAGTTTGCACAGCAAAACATCACTGGCTGTCATTTCTGTATGCAACTGTACTATATCTCTGTTTTTCCCCAATTTTTTTGGGTAGTGAGTCTGTTCCTCCAATGTGTTTTATTGACATTTTCTTCTCATTTTTTTTTTTTATTTTTCAAATACAGTTGAATGAATTCCATAGTGTTTATATATAACACCTTAAATAACTAAGTACACTATTTACATTAACCTGATACTATAACAGATCTTAATGTATACACTTACTTTATAAGTATGTCCAATCCATTATCAGAGTGTCTGATCAAGTATTGTATAGTGTCAATCAATGATAAGACTTTTCTCCAAGGGTTGTTGATAAATTGCTTTGGATGAATTTTTAGTTCCTTAATTTTAATTTCCAATGATGCCATGTGCTTCAATAGGCTGTAGAAGTCTTCTCAAGTTGGTATTTTGTTTGTATTCCATCTTCTTTTTATACACTTCCTTGAAATTGCAAGTATAGTCCACACTAGATACACGTTAGACTTATTCAAATGAGGACCTTCGTTCACATTTAATAATACAAGAGCTTTAGTTAAATAAAATGATTCATTAAATAAATCTTGTAGAAAGTTATTAATACCTTTCCAACATGGCTTAATTTTAACACAATCAAAGAAAGTGTGGTTCCAATCTGCATTGTGTACTTGCTCACATCTCCAACATATTCCTTTTATGGAAGAACTAATTTTACTGATTCTGTCTGGGGTTAAGAATGCTCTGTGCAAGCAATTCCAATTAAAAACTTTCAAGTATTGTGCAAAGGATGTATACTTTATCGATAATAATATATTATTTTTAATATCTTCAGTTAACTCCATTGAGTGTCCTTTTGTTATATATTTCCAATGTGAGGTTTTCGGGTTGTTTTATAGTTTACCAATATTTTGTAAAATTTTGAAATACTGTTTCCCATGTCAAAGTCATTATATATGATTTCATATATGTATTTTGTAAATTTAGGTATTTCTTTAAATGAAGAATTGTTAATTATTCTACTTAAATCTTGTGAATATGACAGAATACTCTGTAAAGGTAGCCAGTCCTGTTGTGGAATTTTGTATGTTGTTTTTATTACTTGCATATCTAAAACTTTTAGTTCTTTCATACATTGAAGCCAACAAACAAATCCGTTCTGTTCCCAGGAATTAATAATTTCTCTATATATTTTATATGGAAAGTTCCTTGTGAATATAAATGGTGTTAAAATGTTAAAAGATCAAACCAGATTTTTAAATCTATATTTGCATTAATAATTTTCTTAAATGAGTCAATGTAATAATTAATCATACGAGTTTTAGTGGGTTTAGTTATACTATAGTGCATACTAATACATAATATGTAACATGGCAAATTGTTTTTATCTGTCATTTGAACTTTTTTTTGTAAATCAATGTCATTTATTGATATTACAGTTAGTAATTCTTTCCAATTTGCAGAGTAATTTGGACTTATCCAATCTGAGATTGTTTTAGATATTGATGCTTTTATATATGTTTCTATACCAGGAAAGTTTAGTCTTCCCTGTTTCCATGGTCTGATATGATGTATTAATGCTATTCTGTTTCTTTTGGGAAACCATAAAAATGTTATTAGGCATACATTTATTTCTTTAAGTATATTCCTTTCTGGTAACAGTTGTATTGCCAAGGCTATACATATATATATATATATATATATATATATATATATATATATATATATATAAGGTCTTGGGCAGTAAAACCATTTTTATTAACTGTAGTCTATCTTCAAATGTTGATATTATTTTGTTCCATTTTTCCAGAGAGATTTTAATTGTATTGATGATATTGTTGTAGTTTTTTAGACTAGTTCATTATTATCCTTGCATAACTCAATTCCTAGATATTTTAAGGTAGATTTGTGTTTCCCTATGATGTGATCCCCCTTAGTCTGCAGTTCTTTTTTTAATTTAAAAATAAAAATTTTGATTTTGATTTATTGAAATGGAGCCCTAAAGTCATGTGAAATTGTCAATTAATATATCTAATTCTTCTAATGTCTATTTTGAATTAGATAATGTTAGTAATGTGTCATCAGCGAATAGCAATACTTTAGAATTGTATTGTTCATAAACATCTAGTCCTTTGATTTTTATATTGTTAAAATTGAATCTACCAATATCAATAGCCAGACCAAACAGAATCAGTGACATGGGACATCCGTGTTTAGTGCCTTTTTGTTGTATGTGTAGATTCAGAGGTAAAAGGACCTAACTTGACATACGTTAAATTATTTGTATTTATATTCTTTAGGAGATGAACAAAAGATGCAGGAAATTCAAATAGCATTAGGATTTTGAATAAATAGTCCCAATTTAGGGAATCTAAAGCTTTCTCCATATCTAAGCCAATTATGAGTGTTTCTTTATTTTCTTTATTAACATACTCTATAAGAGAAATTATCCTTTTAATCTTGCCATGTGTGTGTCTATGATATATAAATCCAGTTTGATCATTATTTATTGTTTTGGATAGTGGTATTTTCATTCTGTTAGCTAATATTGTCAAGAATAGCTTATAGTCATTATTTAATAATGATCTATATAAGGTACAAGGTTTGGGGATTGGTTTTCCTTTAGGATTGGTGTGATTAAGGCATATCTCCAAGAGAGTGGTATTAAAGCTTGTGACCGAATTTCTAATAGGGTTTTATGGAAGAGGGATAGTATCTTTGAAAGAAAAAAATTATATATTTCCATAATTGTTCCATCTATGCCTGGAGCTTTATTATTTTTACCATTTTTATTGTATTTGTAATTTCTTTGTAGGATATAGGTGTAGGTGCTTTCAGATCTAGTTTAAAATTTTCTGGTATTTTTTATATTAGAACATTTTTCATCTAGATTTAATTGATCAATATGTATATTTTCTTTATGGAAATGTTCCATATAATTATTTCTATAGGCATCAATGTCACCTATATCCGAGACATTTTTTCCTTTCTTTTCATGGAAGATACTTTTAATATTATTAGCTTTTGATTGTATTTTGATTCTTGTGGATAAATTATGTAGATATTTGGGAGAAGTAGCCAAGGTATTCATTTTTAGTTTTTCTAAAGCTAAACTAGTTTTATGTGTAAGAATTTCATTGTGTTTATTGTTTAATACCTCTAATTTATTTTTCATCTCCAAATTATTTTGATTTTTTCAGCTTTTAATGACAAAAGTTTGGATTGTAGATCTGATAATTCAGAATCACATTCTCTGATTTTTTTATACCACGTTAGGGTTTTACTGTATATGTAAGCTTTTAATGAGTCACATATCGTTATTTTGTTTATCCCTGTGGTGTAAGTAATATCTAAGAAGAACTGTAATTCAGATTACAACCAGGGTTTGAAGTCTTTAATTTTAGTTATAGATGCTGGAATTCTGGAGTTAAAGATTAATAGTTTATACCCATTTTAAAGTTTTAGTATCAATGAATTGTGGCCTGAAAAGGGACTGGGAGTGATTGAGAAATTAATGACTTTAGAGTGTAAGTCATGGGCAGCAAATATTTTATCTATTCTAGTTTGGGTGCCAAATCTGTGATCTTGATGGGAAAACAACAAAGATTTATCTCATCTAAATTTGAAAGTATCTACAAGATGAAATGATTCTACCCAATTGTTTAAAGCTTTTGATACAGCAGAAGTATGCAGTGGTCTTTTATTTGTACTTTCAGAAATATCAAATATACAGTTACAATTTCCTCCTAATATTAAGTTGTCTTTATAATTAGTGGAAATGTAATCCAAGTGTTTTTTAACAGTTCCTTTTCCAATGCCTGGGAACCAGTATAGATTGGCTAGGGTCCATATTCTGTTATTATATTTAACTATTACCAATGCCATAAGGCCTTCTTTATCTTCATACTTATAGAATATTTCTGGGATAATCACATTTGTTTTCCATAAAATTGTTACCCCTTTTGTCTTTGTCTTATAAGTGGATTGCACCAATATCATATATTCCTTAGGATTCTATTTGTAATTGTATTTGTTTTGAAATGAGTTTATTGAAGGAATACAATTTGTGTTTTGTGATCTCTTGCTATGATTGTTTAAGGCATTGGTATTTAAAGATAATAAAGTTAAACCCATCTTAGGTTATTTAGACTATGTATTTTTTGTTTTATTGTGACTATTAAACATTTTCCTCTGATAACTATAAAGTTTATGTTTGAACTTTTAAAGGAAATTGTCAGTTTTATACTTTGAGTGTTTAGCAATAAAGCAATGTTTTGGTTAGGCATACTAAAAATGTTTTTTTGTGAAATAAATTTAAATTAATAAATGTTAACAAAACTAAGATTCACACTAGCAATGGAATGAAAATCATTCCTAATCTGATGGATAAACCTAAGTCTATCAGATTATCACTCATACCTTCACAATCCAGAACATCTGAGCTCCATAAATTGAATTACCATGTGGAGAATATCTGTAATAGGAATAAGCAATATTTATGTTATTTTGAAAATATATAGTACTATTGTAGATTAGACAGAATTCTAATACAATATAAATGCCTACTTATTGTATAAGTAATTAATATTTACATGAAAGTTAGATGACATGGAATTTAATCATAGTAAAGTAGGATGTATCATATATAAAAATCTCAGTAAAACATTATAGCACACAGTTGTTTAACATATTAACACTTATTGATGAAGTCTTTCAAAACGTATTACTTAATATAAATAGATGGTAATAATATATATATACCTAATGTTTATAATACAATGTATTTTACTGGGTATATTATAAGTTATATTTCACTATTTGCCAGCATTTAAGCAATCACTTTGTTTGTTGCTAACTTAGTTAAAGCATCAAGTTTGTTTTATGTGAACATTGATGAAAGTGCATTTTAATTATCAGTGCATCCCTCTTCCCCCATTTCCTACACATAAGGAGCTTCATATCTATCATTTCTTATTATAAATGAGAGAAATTATAGGTTAAAAACAACAAATTTACTTATTGTGATTAATGATTACAAGATCCCTTTCCATATTCATAAATTGACATATTATGGCATATACTGAACATTTTTAGATTTAAATGGCAACATTCTATTTTGTATAATCAGCAAAGGTTAAACTGAGTGATTATTATCAATTTAATACTATTCTTCAGAATGTGATTGTTACATTCTGTGACATTCCTATTTCAGGCTTCTGTTGTTTCCCTTGAACAACTTTGTCAGTTTGATGTCATGTATAAAACATCAGTTACATTGGTAACAGCTTAAGTATTATGTATGGTCAAGATGGGTTACAAAACCACAATTCAAGTTAAATCAATTATATGACTTGTTATGCACATTTACTTATATGAGAAAATCATCATGCTTCCCCTTGATGTTCAATATAGTGCATGTCATTTATGACAAGTTAAAACAGTCATTTTATGATACACAAGCCCATGTCATTAAACTGAGTGTCTATTGTCAATTTAATACTATTTGTGCAGGATATGATTGTTACATTCTGTGACATTTTCAAGTTCGGGCTTCTATTGTTTCTCTTGAACAACTTTGTCAGTTTGATGTCATGTATAAAACATTAGTTACCTTGGTAACTGCTTAAGTATTATGTATGGTCAAGATGGGTTACAAAAACTACAATTCATGTTAAAGCAATTACATGATTTGTTATGCATATTTACTTATATAAGAAAATCATCATGCTTCCCCTTAATGTTCAATGTAGTGTATGTCATGTATGACAAGTTAAGACGTTAAGACAGTAGTTATGTTATAAACAAGCCCATGTTATTAAATCCTGTCTTTAATATCTAAATTCATCAGACTGTTTCATCTTATTTAATGATTATATATTTTATATACAGATTTACTAAAATCATGCATCACGTAACTATTGTGTGTTTTTTTTTCCTTTGGCTGTTGCTAAACTATTTGAAAGACCACAAGCTGTAATGATTATTCTTATTATTAGCTCCTTCCAAGTATGTTCATACAGTCCATAGACTTTAAATTATAAGACCCTTCTAGTTTCTTATTTGTTATAAGTATAGTTCCATCCTTAGATACACACATATCAGTACTTCAAGCACAGGCAACAATGCCCATCCAGTTTTGCCAGAATACTAGTGAATGGTGTGTTTTCAGGCTGTTTTTAAACTATCCAAACCAATACTTGTTCTGTTCCATTTTACCAGCCTGTTCCATGCAGTGGCCACACTGCCAATGAACCACTCAACACACCTTCCATTCCCACAGATATTTCCACAAAGAAAATCTGGTGACTCTCTAGCACTTCCTGGCAACCCCAAACACCCCTACAATCAGCTATCCCCATATGTCCAACACATCTGAGCAATCTCACCTCCCAGACCACTGCAAAGGATATTGCACAAGATCAAGTGCTCTTAGTCTTTCACAATAACTCAGACTTCCACTCTTATGTAAGTCCTTAATGTGTTTGGACCAAAATACATTTTAAATATAAAATTGCACTTAGTATTTAGTTATTTTTATCAAAAATCAACTTAATGAGCTAAATAACGTGTTGGGAGACCATCCATAGTGTACATGTGGTTTAAAACAGCCCTTTTATTATACTTTTTTTTTAAAGCAAAAACTTCATTGCTGAGAATCATCTTGGAGGCTCCTCAGAGCCATTAAGCAGTATTGTCACTCTGTCTCCATTACTATAGCAACCTGGGAGCATCTGTTTCTGTTAGTGTGTCTGTGTACTGCATGCCAGAGGCTCACAATGTACCTGAAGCTTTCACTTCACTGCAACTTCCAGCCTAAATTCTCTCCCTTTCAGTGAGGCAGCAGCCAGGAAAAGAAAGGAAAGAAAACAGATAAAAAAAAAATAAAACGCCCACAACAGGAGATAACACATTTTTCCAGCCTTCCCATTTCTCACTCAGAATATGTATAAACAAACTATTCTCTGTCAAAAGATCCCAAATCATAATTTTATCCACACCCTTACCCTGGATCCAGGCTAAAACACCAAATGTCTCTCCCTAATACACAAGCATCAGAAAACCTCAATCACAAGCCGCAGCCCACAGCTTCCCAGAGACAAAAATGGCAACATACAACAGCTGCCAGACACAGCTGCATCCACACACACCATGTCAGGCTTAATCAAACAGCACTTGAAGCTATGATACCTGTCATAATTGATAGTAACTATGTTTAGACAGAATAATAATGACATTTGTACTAGCTGCCAGGCACAGCTGCATCCATGCTCACCATAACAGGATTGATCAAACAGCAATCGAAGCTATGATACCTGCCATAATTGATATTAACTATGTTTAGACAGAATAATAATGACATTTGTACTAGCTGCCAGACACAGCTACATCCAAGCACATCATATCAGGATTGATCAACCAGCACTTGTAGCTGTGATACCTGCCGTAATTGATATTAACTATATTTAGACAGAATAATGATGACATTTGTACTAAGGGCTTGCTACTATTATTTAACCAGAATATACATGGCATTTCTAAAGCATACTTTAACTGAAGAAGGCATTAGTCTCCATGATAGCATTTTTTTAAAAACACTCTACTGTTACTGCTATTATATATTATTTTAATTTATTACATTTGAGTTTGACCCCTGATGAATGGTACCTTGTTGAATTAGTTAATTACTTAAACTATTATAAGTAAAAATCAATGAAAAATTAACAAGATAAGTAATCATTGAGTTCAAGCAGGGGAATAGAAACTTCTATGTTTGCATTATATGTTGCTTTGTTTGGCTTATATATAATGTAAATAGTAACCCATCCAGACCTACCTTTGTTTGTCAAGAATTATTGTTTCTTTGAGAATTCTGAATAAATCATTACTGTTTCTCAATTATTTAAGAAACCCTCCTTTTTTTTAAATAAGTCAGATGGCAAGTGATGCATCATAGTTGATACTTTGTGAGATGTAACTGTAAGAGTTATTTTTTGGGACAGCCATCTTGGAATCAGTTTTTTGTTTCTTCTTTCTGGCATCAGTCCAATGATTTGTTCATTTTATTCTTTTAAGAGTAGGGGCCATCCATTCTATTTCTTTCTGGGATATACACTATGTTGTTGTTTTTGATGAATATAGTAGTTTCTTCTAAGTCATTAAAGATTCTCATCTCATTGGCAAATAATATTTTTATCTTGGCTGGAAAGGCCAGCTGTGCTTTAATGTTGTTTTGTTTTAACAGTTTTATTATTCGCCAGACATTTTTCCTTTGTTCTAGTATTCTGGAAGAATAATCATTGTCAAACCTTATCAGGCTTTGATTGTATTTTAAGGGTGATTTTCTCCAAGCACATTTTAATATTAGTTCCTTGTCCAGAAATGAAAAAAAAATTATAACTATGGATCTAGGTGAAGTATTTGTTGAGTTAGAAGCAAGTTTCCTCAGTGCTCTATGTGCCCTTTTAATTCCAAATGAAAGTCTCTCTTTCAAGTCTAAAAGTTCAGGAATCCAGGTTGTTAAGTATTAAATAATGTCTTCTCCTTCAGTGTTTTCAGGTAGACCAAAGTTCCTTATGTTGTTTCTCCTTTCCCTGTTTTCTAAGTCATCTATTTTGTTAAGCAGCCATGTATTTTGTTTAAGCAAAATTTTTTTTTAGAATACTTCCTCTTTGAGTCTTCCTTCAATGTCATTTAGAGAAGTCTCTATATTTGTTATTTTTGTATGGTGTTGCTGCAATAGTTCCTTAAGAGTATCACTCTGCTTTTGAGAATCTAATTTGAGGTTTTCTAGGTAATTTTTAAAGCCGTCCATCTTCAAAGATAGTTCCTGTAAGGCAGATATTATCAATTGCATTTCTTTTTTCAAAGCAGCATCTGGATGAGAATTCCTTGTGTTATTCTTATTCAGTGACTCAATATATCTCCAAGTTACTTGACAGGAAACTTTTTGTATATCTCCACCAAAATTTATATTTATGTAGTTTAGTAGTTTATCTATAGATTTCTGACATTTTAAACTTGAAAATAATAAAATGTTCCTATATTATTATAATACTAGTTTATGGAGCTCTCAAAATTCTCTGCTCTCAGTTGGCCATCTAGGCTCTGCCCCTTATGTTTTTTCCTATTCTGATGGTGATGGGTGCTACTGGTTCATATGGAATGAAATTAATGGAATTTCAACTGCACTCATAGAGGGTCTTCTTGACATGCGACACATGAATACAATTGTGAAGGCCCTCACAACAGAAAACAGGAGCAGTTGTGTGCAAAAAGTATGGTCCTTTTCATCTGGGGCTGAGTTTCTTCTGGGAATGTACTTTAATGTAGACAATTGATGGGATTCATTAATGTTTACACTAAGTGTACACTGTTCTGCGTGAACAGACAACACAACAATAACTCACAGCTTCTTCCTCCTAATTTTAGTTTTCCTATTGATTTTTTTGCAGATTTAAATATTGAAAGGGATTCATAAAAGCTGTCAGATAGTGTAAATATGTGTACACTTAGTGTAATCTTTGAGTGACCAGAAAGTGCAAAGAATGTGGTAGGGATGTTATGGAATGCATATTGTGTACACTTAAGCATGAGCTTATTGTGGGCATTAATGAATCTAGCCTAAATTCCCTGGGTTATGAGTCATGATTGTCCTGCTCTGTAAGTCATTGGACTGCATGAAAAAACAGTGTTGTGATATTTCTGCAAAACAGAGCAAAGAGATTTGCAATATAAAAGTATTCATTCCTCATCATCTTGTCATTCTAAAATTTTGGGGGAAGGTGTAGCAAACATTCTCATGTGTCTGCCCATTAGGATTTCATGACGGTACAATTTACTAGGGGCACAGACTGCACTTCTCACACTAAATAAAACTAAGGGTAAAGCTTCTGGCCACCTGAGACCACTTTCGTCACAGATTTTAGCTAATCTTGTTTTTAGAGAGTGGTTAGCTGCTTTCACTATCCCCCATGCTTTTCGTCTATAGGGACAATGAAACTGCAATTTCAGAATTAGGGTTCTACACAACCATTTTACTTGGTTAGTAAAATGACTACTCTAATATGACTGAATACAACAAGAAACACAAAATTTAGAAATCAATTCAGTCAAGAATACTTTTGCTACTGTTCTAGTATCATTCTTCGCACAATTATATGCTCCTACACATTCAGAAAAAATGCCAACCACAACTAATATGTAAGTAAATTTCTGTACTGAAGTACATAAAATCCCACTGTAAATAACAAAATGGTCCCCAAGGCTTTTTCAATGATTGAATAAGTGAAGGGACTGATTTAGACACGCTATGCTCTAAACAAACTATATAACTATTTACAAGATGTCGAGTGACTTCTGCAAGCTGAGGGGCATACCAATCACTGGAAATTAGTTTTTTTAATGGATTTTTGCCCAAATAACAAAGTAAATGGTAATCTTTTGCAAACTGATTTAAAAAAATTTGTGAGGCTACTAGAAGTCCATCCATGTGGAGCGACAAAAGTTCTAGAGATTGACTGCAGCCATTGCTAATCCATCTCATCAATTCATAGTCCTCTGTCTGATCTTGAAATATAACTCCTGTAAAGAAAAAAATGTTGCTAGTTTCATTCAATTGCAGCAAAAGTGTAGTCTAAACAGGATAAAACAATGCAGACTGTCTTGCAACCATATCTACAGAAGTATTATGCTTTGTTACAAATGAATCATTGCTCTTTTGTGTGGCACACTTTATCATGGTTACCTCTCTTGGTAGTAATAAAGCATCTAACAAATCATTAAGAAAAACAACATTTTTTTAATAGTTCCTATCAATGTTAAGTAACCAAGCTCTTTCCAAAGTGCCCCCAAAATCATAAACTACTCTAAAAGCAAAACAAGACTCTGCAAAACTTTTACTGACCGATCTTCATCAATTTTACAGGTTTCACTAATAGCTACAAGGTCAGCTACTTGAGCAGATACATTTCCATTTAATTGTCCAGTTGACGAGATCCTGTCTTGTGTAGAAATGGAAAAGGCTGTTATATGTTCACCGTCATCTCTTCCAAAAAATAATTAAATTTGGATTCTATAAAGGGATGTAATTCATGAAGTTCTCCTACTTCTACTATAGGAATGAAAGAAGCAGGGTTAAGTGATAGGCATCAAACAATTTGCAAAGAAGGTTTATTACGTAAAGATTATTCATATGTAGACAATTGTGCTGCAGGTAGTTATTTAGTTTTAATCTTCTGTTACAAATAACTGACACATAACTCTCAAGCATGAGAGTTAGTGCAGCCACTGTTTCTACTAAGAGCACCACTACAGCTACTGCCCTAAGGCAACAGGGGAGGGCTACAATTGTGTTATATATTATTACTTTTATGACACATGTTATGTACATGCACTTTCATTCTTTTTTGAGCATGTATATAATGATTTTATTTATTTTGTTATTTATTTCATGATTTTATAACTAGCATATATATTCACATTTGCTTTTTACTGTTTCATTGTTATACTTGTATTATTTTTCAATTTTAGTTATAGCTGCTATATATAGTTACTATGATCAGTGGCTATTGATTTAATTGTTTCTTTTAAATGTGCTCATTAAGTACTAATGATTTAAGTATAAAAGGGAGTGTTAGTTTTACTGGAGAAAATATTGGTTTGAAAAAGCACTTGTTGCGAAAGCGCTTACCATCGTTGTTTGTGGATCCAATAAATCTATTGTGTTTTATCAGAGCGTTTGATGTTCCTTGAACTCTATTTTACTACAGAGACGTGTATATTTCATGTTACATGGTTACTGAATTTTGCTTTTGCTTACTTCTGGTCTGAATAGACCCGGACTAATCTTTTGGCTGTGACTTTTTTGGTTCGTTTACCATCAAGCTTGCTTTTATCGTTTAATACGGTCTGAATAGACCTGTGCTGATTGCCGACAATGCAGTTTTTGGTTTACTGTTTGCATTGGTTCCATGTGCTTTGTAACGGAACAACAGGGGAGCTTTCTACACCTCGTTTTGGTCTGAAAAGACTGTGCTTGCATATAAAGAAAGGTAACATCATTTGACATTGCCTTTTACTCTTGTTTCATGCACTTTAAACCAAGTTGAAGTGTTTCAGGAGCTGACACCAACTTTTTATTTATTTCGTTACGTATACTGGCTCCTTATCAGTTGGTGAAGGTTACGGCAAAGTGTTTGGCGGGTTTGTTATACTTCATTCTTATTTTGTGTTACATTATTTATTCATTACTTGCCAACACAATTGCCGACAGCTCCATGTCTGATATACAGAGTACAGGAAGTACTACCGATAATGTGGAACTTCCTTATAATCCATCTAATAATATGAAGAAATTCAGTTCAAAGGAGCGATTGAAACGCTGTTTGAGTGAAGTGTCTAATCCTTTAATGGACTGCATCATCTTACCTGTTGATAACGAGGAACCGCCTAATACTGATGCAATTATAAAAATGAATTTAGAACTGAATACTTTAGAGGCTGAACTCTTAAAACTCAAACGACTGCAGTTACAGAGGTTTCATTTTGAAACGTGCATACAGAAACGCATAGTACCAAGGGGACTAAGAGTTCTAAAAATGCCAACTACGGGAAATACGTTTCCTGAACTTTTGAGGCGTTGGCAACAGCTCAATCTGGAATTGAGCTTTAATTATATGAAGCTTCTAAATGATTATTTTCTACCTGAAGAGCAGGAACTTTGTAAATCTATTAAATGTAGACAGATAGAGATGTATAACAATTATGATGATGTATTACTGGATTCAAAACTTGAACATGTTATGGACAATGTTGCATTATTTGAGAAAAGGTTACTTGAGCAGAAGAAACACAAGCTAGCCAGAGACACCTTTGATTTTGCTAATGATCAGGTGTTTACTTGGCCTAGATTTTCTGCAAGTAACAATACAAGATCAAATGGGCCTCAAACACAACATAATACAACATATAATAATGTCTCTAAA
Organism: Protopterus annectens; assembly: GCF_019279795.1. NCBI lineage: Eukaryota > Metazoa > Chordata > Ceratodontiformes > Protopteridae > Protopterus > Protopterus annectens. The sequence goes on from NC_056739.1 coordinate 236,536,902, forward strand.
CATACAGACACCATAGTTAATTCTAAAACTCCCACTCTGGGCAATACACTTAGAACAGTTAGCACCAATGTGGATGTACATAATGAACAAGGTGGTTCATTCAAGTCTAACGTCAGTACACCACCTGCCCAGTTAGATGTGCATCAAATCATAGTAGAACAGGTGACAGAACCACAGGTAGTTCGAAGTAAAATTAGGACACAACAAATGGCATACAAAGAGGGTGAACTTTCGCGCCCTTTACCCATAGTGGAGCAACATCAGAAAGGCAGGGAGCGGTCTATGAGCAGGGGCAGACAAAAAAGAAAGGCCCCCAATTACGAACTAAAGGAACCCACTATCAAAAAGATGTGGGAAAGATTAACTTAATACACAATCTGTCAGATAGACCATTAAGTAAACATGAGGAAGAGGTTTTAAACAAAGGGTTAACTTTTATACCCTCCAAGAATAGTACCATCTCAGATTGCATATTAGATTTAAAGCTGTTTACTCGCAATCTACAGTTGAAAGTTATGTTTGACAATAGCACATATAATCATACGTCCATAGGTTTTAAAAAAACAAGTCTGATGATACCTCCTTTACATCCCATTATAGAAGTGTTTGGTAAAGCAGTAGAAAATGATCTTTATCTTTTGCATGGCAGTAAAACTAATCATAGAAGAAATAATTTGTCTTATAGACAGTCACAGGCCTTAAAAGATCTAATGTCAGACAATAATATAACAATAAAACCAGCGGACAAGGGTGGTCCAATAGTGGTCTTTAATACAACAGATTATGTAAGAAAGATGTTGGATTTACTGGGTGATGATGAACATTACCGAGTTATAACTAAGCCAGAGGTCCTAAGAATTATAACCAATGTTTATAACAATCTTGATGAAATGTATAAAATGGGTTTGGTAGATTTTCAACTTTATAATTTTTTAATAGTGGAAGACCCTGTAACACCCATTATAAAAGGTCTTCCGAAAGTCCACAAGAATGAACTCAACCCGCCCATGAGACCCATTGTCTCTGGGCGTGGTTGGGTTACAGAAAATATATCCTTTTATATAGAGAAATCATTACACCCACTATTAGATAATCATAACACCATACTTAAAGATTCTAAGGAATTTCTATTGGACTTTTACGAGGCTACCAAGGAACAACAGGATAATAATAATTTGTTGTTGGTAACTATGGATGTTAAATCTTTGTTTACCAAAATTCCGAATGATCTGGGCTTGGAGTTCTTACACAATTATCTCATGTTACATTCAGGCTTAACATTAACCAGAGTAGATTTTGTATGCACTCTATTGGAGCTAGTTCTTGAAAGTAATGTCTTTCTGTTTGATGAGACATACTACCTGCAAAAGAATGGCGTAGCTATGGGCACACCTTGTGCCAATAGCTACGCCAATCTGGTAATGGCTTATTGGGAAGAGAACATGTTATCTAATCTAAGCAGTTTCACGGAACATGTAATTTTTTACAAGCGTTTCGTGGACGATCTTTTTTTCTTATGGCAAGGTAGCATTAATGATTTACTAAATTTTGAGAAGGAAGTCAACATGTTGGTGGATTTTCTTAGTTTTACAATGGAATATTCAACACATAGTATTTCCTTTTTGGATATACAGATTTGGCGTTTACCCAATGGGACTTTCAATACCGGTATGCATAGGAAGTCCTGTCATAGGAATAGTTTGTTGAATAGGGATAGCATGCATCCCCCCCATGTATTTCGAAATATTTTAAAAGGACAAGGCATGAGGGTCTCTAGGTTAAACTCGAATCCTAATATATTTGAGAAAGAGATAGAGGCCTTAGCTAATAGATTTAGAGATAGAAGTTATAAGACTAATGAAATCACAGATGCACTGGGCACAGTTATGGAACTGAGGCAAGGCATTGCTGCCCCCATCTTTTCTGAAGATGGTTTAAATGAGTATAGGCTAAACAATAGACCAGGTATATCCTACAGTAAAAATCCTGTCAGATATACACTTCATTATACTAATAACACCAATGCTATTAAAGATTGCATCATTAAGCACTGGGGAATTCTCATGTTAGATCCAGAGATATCACGGTTCATAAATGAATATCCCAGTTTTGCTTACAAAAATAAGAAAAACTTACACAAATTACTCTGTTGTGCTGATTATACTAGAAATGATACAGTCGCAGAATTTGTAGGCACTAGCCCATGCAATAGCTGTAAATACTGTTGTCATATATCTGATCTACCAGTTTTTGTACATCCAGTTACAGGTGAAATATTTTATTTAAAAGTTCAAGCCACCTGTACCTCTAAACATTTGATCTATATAGCTAGATGTGTTTCCTGTAGTTCCTTTTACATAGGGAAAACGGATAGAATGTTAAAGGAACGCATCAGGGAACATCTCTATCAAATCAGGATAAAATCTCAAGTGAATGCTTTATCCAAGCACATTCTTAACACAGATAGTACACACATTTTTTCTTTTTCAGTTATACAGACTTTACAGCCTAATATAAGAGGCGGTGATGTAAAAAACATTACGGAATCAGTAGAGGCCCAATGGATTATAAGAACTAGAGCACATTGTCCTCCGGGGCTTAATGATAGGGTTCCATTAAAACCTATGCTTAAAAACAGGAGACAGAGACCCCAATGAATGTTTTCCATACATTCTTATATAAATATCAGTATTTATATACATCTAGCTTTAAGCTAATTTATTTTATTTTTTAGACATCCCAATAAATTATTATTTATCCAACATTCATTTTTCATACATCCAATAATATATTTCAATATATAAATATATATTCAAAACACAATCACATTGATATCTTAGTTGTTTTGGATATAACAGATATGCATCATAACATATTTTACTTATTACACCTTCCACCATTCTATCATACATACACACTTATAACCATTCATTCATTAATTAGCATGTTTCATATAAAATATACTACAAGTTTTTTATTAAATTGTATTTCTATTGTGTTATATATTATTATTTTTATGATACATGTTATGTACATGCATTTTCATTCTTTTTTGAGCATGTATATAATGATTTTATTCATTTTGTTATTCACTTCATGATTTTATAACTAGCATATATATTTATATTTGCTTTTTATTGTTTCATTGTTATACTTGTATTATTTTTCAATTTTAGTTATAGCTGCTATATATAGTTACTATGATCAGTGGCTATTGAGTTAATTGTTTCTTTTAAATGTGCTCATTAAGTACTAATGATTTAAGTATAAAAGGGAGTGTTAGTTTTACTGGAGAAAATATTGGTTTGAAAAAGCACTTGTTGCGAAAGCGCTTACCATCGTTGTTTGTGGATCCAATAAATCTATTGTGTTTTATCAGAGCGTTTGATGTTCCTTGAACTCTATTTTACTACAGAGACGAGTATATTTCATGTTACATGGTTACTGAACTGTGCTTTCTGCTTTTTGCTTACTTCTGGTCTGAATAGACCCGGACTAATCTTTTGGCTGTGACTTTTTTGGTTCGTTTACCATCAAGCTTGCTTTTATCGTTTAATACGGTCTGAATAGACCTGTGCTGACTGCCGACAACGCAGTTTTTGGTTTACTGTTTGCATTGGCTCCATGTGCTTTGTAACGGAACAACAGGGGAGCTTTCTACACCTCGTTTTGGTCTGAAAAGACTGTGCTTGCATATAAAGAAAGGTAACATCATTTGACATTGCCTTTTACTCTTGTTTCATGCACTTTAAACCAAGTTGAAGTGTTTCAGAAGCTGACACCAACATTTTTTTAATAGTTCCTATCAATGTTAAGTAACCAAGCTCTTTCCAAAGTGCCCCCAAAATCATAAACTACTCTAAAAGCAAAACAAGACTCTGCAAAACTTTTACTGACCGATCTTCATCAATTTTACAGGTTTCACTAATAGCTACAAGGTCAGCTACTTGAGCAGATACATTTCCATTTAATTGTCCAGTTGACGAGATCCTGTCTTGTGTAGAAATGGAAAAGGCTGTTATATGTTCACCATCATCTCTTCCAAAAAATAATTAAATTTGGATTCTATAAAGGGATGTAATTCATGAAGTTCTCCTTCTTCTACTATAGGAATGAAAGAAGCAGGGTTAAGTGATAGGCATCAAACAATTTGCAAAGAAGGTTTATTACGTAAAGATTATTCATATGTAGACAATTGTGCTGCAGGTAGTTATTTAGTTTTAATCTTCTGTTACAAATAACTGACACATAACTCTCAAGCATGAGAGTTAGTGCAGCCACTGTTTCTACTAAGAGCACCACTACAGCTACTGCCCTAAGGCAACAGGGGAGGGCTACAATTGCAGGATCAAGATCTCTGTTGAAATAAACAATACTTCTATAATTTCTACATTGTTCTAATAATCCTAATGATAGTTTATTTATTTCATTGCAGAGCAAGAGAAATATGTTAAAATAATTTGGTAACCCAAGTGCAGGAGGATTTAAGAGTAGTGCTTATTCATGATAGTCCTGCCAGGATAAAAAGTACATGGGTATATTTCTTTAAAATTCTAACAGAGGTTTCACTACTTTTGCATAATTAGAAATCCATTGTAAAGTTCACAACTGTTTTAATGTAGCGGGGTGAAGTGCAGTTTTTATCATAGCAATAGATGAAGGAAAAAATCTGTTGAGCACCTTCTGAAATAAAATGTTCAAAGTACCAAACCTGCAATTTCCAGAAATACAGTTTCTGTTTAACTTTAAAAACAATAAAAAAAAAACAAGTAATCTGGTGATAAATCCAATGAAAATAAATGGACACAAGCAAAGAAAACAAATTCACTGGAACCACACTAGCTAAAATAATGTCCGCAAATCCAAAGATAAATCCCAAAGTTTATTTCACAACCTTAGCAGTTTCACTTAAAAAGCTTCATCATGCAATAGCAGAAACAGAAGTAAATCAGTTGAAATAATCCAGGATCAAAGTCACATGATTAAGATCACATGATAAAACCACACGTAAAATCTAACCTGATGCTGTATCTGTTTTAACTAAAGTTTTAAAGAAATAGCTTCATTTAGGCCTGGTAAAATATTTGCTCTGTGCCTCAAAATCCATTTATATTCTTCCAACTCAGTATATTGTACTAAGTCCCCCAACATATAAATTAATTTAATTTTGATAAAATCAAAAACTTAAAATAGTGTGTTGAATCATGAACATGAATATGTTTATAAAGTACATTAGTTCATATTTTTGTATTGCTATCTGAGAGATGGCTACTTATATGATTCTTAAGTCTCCTATTAGTTTTCCCGGCATATTATGTGTTGCAAGATTGACATGTGACTAAATATATAACATTCCTTTTATCACAATTCCCAAATTTGCATACAAAGAAAGTCTTGCCAGTCACAGGATGAATGAAAGTCTTGCCAGTATTAATATAGGTTCATAGGTTCATAGGTTCATACTAGGCTATCTGCCCGAGGGCATTTATAAGCCTAGCCCATTGTTTTGTGGCTTACGCCACCCCTTTAGTATGGGGAACTATACCCATTATTTTGCTGTGCCTCTGTCGAGCAGTGATACTGAGGTAATTCCTGGGGTATATCTGCGATCTCCCATCCATTGGTCAAGATTTCTCTTGAACAAGGCCAGCGAGGTGCTCTGCCTCACATGTACCGGGATTTTGTTCCACAGCATAGGGAGTCTTTGGGTGATGAATCTATCTCTCCAGCACGTCCTATTAATAGCCGTGTCGAGGTTTAAGTCTCCCACCCTTGTGGCTCTGATGGATCTAGATTTTTTGAGGTGAAGCATATTCATCAAATCTGGGTTTGACATGGCCTTGTATGTTAGGCAAAGGTCACCTCTGAGCAAGAGGTAGCGACTGAATAGAGCTGGAGTTCTTTCAGTCGGGCAGCATAGGACAGATTTTTGAGACCCTTTATCCTTTTGGTGAGGAACTTTGTGGCCTCTCCAGCTGCTGCAAGTGTCGGGTCAGATACATTCGAATGGGGCATTGTACTCAATCATTGGTCTGATGAGTGATGAGTAAAGGGAGACTATGACCTCCCTTGATCTAGATGAGAATCCCTTCATGATAAGGTGGGCAATGTAGAAGGACTTCCTAACTACTTTAGCTACATGGGTGTCGAATGACAGACTACTATCAACCTGGGTCCCCAGGTCCCTGATAACTTCTTCTGTGCTCAGTGGATTGCCACCTATTTGGTAGCTAGGGGTAACGTTGTTTTTCCCGAAGGGTATGACTATGCATTTTTTGGCATTTAACTTTAGGCCGTGGCTCTGGCACCAGTTATCCGTTTCTGTGAGACCCTTCTGAAGGATATCTGTGTCAGATGTGTTTTCTACTATGGCGCCCAGTTTGCAGTCATCTGCAAACTTTGTCAGCCATAACCCTCCTGTGTTTGCTTGTACTTCGGAAAAGTAGATGCCAAACAAGAGTGGGCCCAGGACTGAGCCCTGTGGGACACCACTTGTGACAGGCTTTGAGTCTGACATGGCGCCAGCAACTCTGACCCTGTGGGTTCTGTCACTCAGCCAGTTTGCAACCCATCTTGTGATGTATGGGTTAACATTTAAGCTGATGAGTTTTTCAATGATACCCGAGTGGGGTATTGTATCAAGGCCTTAGCCAGATCGAGGTAGGCTGTATGGACTGCCTTTCCCTCATCAATGGCTTTGGTGACTGTTTGAAAAAGTCAACCAAGTTTAAAAGGCATGATCTGCCTTTGACAAAGCCAAACTGGGTTGGATCCAAAGTCTGCAAATTCCCTATGTCTTTATTTATGAGGTCCATTATGATCCTCTCCATGGCTTTGCAGATAAGGCTTGTCAAGCTAATGGGCCGGTAATTTCCAGGGTCTGTGGAGGCACCGCCTTTGTGAAGTGGGACCACAGTTGCAGTGCGCCACTCCTGGGTATGTATCCAGAGGTAAGACTTTGATTAAACAGCTGTCCTAGCTGTGGGTTTAATTCCTCATTGAGTTCGTGGAGCACACAGCCGGGGACACCATCGGGTCCCATGGATGCTGTGTTTTTGCTTTGGAGAGAGCAGTTCTCACTTGGGCGCTGGAGATGTTTGGGGGCTGCACTCATTTGGTATAGATATCTCTCCTTTTGGGGAGGGGAGAAGTTTGCACTGAACCTGTCAGCCAGTATGTTGGCAATGTCTGTAGGATCAGTAATCTTCACATCATTTTGAACTAGTTCTGAGCATATCTGGGAGTTTCCTCCTAGGTTTCTAACATAGCTAAAGAAGGCCTTATGATTGTCTTTTGAGTCTTTAGCTATTTTCTCTCGAAATTTGCTTTGGATGATTTTATGAGAGCTCTTAGTTTTTACTTATAGTGATCAAGGGTGTCTTACCTTTTAAGGATTTTGCTCTATCTTGTAGTAGCTTCCTCCTTTTGTTGTAGAGTTTGTTTATGGCTGGGGTCCACCAGACTGGACGCTTGCCTTTGGTACAAAGAGTCTTTGTTTTGCTTGGGATTGCCTTATCCATGCAGTCCTGCAGGTGCTGGTAGAAGGCGTTTGTAAGTGATTCAGCGGCTTGAGTATTGTTTTCCGCCGGCTCGGGGCCTGAAAGGAGACCACACTAGTCTTTAGAAGTGTGAAGTCGGCTTTTGAGAAGTTCTTTACTGTGGACTTTTTATTTCAGGTGGGGTGGGATGAGGACCTCCAGCGAGATTAGTTTGTGATCTGATCTCACCAGTGAGGGGTATACTTCCGGTGTTGAACATTGTGCTCCCATGTTCGTGATGATGAGATCAAGTATGTTATCTCCTCTTGTGGGGATGGTGACTAGTTGTTCCATGGCATTTGAGTTTATGAATTCCAGGAACTTTTGGGCTAGGGTGTTTGGGCTTGAGTAGTGTTCCCAGTCTATATTAGGGTAATTGAAGTCACCTAGTATGATGGTGTTTGGTGATACATTTATCCCTCTAGTGTTTTCAGGAAGGCCATGTGAGTTTCCTGAGTTTGTGAGGGTGGCCTGTAACATGCTACAATTTGCAGAGCAGTCTTGCCTATGGTTAATTGCACCTGGATGGTCTCCGATGCATCGTGCGTTGCCACCAGTCTTGAGGTGTGGGTGTCCTTGATGAATATGGATACCCCTCCTTTCTTGGTATTGTCCGGATTTTGGGGCCGGAACGCATGATATGAGGTAAAACCTGATAGCGCTGGGGTGCTCTCAGGAGCCTTGAACCAGGTTTCTGTCACAGCACAGACATCGATGTTCTCCATACTGAGAAGGGCCTCGAGTGCGTGCATTTTGAGATTTAGACTTCTGGCATTGAGCAGCATTACCCTTAGTTTTTTTCCTTTTCTGTGTTCTAGGGTGGTAGGTTTAGAATTTGAGCCTTGCCTAAAAAGGCACTATGGGGTGGCAAGAGCCTTTGCCAATATCCGGAATCCCAGGGGTGACAGGTGCAAGCCGTCCCTTGCGAAGCAGCGTGGCTTGTCCAGCATGTCATCCCAGGCAGACAGATACTGGATCCCCTTTGAATGACACCAGTGTTTAAGCCAATTGTTAAAGCTGATCATCTTATCTCTGTATTGTGGCATCATTCTTGGTGAAGGTAGGATACTGCTCAAGGTCAGGGTCATACCTGCCTGGGCTACATAATCAGAGAGCTCCTCAATGTCTCTTTTCATGTAGTCCAAGGAGGTACGTCTCAGGTCGTTTACACCAGCGTGGACAATGACTGAGTCATATTTGTACCTGCTGTTGAGAGACCTGAGTGCTTGTGTTATGTGGCGGATTCTAGCACCCGACAGGCAGCTTACTGTGACCTTCTCCTTACTCAGTCTGGTGAGCAGGACATCAGTGTGTCTGACTATGGAGTCACCAATGACTAGTGTGTCTGGCATTGTGTTTGGCCTTAAGGGCTGTGACTGTTTGACACTCTGACTGTGAGGTCTATGTGTTGCGGGTGTTGTGTTCTGAGGTGGTGGTTGTTTGGGTGTCTGCTTTGGTGGCCTCTGCTGTTTTGGTAGATTTTTGATCAGAGCCTCTGAGTATGTCTTTGTGTGTTTATGTGTATGATTTGAGGTTGTAATGGTACTATGTGAGACTGGGTCTATAGTGTGTGTGGTAACCTTCTCCTCCTGACTGGTCTTGCCAGTCCTATGTTGAGAGAGCTCAGCCTCCAGTTTGGCCGTATAGTTGCATCTCTCGCATGTATTTGTGTTTTGTGGGAGGAGGAAAGGGTTGTCTGTGTACATGAGGCAATTGAAACATTGCCTCAATATTCCCAGGTTCACACAATAGGCAGATTTATTACATCTAGAAGTCCCTGTTTTGTTAGTCTTAAATGAGAAATTATTCCTAGGCTGTTCCTTATAACCTAATTGATTTTTTAGACTATTAGATCTTCTATAGCCAAACACTGGTCAGTCACCTATAAAAATCCTTATCTCATGGTCAGAAGACATAATTGGCCTTTACTGATAATGTTTTTGACTGCATTAGTATTTTGGTTAAATTTAAGCATGCAACTTTTACATTTTTTTTTCTCATTTATTTGTTTAATACTGTTTTTTGTAATATAATTAGAAAAAAATTGGCTTAGTAGCAGAAGCCCACCTTTGGATAAATAAGACAGCAACAGAGACTGACTACACTGGTTCTGCTGATTATGCCAGTGGAAAATGGAAGCAAAACAACAGCTAAAAGAATAATCCTTTTCAGAGACATGTCAGAACATTAGAGGTGCTTATTGTATATGTACTGTGCTTGTTCACCTGCAGATCTAAGGCGTTTAGTAAAGGAAATTGAAGCCATAAGGGTAGAATATATAAAATTAAGAGAAAACCTTGAGACTATAAGAAACTGTTATGACATCTTTTTTTGCAATCATGAATCAGTTAGTAGAGCTACATAAGGGCATGAGACATACTTAGCCTGTTTGCATATTATTGTACGTGCACAAGAAATATCCATAATATGCTCATTTCTATTTAACATATTTACAATTAACATGTATAGAGTAACTACTAACATTACAGTAAAACAATATGCTGATGATTCAGTTTTGATTACATCAGCAGAATCCATTGTTAATCTACAGCTACACACGCAAAAGTCATTCAGCAATCTTAGAGAAATGATTATCTGATTCTAGCCTACTACTCAATGCTAAAAAAAAATGATGTTATTCAACACAAATGCTGTTAACACTTCACTGATAAATATTTCCAAAATATCTCTATAACACACTTATAAAACTTGTAATCCATACACAGCTCCTAGGAATAATAATACATCTACATCTAAAATTTGACTTGCTTATTGAATATGTGGTCTCCAAAAAAGAGATGTTATCTAAAGCTAAACCCTTCCTTAAAAAATATCCTTAATATGTTCAACTCAAACACTCTTGCTTCCAACACTATTATACCACTCTTCAGCTCTCAGAAACTTATGAGTAACAGAATTATACTTGCTGGAAACAAAATAATAATAATAAAAAAAAAACAGATTTGCTGCTTCCAAACCCTTCTACACTCACCACCACATACCTCTGATATCCTGATTGGATAGAACTAAAAAAACAAGCACTAAACTGATAAGGATAATACATAATATTCTTCATAAACCAATCAAATATACTGCTGTCAAATGTATCATACAAAACACCCCCCCAAGACTTCTGTAATCACATAGTCAAGGTCAATTAATTATCCATAAAGCCATAAACTACTTTAACAACTCACTGTACATTACAAGTGTAATAAAAGTATAGAACCCTAACCACTAGAATTATGCCCTGAGCCTCTCACCAGGACATTCAAACATTAAATGATACTGCCCATGGCCCACCCCAGCATAAACTGCAACAACCTTTTTGACTAGATTTACTTTCTCGGTACTTATATCCTTAGGAATCTACATCTCCTTCTCTCCATGTACTATGCACTGTCTTCACTACCTTTGTAAATCAAAAATCTGCACATCTCATTTTTACTACTGCCTTACATGCAGTCTCCACCACCTTTAAATCCTGTCTCTAAAACATCCAATTTATCCTCCACGTGTAACTTCTACATATATTTCTGTTTATATCTCTGTTACATAAATCACAAAATATATATTTACTTCTGTCACTGTCATTACCTTTAAATATCTAAGCTCTTTGTCAGAAAGTGCACTATTTATAAGATTTTTCTCTATTAGCCTTTGAATCAGTACTCAAGGTAAATATATCGAATATATTATTTGTGTAAATGTACTTTTATTCCTCCTTATTCTACTTTATTGCACTTTATTGTTGCCTTAACTAATTATTGTAGTTATTTGCTATATTGTATTACAAAATGCTATGTGAAACTTTTCTCCCCATGCCACCAATGAACATAGGCAGTACATTTAGTTGAAGTGTTCTTGATAACAATTGTGAAATAAATACATACATTACATTTTGTCCCCTTCAATAAACACACCACACCAAATGACATTTGACAACATTTATTAAACTTCCATACACATAACTATATTGATCAATATTTCAATTTGTTAATCACAGCATGAACATCCATATAACCATTTACTAGAGCAGTGTAACCTCACTCACAATAACTAAACAGGCAGCATCCTCACCTCCACTCACTTACTTTTACTTAGCAAGCAGCATTCCATCACTCACTTTCATTCCCCAACTCGAACTAAACGACCAACCTCCTTTACTAGGACAACATAACCACACTTATCCTTACCAAATAAGTCATGTCTTTACCTTCACTAGCTTACTTTTGCTTATCAAGCAGGGTCCCATTGCTCACTTTCATTCTCCAACTCATTGAATTTAACATCCAACACCAGAAGGGGAACAGCAGAGGGGCAGACCTGCACCTTTTCCTCACCAACCAGCCTGAAACTGGTTATTCCCTGCTCATTCAAGCCAAAACCTTCACCAAACCCTCCAAAAACAAACCTAAGTGGATATTAAAGAGATCCAAACCAAAAATCATTCAGATGTACTCCACCCCCTCTGAACCAAACTGGATCCCTTTCATTCCAATGCCTTTTCATATAAATACCTAAAGCAGCCAGTTGCCTAAGTAGCCTAAAATAAACAAACTGATGAACCCTCTCCAAAGCCAATAAACATGGTACCTCATTCAACCACCCAAAATAGATACCTGGGTATAACCTCTTTAAAATAATAAATCCTCAATGAACTTATCTACCAAATATAGCTTTCTAATTCTTTCCAAATCATTACCTGCGCATTATTCCACAAGGACTCTAAGGAGCCCAATGTCACACAAAATAATGCCACCCAATTAAATGTCATCTGCCCCAGCTGCACCACCCTTTGCCTTCCTTTGCCACCCAGTAGATATAAGAATAATCAAAATGAAATCTTCTTTCCTAGTAGAATAAAATTAATTCAATATTAATCCAGAACCATACCCAATTATTTAATATAAGGCAAGAAAGCATTAAATGACCAATAACCCACCCTTTTAATGACTTCAATTGATTTGTCTTCCCTCTCTAAACCTGATACCTTTCCAATGCACAAAGAATGAGTGGAAAAACTCTCTACTCCCCCAAAAAACAACACACTGAAAAGCTGCCTCCATCATGTATACATTATGCATACAAACTGAGTACACATCATCACCTTGCCCCCTACTGATCAAAACAAAGTCCAGAGGATTCCCAACATACAACCACAGCAACCTCTTAACTCAACCCACCAGACACAACCTATCATTCCATCATCTGTCAGTCTTCACAATATCAACCCTACTTCAACCCTTCAACATATGAGCCACAGTACTAGATTTAGCAAAGTCTCACAACCCTGCCACCCATGCAATTATACTAAACACAACTAAGTCCACCTTGACCAGCTGTATTTCTTTACCTTATTCCCAAGCCTGAACCAAATATTTCAACCTCAGTCCTTCTGACCAAATGTGTTCTTCTTCAGGCAGCTGCAACACAATTACCAAAACTTTTCAATGCCCTGCTATACCGCTTCCTTTTAAAAACTGCCCAGCATTCCTGTAAAAAGTATCTAATTATTCCAGGCCAAACTGACACACCTTGTCTGGCCACACCATCGGCTTGTACCACTGCCATCTTGGTAAAATGAAAGTTAACCGTTTTCACCACAACATCTTCTACTAGACCTTCAACACCAGCCAAACTGGAACTTACTCAAAACAAGCAAAATCCCTCCTCCAATCTGCCTTCCATCTTTCCAACCAATGAGCCACAAGCCATCACCCCCAAAATATGCCCCATCCCAATACTTCCTTCCACATCTGTAAACAATCACAAATCCCCTTAAAGATCCCAATCCGCCTGCCAAAAGCCATACCTTTAAACTGCTCCTAAAAGACAACCACGATACTAAATCAGCCCACAACAACTTATTAATCCTCATCAAATGATGTTTGTTTTTCCCCCATTCAACAAAAAGGCCACAGACCCACAAAAGAAATTAACCAAATGAACTGCCTGATATGCACAATTCAGAAGTCCAAAGAGCTCCAGAACATCCTTAATCTGCACCTTGTCCTTGGATTTCACCCACCGAATCTTTAGTTTCAACATGTTATCTTTGCATCTGGTAAGCAAAACAAACATGACCTGCATCCACTAGCAGTCCCATACAAAGAATGCCTTGCTTGGGCCATTTAACTTCTACCTAACCAATGGAACACCCTGTTTCTCACACATGCCCCAAAAAATCCACATACTTTCCAATGCTCCATCAAACCCTTCACCTCCTGTTAAAAAGACATCCAAATAATGTACAGCCTTCTGGCTGCCCACCCATTGCTGCCATCTCCAATGTAGGGCAGTGTTAAACCTCTCAAAGTAGCACAGGCCAGGGAGCATCCAATCAACATAGCCTTTTCAAAGTAAAACTTAAATCCAACTACCACGCTTAACTATGTCCACTCTTTCTCCTAAACCAGTGACAAACAAAAAATGTATTCAGTATTTACCTTCACCAACTATGGGTGTGTTAACTCCTGAATGACCTGCACTGCATCATCCAAAAACATATAACTCATTTTACATTATCTCACAAAATAATAGAATTCACATAATTCCCCTTGGGTATTACAACCAGGCATCCCCACCCACAGACACTGTACCTCATAGATCATGAGAAAATAAGTCAAGAGTGGAAAGGCTAAGTCGATATCTTTCTCCAAACAAATTCACATGTAATAAAGAAAGCCTACACCTCAGTTGTCCCATATCATGGGTCACATTCTACCTATCCTCCTCTGCCCCAAAGCCAGCAAAATCTTTACTGTTTGTGGTTTCTGATTCCATCTGACGTTGAACCTTGTCAACATAAATTAATTCAAAACACTGGTATACTCACCCCACTAGATCTTTTGTTTAACTAAAGCAATAGGTGAGGGGTCAAAAGACCCCCTCCCTCACCTTAGGGCCAGTATAGCTAACACATCCCCCGGACAATTCCCAATGTCCAACCCAGTCTCCTGCAGTTGTGACGCCAACCCACCTGTGAATGACTCCGACCTCCCCATAATAAAATCTAAACACCCAGTTCACCTTGCCACTGATGTACCTCATCCTCACCTATCCCCACACTACTCTCAAACTGCACCAACTCTGGCATGCCTAAATGAGCACCAAACAATGTATCATTGCCTGTGATCTCACTGTGCACCACTCCAATGGCCAGAACATCCACTGCACCAGTATCCATCACCTGTCGAGTCTCCTTCCTTCAGGACACTGACTAACATGCGCACTTCCACCATCTGCAAAAGGAACACAACTGTAAGTCCTCTGAAAGCAAAGGAGAGAAAACACAGTTGAAAGGATTAAATCCTGTACCCCTTAAACTAAGGCTCAGAACTTTTACCTCTGCACCCATTTTGAGCCATAAGGAATATGGACAGTCTTAAGTCCAAGCTGGATTACCACCAACAAGTAGAACAATTTGAAAATATTGGCTTGACCAACTCAGCTGTTTGATACAATAACATCTTCTGCTGTAGCATAACTTTCACAGGATATTATACCAGCATGCCAGATACCTGTCATTATTACCTACCTTCCTCTTTAAAGCCCCACCATTCTTTCACAAAAAACAACGATTATGAGATGGTCAAATTATTAGAGAAAATTCCAAACATTCTGACCAGTGGAGAGGTAAGCCACACTCATCTACTCCAGTGAGGCTTCTAACACTGACTACACCTCATACCTCTTCACTTTTAGAGCACAACATGTAGACAAAGTTACAGATCAGGGGGGCACAAAGACCCAGCAATAGAGACACTTTAAATATCGCTCACCTAGGCTTAAACTACAACTCCAAACAAACTTTTGAAGTTATGTACATAAGTACTTTCAGTTTGTAATATCTTTAAAACAAATGATGATGTTGTACTAAACTGAAGAAAAAAAATTCCAGTAACTGAGCTCTTTTAAATTTATAATATTTCTCCACTAGACATATGCTATGTAATCAACAGTCAGAACATCTGTTTGTATATATATATATCTATCTATCTATATATATATATATATATATATATATATATATATATATATACATAAACAGATATATAGATATAGATAGAAAGATAGATCTCTCTCTCTCTCTCTCTATATATATATATATATATATATATATATATATATATACACATACAACACACACACACACACACACACACACCTCTAGACATATACATGCATGAGTTTGTGTGTGTGTGCGTATGTGTGTGTGTGTGTGTATATATATATATATATATATATATATATATATATATATACTAAAACATACATACGTGTGTGTGTGTGTGTGTGTGTGTGTGTGTGTGTGTGTGTGTGTGTGTGCATGTGTTTGTGTGTGTATATATATATATATATATATATATATATATATATATATATATATATATATATATATATATATTTAGACTTACTGCTCTGTCTACCTGGTTGGACTAAAAAACACGGCTGACACGAATTGTAGATTTGAGCGCTTTCGTTCGCAGCTTTATTGATGCTACATTGAACTTCTTCAGAAATCTACTCATACAGCATTCATAGTTAGTATATATAGTGCTAGGCTTGTTAGCCTTGGTCACATGGGGGTGTGTTTGAGGTTGAAGTTCTCGCATTGCTTTAAATTGAGACATGCTAACACCTTTAACACATTTAGCACATTTAACACTTTTAAACCTTTTAACACCTTTAACACCTTTAACATAGTGAGGTGGGAGGCCTCGCATTACTTCTATCTGTTCCATTTCAACACACATTTAATGTTAAGACTGCCATTCAGCCCTGGGGGGATGTCTGCCCTTAGGTCGATCTGCCATTTCAGCTCCTGAACTTCCAGGTGGGTACTGGAGGTTTGTGTGAAAGAGTGGACTTGTTCAAGGACTAGGAATCTTGGGGGGGAATGGCAGGCGAGTGAGTGTCTGGCTAGAGCGTTGGTGGGGTCTTGCCTGTGGATTGCCTGCATGTGTTCCTTCATTCTGTCACTCAGTCTTCTGGTAGTCATTCCTATGTAGAATGCTACGCAGTGGGAGCATTTGCTCAGATATACTACATTGCTGCTGTTGCAGTTGTAGTGGTGTTTGAACCGAATGGGGGCGGTTCTGTTTGGGCTGCTTATATTGGACCCGGTTAGAATGTACTCGCAGCAATTGCAGTGTTTGCAAGGCCACGTGCCTTGTGGGACTGTAGGGCTGCTGGTGTCCACCTGACAACTTGGGCGGCATTCGAAGAGTGTTTTTAAGGAGAGGGTCCTTGTGTAGCAGAAGAAAGGAGCGGGTCCCAGTGTTTTTTTGAGATCTGGGTTGCTCACTATGATATCCCAGTTGTTAGTGAGGGTTTCTCTGATGGCTGTGCTGTCGTTGCTGATGGGGATGGGAAACCGTGGGTGGGGGGGGTTGCTTTGGTTGGTGCAGACTTCGAACCCATGGGTGAGAATGGGTTTGTGTCTGCTATGCCTGTGAAGAGCAACTTCCAGTGCCATTTTACTTACCAGGCCTTTGGGGTAGTTTCTGTCTGTGAACAGGTTTTGCAGCACTTTGGCCTGGGCTGCAAAGTCTTCGTCTTCGCTGACTAGTCTACTGAGACGGACGAATTGTCCTTTGACTATGTTCTTTTTCATAAAGCCGGGGTGCTGGCTTTTGAAGTCGAGAAGATTGTTTCGGTGGGTGGGTTTTCTGTAGATGGTGGACGTAAACCGATTGGAGACAGTGTCTAGGGACAGGGTCACGTCCAGAAAGTTTACTCTGTTGCCTTGATCTGAAATGGTGAATTTTAGGAACCCGATGCTGTTTCTGATTTCTGTCACAAACATGTCGAGTTCTCTGGGGGTGCCTCTCCACATAAAAAACAGGTCGTCTATGTACCGCTTGTAAAGCGCTACTTTGGTGAACCCTTTGAGTTTGGTAAGGGAGTTAGCTTCCCATGAGCTCAATACCAAATTGGCGTATGCGGGAGCCATTTTGGCTCCCATTGCTACGCCTTTGAGTTGTTGGTATATGTTGCCCTCGAAGAAATTGTTTTCGAGTACCACTTTGAGCAGGGTTATTAGAGTGTCTGCTCTGGGGGGGGCCGACTTGTCTATGTTTGGTCAGGTACTCTTGCACCATGGCAGTGCCAAAATCATGGGGGATGCTTGGGTAGAGGGCTTCCACATCTAGGGTGATTAGAGTGAGTTTCGTGCCCTCGTGGGTCCTTTGGTATTGGGAGATGGCATCGAGAAAGGCCCATGAGTCTTTGAGATAAAACTCTGCACTTTGTACCAAAGGGTTAAAATAAAAGTCTATTAGTTCTGAGACGTACTCGGTCTTGGTCCTTTTGGAAGACACTATCTGCCTGAGTGGGGGATCTGTTTCGCTCTTGTGGATCTTGGGGATTCCAAAGAGCAGGCCTGTAGTTGGGGAGTCTACTGCCATGAAGTCGAACTCCTCGTCTGTGATTTTGCCTTGTGCTCGCAGTTTGTATAGCATGGTGTCTATGGCTGAAAACCTGCTGAGCACCTCAGATTTGCTGGTCAGGCGGTAGTTGCCTGTGTCCGATAGGACTTCCAGCATTTTTTTGTTATAGTGGGCTTTGTCCATAATGACTACCCCTGCGCCCTTGTCAGCTTTTTTGATTATAATTTGGTCATTTTGGTGAGGCTGTGTAGGGCTTTCCTTTCTTTGGGGGTTAAATTGTTGTACCTGAAAGTGGGACTATTGTTGAGTTTCTCTCTGATATTGTTTTCAACGACCTGGGAGAACACGCTGATGGTGGGGTTTAATGGTGGGTTCCAGAGACTATTTCTCCTGAGGGTCGTTGGGAGGGTGCTGTCACTGTCTGTGGAGGCAGTGCTGGTTGTACTATCGGTGACGGCTGCCTCCGCCATTGTGGTGGGGGCTGGCCGCCTCGGGGTGCTGTGGGTGAATATTGCCGCCCTGTGCCCTCCGGGGTTGTGGTCTTGGCTTGCCCTTGTACGGGTAGTTGGGACTTCTCTGGCTATTGCCGTTAACGCTGTGATGGAGCTCGTGTTCGCAGCGTTACTGGGGCGTGGGCTGTAAGTATTCCGGTTTGGTGGGATGGCTAGCTCAATATGTGAGCCTGATGTCCCTGTTGGGCGGATTGGTCACCTGTTAGCTTGTTGAGTGAAACCTGCAGCTCCTTTATTGGTAGGGTTCGGCCTCAGGCTTGGTGGGCAAACTGTGTGAGCTGCGGAAGACATCCTAGCATTTGGTGTTGGGGTGTGAGAGCTAACAGTATTGTCTACAAAAACATTATTGCCTATAGAGACGTTATTACTTGTGGAAACAGTTCTAAACATCTGAGTCACAGAAACATTGGCAACAGAAACATTTGTGGTGTTTGGTATATTGCTTACAGAGCTATCTATTTGAGCAACAGAACCATTGAAAGCATTTGGTATGGGACTTTGCAACCTTACGTCATGATTGGAGACTGTATTTCGTGCCAAAACATTTACAATTTCAACATTTCCAGCATTATCAAAAACATTTGCATGGATAGGCATTGAGCTTTGAGAGGTCATATTATGAGTGAACACTTCATTGTGTAGCAAAGCCGTTATATTGTTTTCATCATTTGACCAAGCATTACCACTGTTAAATATTCTAGTGCTGTCTAGGCTAGCTGAAACACTTGAATCTATGCTGTCATCTCTGCCTAAGTTACCTATGTTTAACCTGTACGGCAACATTCTGTTAGGGTTATACAACATATTGGTTGTGTCAGGCAGTACAAATTCAGACAAAGAGACATGCATATTGTCTACAGATATTATATCGCTACTCCTTGTTACGGGGGTAGCAGGGATATTTAGTTCCTGGTCGCTTTCTTCTCCTGAGTCTGTTTCTGCCATTGTGTCTATGCCCCTGCTGTTTGTGGGGATCCACTGTGGTGGTTCGCCACTCGACGCGTCAGTTGTATCAAATGCATTTGCTGCGTCTTTTTTGTTGTGGCAGATATGCCTTAAATTAAGTTTGCGGCAATACAGTTTTAGGTCTAACACTACTTCTCTTGTGTTAGCTCTTTGGGAAGGGATGAAATTAAGTCCCTTCCTTAGTAAATCACCCATGGCTGGATCTAGCGGGAGGCTGGAGAGGTTATATAAAGACTGTTTGTCTGGTGTACCTCTCTCACTTTCTGTGCTTACCGTTAGTGGGGCTGGTTCCGGAGGTGGCGTGATGATCTCGTTAGCCTCGTTGTTTGGCCGTAGGTTCGCCTGTTGCGGCCTCTGCCTCTCCCTCTGCCTCCCTGGGGACCGCCCCTGGGGTGCAGGTTGTTCTGCACTGGGTCCCTGCCTTGTCCTAAAAAATGATCACCGTTGTTGGGTGGTGGGGGTGCAGCTTGGAACTGTGGTCTGGTTGGCAGTTGTTGGTGTCTCGTTGTCCTTGGCGTGTTGCTTTGCTCATTGAGCCCTGGTCCTGCATTGGTGGTGTGGTTGTTGGGTGGGCTTCCCGTAGATATTTGGGGGGTACTTTCACATGGACCCTGGTCGTTGGGTTGTTCTGGTCGTCTTGTGTTCTGTTGGAGTCCGTTTTGCTGGGGACCACTTTGTTGGCAACACAAGAGAAGTAGTGTTAGACCTAAAACTGTATTGCCGCAAACTTAATTTAAGGCATATCTGCCACAACAAAAAAGACGCAGCAAATGCATTTGATACAACCGACGCGTCGAGTGGCGAACCACCACAGTGGATCCCCACAAACAGCAGGGGCATAGACACAATGGCAGAAACAGACTCAGGAGAAGAAAGCGACCAGGAACTAAATATCCCTGCTACCCCCGTAACAAGGAGTAGCGATATAATATCTGTAGACAATATGCATGTCTCTTTGTCTGAATTTGTACTGCCTGACACAACCAATATGTTGTATAACCCTAACAGAATGTTGCCGTACAGGTTAAACATAGGTAACTTAGGCAGAGATGACAGCATAGATTCAAGTGTTTCAGCTAGCCTAGACAGCACTAGAATATTTAACAGTGGTAATGCTTGGTCAAATGATGAAAACAATATAACGGCTTTGCTACACAATGAAGTGTTCACTCATAATATGACCTCTCAAAGCTCAATGCCTATCCATGCAAATGTTTTTGATAATGCTGGAAATGTTGAAATTGTAAATGTTTTGGCACGAAATACAGTCTCCAATCATGACGTAAGGTTGCAAAGTCCCATACCAAATGCTTTCAATGGTTCTGTTGCTCAAATAGATAGCTCTGTAAGCAATATACCAAACACCACAAATGTTTCTGTTGCCAATGTTTCTGTGACTCAGATGTTTAGAACTGTTTCCACAAGTAATAACGTCTCTATAGGCAATAATGTTTTTGTAGACAATACTGTTAGCTCTCACACCCCAACACCAAATGCTAGGATGTCTTCCGCAGCTCACACAGTTTGCCCACCAAGCCTGAGGCCGAACCCTACCAATAAAGGAGCTGCAGGTTTCACTCAACAAGCTAACGGGCGACCAATCCGCCCAACCGGGACATCAGGCTCACATATTGAGCTAGCCATCCCACCAAACCGGAATACTTACAGCCTGCGCCCCAGTAACGCTGCGAATACGAGCTCCATCACAGCGTTAACGGCAATAGCCAGAGAAGTCCCAACTACCCGTACAAGGGCAAGCCAAGACCACAACCCCGGAGGGCACAGGGCGGCAATATTCACCCACAGCACCCCGAGGTGGCCAGCCCCCACCACAACGGCGGAGGCAGCCGTCACCAATAGTACAACCAGCACTGCCTCCACAGACAGTGACAGCACCCTCCCAACGACCCTCAGGAGAAATAGTCTCTGGAACCCACCATTAAACCCCACCATCAGCGTGTTCTCCCAGGTCATTGAAAACAATATCAGAGAGAAACTCAACAATAGTCCCACTTTCAGGTACAACAATTTAATCCCCAAAGAAAGGAAAGCCCCACACAGCCTCACCAAAAATGACCAAATTATAATCAAAAAAGCTGACAAGGGCGCAGGGGTAGTCATTATGGACAAAGCCCACTATAACAAAAAAATGCTGGAAGTCCTATCGGACACAGGCAACTACCGCCTGACCAGCAAATCTGAGGTGCTCAGCAGGTTTTCAGCCATAGACACCATGCTATACAAACTGCGAGCACAAGGCAAAATCACAGACGAGGAGTTCGACTTCATGGCAGTAGACTACCCAACTACAGGCCTGCTCTTTGGAATCCCCAAGATCCACAAGAGCGAAACAGATCCCCCACTCAGGCAGATAGTGTCTTCCAAAAGGACCAAGACCGAGTACGTCTCAGAACTAATAGACTTTTATTTTAACCCTTTGGTACAAAGTG
>NC_056739.1:236563761-236661261 GCF_019279795.1 Protopterus annectens
ATGTTATGTATATTTTCAGTGCTAATGCTCTTGGTACATTGTTGGAATTGCCTGTTATAATCAGACATGGATGGGATGACCATGGACATTTTTGAACCAATAGGTGGCGTTTGGTTCTAGTTAGAGTAATAAGTGGCCATCCAGAGAGATAACTGTCAGATCACTTTATTTTTCTAGCCTGCTCTTCTCAGTAATAGGCACAGTTTTCTGTCACTAGCAACTATATCAGCAGCAGCATTCCGAGGTGATACTTTAGGCCCTGTTATTCTGTTTCATGTCAGTCCTCAAGAAGTCAGTAATCAACTACATTTTTGCATTACGTTTGGCCTATAATTTTTTTAATGAGGCCTGGCTCAGTTGAAAACTTAAACCTCATCTTTTTTTGTTGCCATACCATCCAGCCTATTGATTAACCATTGCTATATAAGGGAGAATAAGTAAGGGAATGGCCATCTGCAGTAGATCTGACTTTTGAGATGGGTCATCCAGAAATGTACATCAGACATTTTTTGAATACAATTTTGAGACATTAGCAAATTACAAAGTCTACCTTGTATGTTATTTACCAAACTATCCAGCACTTTTTTTTTTTTTTTTTGCAGACATCATCTTCTTCATAGATAACCCTCTTTTCTGTGGTTACGTTTGTAAGACTTTAGCATATAGGTTGATGTCAAATCTTCCAAATTTGCTCCTGCATTCTTCTGTATTACAAGAGTAGGATTTTCTTTCATCCCTCATTTTAAGTGACATAGTCTAGACATGGTACTCTGTAAGGTTATATTGAATCTGGAGGTTAATCCAGTTTCTTAATCTGATAATTTATTGATCTGCTTTATCTTGGGGGATCCCTTTCTTTGGTTAACTAAAACCAAGATAATTACATACTGGGATTGTATCAAGTATAACATGCTGGAGCCTCTCTTACCAGATTGTCTCACCAAACTTGATCTCAATTCCCATGTCATTCCTTGTTAGGCATGTAGAGCAGGCAACTGAAATTGTCTCACCACTTTTCCTATTTGCTCAGTACCTATTTTCCTTATCACTAGTGGTATAGTTTTTCCTGCATGAGATATAAAGTCAGGAGTTTGGTCTGGAGCACTGATAGCTGAGGAGTCAATATCTCCAGGATAAGTTTGCTGTGGGAATACATTATTCTCCAAAATACTCAGAGATCTGTAAGTGGAAGACCTATTTGTTATTGCAGATTCTATCATTTTTTTTGGATTTATCTCTTTGTACATTATCAAAATTTGAAAGAATTTTAATGGTTTAGACCTATCACTGTTATTAGTAATTACTTATATGTTCTCAAAAGGGACAGTCTTAACACATTTTTAACATTCTGTGATAAGAGAATCACAGGTAATTATAAAACCCATCCACTCAGATCTCATCATAAAACATTTTCTTCTCCATTTATAATAATTTTTCATGTATGTTCTCATGTGGAGTATTATATATACTGAAAATATAAAGCTACTTATTGGATATGTTCTCAAATAACTAAAAGTCTATTTGAATCATATTTTTGAAAAATTTCTGTTAATTCTAGCATTAATATTAGAACGTGTGGTCAGTTAAGAATTTTTTTTCATATAAAAACTATAATATAGCATCCCTAACTAAGGAGTCTCCAATATCTAATCCCTACCCTGCCAAACAGCCACATATCACCACATCCACCTTCATTTTCAAACCTGTGCCCACATTCTATAAAAACTGCTTTTAAACTCAGGCCATATACTACTCTAGCTGATGACCTTCCAAGTGAGTAACTTAAAACAGCAACCAATAGCATTGCCTATCCTGTCTCAATCCTTATAAACAGGTCATTCAAGGAATTTCACTTTCCCTGTCTCTGAGGAAAAAAATATCACACAATTTTCTACACAAAGGAGGACATTCAACAGACATTACTAACTTTAGGCCTATAACAATCATATTACCACCTCTCCAAAATGTTTGAAAAATATATTCAAAAACAGTACTAACAGTGCACTTCTAATCTTTATACATATCTTTATACATTCTGTCAATATAGCTAGAGATAATGGCAAACTAGTATCTTCCTTTTTTCTAGACTTTTCTAAAGCCTGTGATATAGTATTTTACACCAAATGTTTACTTCAAATGTCCTCCCTGAGTCTATCTCTGCCCACCCTTCTATAATTTAAAGTCTACCTGTTCAATAGGTATCAGTCAACAAAATTGAACTCCACCCTTTCACCATGCCTACGAGTTACCACTGGTGAATCACATGGCTCTTTTTGTCCACTCCTCTTTAACATTCTCAACAACATCCTTCCCACATCAACAAAGCACCATCCCCAATACAATACTCAGATGATTCCATACTCATGCACATCTGACAGCCTGCCATATCTCCAAAAAAGAACTCAGGCAACTTTAATGGCTTTTTAACTCCCCAAAAATGAACAAATTACTACCACCCCAAATCCCTCTCTCATGAAAAAACAAAATTTAAAATCCTTTCATAATATAATTTCTTAATTTCTTAATATTTATTTTTCTGACATCCACAGCCTCCAACATATACTGACACAGATACTGACATCTAAAATTACATTCTGTTATTTCTATTAACCTCTGCCTCTAATAAATTTCTGTTAGCTATTAAGGTCATCTTGAATAATCTTGCATCTTTCTGATAACTACCTGTTACATCCTTACATGATTGTTTTTCTTTCTAGTTAGATGCTAGTCCAGGGCCAGCTCTCTTGAGATCTCTCTCTCTTATATCCTTCTCTCCTTTCTCATTAACTGTATCCTCTAATCTTTCTCATGTTTGGCCTTATAATCTATTCCCCTTACCCATAATGCCCATGCACCACTTAAAACAGTGTATATGAGTTTGGCGCCTTCTCTTAGATTTGTCTTTCCTCATTCAGCCATAGCTGCAGTTACTTGGTGATATATGGAAGCTGCCTAAGTGTGTAAGTCAAGGATAAACAACTGGTAAGGATGCCTCATTCTTCCTTACCACCCTTGCTTATATGTATGCCTTGTTATTGTGGTCAGCTGAATGAACTGTGGATTGTGGATTGGGCATACAGCTTGTTTACATGCTTCATTCACTAATTTGGCTTAGAACTAATATGTTTCCTTTTGTTTAACTAGCTCTAGCTGTAATTAAGCCCTGGCAGCTAGGTCATTTATCTTATGCAGCTCTGTGAATTGTTGCTTATAAATCTAGTCACTTGCTTTATTGTATGGAGCTCTAGCCATTTAATTTCATCAGTTTACTACTGCCATATTGGTGTGCTTCAGAAGTTATAATGGCTGGCAATTGAACTGTTTGCCTGTAATATTTTATCTGTCTAACTGAATCTCAGCAGCCAACTTCTATTGCTGTATTTACTGCCACTGTACCTTTTATATTTTGTTCCTGAAAAACTGTCTACAGGTCATGTTTGCAAAGATAAATGTAACTTGCGTCTGTGCATTCTGTTTCTAATGTAAGTGTCTGTTTAACCATTTAGTTTGACATACTATATGTCACTGAGTAATGTGCAGTGATTTATTCATTAATATTGACTCCAACACAGTAACAACCAGACTGTTTTTGCAACCTCTGATTATTTGGCATTCCTGAGGTATATCTGCTCTATTGCTATTTTAGATATTTCCATTCATCACAGATCAATATATGGTTATAGAGATTCTACTCTATTCATGGAGCTCAATTGTTATAATTGTCTGGACTGTGTAATTCCTCAGCAAAATTAATCACAAATTGTTACGTGACCATATATCCTTCCTGTTGCCTGCCTGCCACTATTGATATTGGTATTTTTCTATTGGTGATTGTATAATCTAACTAGAGTCTACTGGTGATTGTTCAACTGCATTATTTTCAGTTTGCCCTTGTTCTAACCCTAGTTTAACCAGCCAGATTATTGTGCTGACTTTATATTTCCCCCAATGTGAAAGTTGACTTAGCACTATTTTCAGATTGCTGTTCCACAGTCATTTACTGCTGTGCACAGCATCAGGGATATATGCTGTAGACTTTTGATTATTTCTTGCCAAACTATGAATATACTTCTACTTCAACGCTTTGTATTTTTATGAGCTTTTGCTAAGGAACTTAAAACATAGTATTATTTTATTTTTGTCTTTTCCTTATCTTTGGCTAACTATTCCCTCATTTTCATTTTTATTTAGGTGCTACACTCCTCTAATCCCTGTGTCACAAATCTGCTGACCTGCCTGTGCCACACAAGATGAACCTGTTCTTTGACTCTGGAATACCCTACTTTCTTGTGCCTTGTCTTATTTTAAGGTCAGTCTCTCTTGTTATGTTTGTACACACTGTAGTTTGGAGGAAAATTCTTAATTCTACTAAACTGTAATGGCTTCCCATATATCACCTCTCTGCTTTTTAGTCCCTCTCCTTTTTCTTCTTCAACTAAGGACTTTTATCTCTAGAGATAGTCCTGCCCAAAGTATCTGACTCTACTTGCTTTCAGTGCTTAGCCCTTTTACTGCTAACCTCAAATCTCCTCTCCTTTCATCTATAAAGACCCTTTCTCTTCTTTGAATCTACTCCATAAATCTTAACTTGCAATCTCCTTAAAGTTTCCTTAAAATCCCAGCCTACATCACCCAGTAATAGACAATTAAATCTCGTATATCACCTATAGCTTGTATTTGATATTTATTTTTCTGACTTCCACAGCCTCCAACATATACTGACACAGATAATGACATTTAAAATCACATTCTGTTTTTTTTCTATTATCCTCTGCCTCTAATAGATTTCTGTTTGCTATTAAGGTAATCTTGAACAGTCCTTCACCTTTCTGATAACTACTAGTTACATCCTTACCTGACTGTTTTTCTTTCTATTTAGATACTAGTCCGGGGCTGTCCACTACTAGTTACATACTTACCTGACTGTTTTTCTTTCTATTTAGATACTAGTCCGGGGCTACCCACTCTGTTTCCCTACCCTTCCCCCATTACCACCCACCCCTGCTTCAATTTCCTTTATAGCTATCCTTCTTGACCACACCACTCTACCCTCTAACTTTCTGTGCATCTCAACCAATTAAGACTTATCCCTCCCAAATACTTCGCTCCTACATCTCTACACATTTCACCTCTCTCCACCCTTCCCCACCCACTACTCCCCTCCCTTCCCCAATATTTTGCATTCATACAAACCACCTAATTCACACTCTCACCACTTTCTTGCAACCCTCTCTTTTTAACTTCCATTATGTTTCTTCCTCGCCGCTCGTCCCCTTTTCTCCCCTCTTCATATCCTCTCTTCTGCTATTCCTCTCCAACCTCAGCTCATATCACACCCCAATAATCCTACATCCCTGCTCCCCAACTTCTTCTCACTATACTGCACATTCATATACTCTTTATTCCTCTCCCATATCATCCTAACTCTTCTCTTGTACTGAACTCAGTCTCCCCAAAATTAAATTACATTCTATGTTCACTTCACTATAGAGAACCAATCATAGATTTCTCTTTTAATATCCTTTTATCACACTTCTCCTTCACCCCTTCAACACACTCCAACTCTCAGGTGACATTTACCCCAACCCCAGCCCCAGTAGTAAGCCATCAACTTCAGACTATTCAACTTCTTTGCATACACATAACTTTAACCCCAAACATTTATCCTTCCACTCTATTACCATCCATAGTATCCTTAATAAGACAACTGAATTCCACATTTGGATAGACCAGTATTCTCCTAACATAGTTACACACTCTGAAACTTGGTTCAAACCTCACAACACAGACAATGAATCTCTTCCCCCAGGATACAACATTCTATGTCATGGTCAAACACATAAAAAAGGTGGAGGTGTTGCCTTTGTTTACTCTGACCACTGAACCTTATCCCCCCATCCAACATTTTACCCTCTTTCACCCAGCAGAAATAATTATGGATAAATAAAAACTCAATATCCACAAACTTTTAACATCAGTCGCCATCTATATACCCCCCAGGAGATAGCATACGGGTATAAGAACAGATTCCCCACTGGATGTCTGACAATATACCCAATGAGACCATAATTTAGTGATGTTAACATCAATTGGCTAACCCTCTGTTCCAACTCCCCTACTGCTAGCATTAACCTGTATGGATTCAATTAACTTATATCTTCTCCTACTTTTCATCATAAGCCCACTAAATCGAGTTCTATCATCAATTAGATTCTTGTTTCTAATCCTCACCTCTGTCACTACCCTGAATCCCAACTAGATTCCATAAGTGACTACACCCCAATTTGCATCCAAAGATTATCCCACCATTACTCTTGACTTTACAAATTTAAAGAATGCTGAACGTTAACTAACTTTAACCCTGTGTCTTTTAACAACTGTCTCCTAGCTATAGACTGGTCCTTCCTATCAACCTTACCTCTACATGAAACAGTACTTCTATTTAACTCCATCTTCATTAACACACTTAAACTCTTATGCCCCTTCCAGAATGGTCAGAGTAAAATCTTGGTACTCTCCTTGGTTCTCCAACTCTACTAAATCTCTAATACACAAAAGGGATAATGCATGGACATTTTGGACCAAAACAAAATCTCCCAACTTCCAAAAATATAGGGAACTCAGCAATCTGACTAAAAAATACATTATCAATGACAAAAAGAAATTCTACTACACACCCAAAAATACTTCACCCAGAAACCTCAAAAAGTTTTAGAATATTGTCAATAAGATTCTCCATCCAGGCAATCCCTCTACACCCTGCCCTTCCCCTAATAACACTCCCCAAGAAGGTGCAACTATCTTCAATTCATACTTCATTGATTCCATCAGTTCAATCATGCAGACTTCCAAGCCACCCAGTTTCTAACCCCCTACCACCCCCCAACTACACAACTCCCCTTTTTTACTGAAACCAGTTCCTACCAGCTACATTAAAATACTTATTAAACTAAAACCATGTCTCCCATCAGCTGATAAACTGCCACCTGTCTTCCTAAAGACTGCTGCCAAATCTGTGGCATACCCAGTCTCCATCCTCAAAAATCATTCCTTAAGGGAATTAACTGTCCCTACAATCTGGAAAAAATTCCACATAATACCAATCCACAAAGGAGGGGATTCAATAGACCTTTCTATTTTCATCCTAGAGCATGCTCTCTCCCCTTTCCAAATTCCTTGAGCACTGTGTTCACAGACAATTCTTAGCCTATCTTACTCATTAAAACCTGATTACCTCTATCAAGCATGCCTTTCGCCCATACCATAGAATCACTACACCTCTCATCTCCTTTATTAACTCAATCTCCTTTGCCACAGATAACAATTAACTAATGTCCTGTCTCTTTCTAGACCTCTCTAAAGACTTTGACACTGTCTCCCACCACACCCTCCACTCCAAACTTTCCCAACTCAACATGTCTATGGAAACTTTCTCTTGGTTTAACAGGTACCTCATAGATACTCAACAATCTGTCAAATGGCTGTCTGCTCTATCTCCCCTTCTCACCATCAGCATGGGTGTCCCTCAGGGCTCAATTTTAGGTCCCCTTCTCTTTAACATCTTTACCACCCAACTACACCAATCATGTCCCCAGTCCTCCCTCATACAGTATGGAGATGACTCCACTATCATCTCTATTGCTGACAACCCTACTAACTTGCTTACCTTCACACAGACATGCTTCAACCTCACAGAATCCTGGCTGACTAACAACTATCTCATACTCAACCCTCCCAAAAAAAACTCCTTCTCTTCCTCCCTAAATTCTTTTACCACCTTAAATCATCTTTTACCATCTCTTCCTTGAATAGCACTACCATCACCCCTGAAACACACACAAAGCTCCTTGGTGTGATTATAGATGACCAGCTTAAATTTGACCTGCATGTACATCACTGTATGAAGAAAACTCACCAAACATTTTGCCTAGAATATAGAAACAAAAGATACCTCACCTCTGACTCTAGGATTTCACTTGCACATGCTTACTTGCTACCCAACCTTTTTTATGGTTCTCAAATTCTAACTAACTCTCAGTCTGTACTTCTTTCCAAATTGGAAATCACCTTTTATTTTTATTTTTTATTTATTTTATTTTACATTTGTTGACCGGGCTAGTCTAACTGGATACATGTCCATTTTCAGTAGAGGCCCAGGGAGAAAAGCTCCAATCATAAGCAATAACAATGTAAAAAAAAAGGAAACAAGTGTAATAAAGTCATATAAGGTAACAGTACTATGGTAACATTGGTAAAAGGATAAAAGTAAAATGGCATAAAAAATATTGACTATAAACATTAAGGTAAAAGTTAAACTAAATATAAATAAACAAATGCATTAGATAGAATTAGGGTATGTGTAGAAAGATTAAAGTTCTTAAATTTTATCATATTACTAAGATTAAAGCAAGAAGAGAAGTAACTAGTTTTGGAGGCAAAGTGTTGGGGGGAGGGGGAGGGTAAGAACAGGAGTGAAATAAAAGTTTCAGTCTGGGTTTGCACAAGGACAAAGCCACTTAGTGTTTAGATGTTCTTTTATGTGTTTTTTGAATTGAGATGCAGATGCTAGGGTAGATAGTTCAGGAGGGAGCTGATTCCAGTTTTTCCCTATGGTGTTTGAGAAAAGTGAATCACCAGCTTTGTTGTTAGATTTAATTGAGGAGACAAGGAGTTTATTTATAGAACGTAGTGTAGCCAGATTTTTATATGGAGAGATCAGATTAGAGAGGATGGGGGCATCATTGGGGTGGTGTAGGATCTTTTGTGTGATACGTAACTGTTGACAGAGTATATGGTTCTGTATTTCTAACCATCCTAGTTGTCTAAGGTTAAGGCAGTGGTGGGTTTTAAAGGGAGAGCATGTGATGAATCTAGCTATACTATTATGGCAGGTAGAAAGTTTAGAGATGTTGTTTTTAGATAGGTTAGTATATATAGCAGAGGCATAGAAAAGGGTAGAAATGAGGTGGGTTTGTGCGATAGATTTCCTGGCTGAGGGGGTAAGGAAGGGTTTAATTCTGTAGAGGGTACCAAGTTTTTTGTTGACAGACTTTATGGTGGAGTTAATATGGTCGTCATAGTTAAGATGATTGTCGATTGTGACACCTAATAGGCGGGTGGTAGTATCTGGTGCTATGTTAGTAGCATTATTAGAGGTTATAGCGAAGAATGGAGTGGGTGGGCGGCCACGGTGGTGCAGTGGTTAGCATTGCCGCCTCACAGCAAGAGGTTCTCCGTTTCGATCCTCGGCTGGGGTGCCTTCTGTGCGGAGTCTGCATGTCCTCCCTGTGGTCGCGTGGGTTTCCTCCGGGTGTTCCGGTTTCCTCCCACATCCCAAAGACATGCTGCAGGTGGATTGGACACTCTAAATTGGCCCTAGGTGTGCGTGTGAGTGTGCCTTCTGTGGAAGGTTGGGCGCCGGGCTGGCAACTCGACACCGTAAAACTCCACTGCCATTCAATGTGCGGACAAGGCGATCCGCTGTGGCAACCCCTAACCAGGAAAAAGCCGAAAGAAGAAGAAGATAGCGAAGAATGGAGTGGGTGACTTATGAGTTGGAGTAAAAAGCAGTAGTTTTGTTTTTTTAGGATTAAGGAGAAGGCGATGTTGCATGAATCAGTTTTCTACTTTTTGGAATACAGTTTGGGTTAGGGACTGGAGGGAGGCTATGTTGTTGGAAGTATAGATTAAGGTAGAGTCATCTGCATATTGAATGCAAGTGACATGGGGTATGTTCAAGTGGAGGTTGTTAATAAATATGGAAAAAAGAAGTGGACCTAAGATAGAGACTTGAGGGACTCCAATATTTACAGGAAGTAAGGAAGACAAATTGTTATCCCAGAGTACAGCTTGCTGTCTATTTTGAAGATAACATCTGAACCATTGTAATGCTTGTAGATCAAGAGAATGGTACTTTAGTTATTCAAGAAGTAGGGTATGATTAACCATATCAAAGGCTTTTGACAGGTCTATAAATAGTGCAGAGGAAAAGGAGTTATTATTGCGGGTTTTGTTTATAGTGTCAGTGAAGGAGAGAAGAGCAGTAGTAGTACTATGGAATGGTCTAAAGCCATGTTGGCAGTTAGCTAGTAGGTTATTTTGTAGAAGGTGGTTGAGTAGTTGTTTGTGAATACATTTTTCCATTATCTTAGCTAATGGGGAGAGTAAGGCAATGGGTCGGTAGTTAGTGAGGTCAATTGAAGTTCCACCTTTATGTAGAGGGATAATGTGGGATACTTTCCATATGGTAGGGATTTTGCCTTCAGAGATGGTTCTGTTAATAAGGATAGATATGGGGTAGTCAATGGCTTGTGCGGCAATTTGTAGGTATTCAGATGGGAGATGGTCAGCGGATGGGGTGCAAGGTTTTAGTTTAGTAAGTAGCTTGTAAATAAGAGATGTTGGAACAGGGTGTATATGAAAGGTTGGGGAAAGAGCATTAGAGGTATTCGATGGAGAAGCAGGTAAAGGTGGTAGTGAGTTGGCTAGGGATTGAATGGCTTCTGTAAAGTAGTTATTATAGGCATCATCAGGGATCAGGTTGGAATTATTTTGGTTGAAATCTGCTGGGGTGGGAGTAGTAGTGTTTCCTGGCTGAAGAAGTTTATTGATTCCTGACCAAAAATTTTTTGGCGTTTGTTGTGTAGTTTGTTGGAGGTTTAGGTAGAAGTCTTTTTTATCCCTAAGGGTATCTCTCTTGGTAGCATTTCTTAATTGTTTAAAGAGGAGGTGGTCAGATGGGCATTTGGTAGTTCTCCATTTAGCCCTTATTTTGTTTCTAAGGAGCATTTTTTGCCTAGTTTGTTTAGTTATCCAAGGGGCAGATTTGGTTCTTATTCTAATGGAGCGGTATGGTGAGTGGTGATTTAGTATTTGAAGAAAGTTAGTATTGAAGTAGGTTACAGCCTCATTAAGTTCAAGATAAGTTAGTGGTGACCAATCACATGCTTTTAGTTCTTTTAGAAAACTGTCAGGATTAAAGAATTTTTTTGAGAGTGAAGTTATGAGATTATGAGTAGTTGGAATGTGAACTTTTTGTCTGATAATGTAAGTGAGCATATGGTCACTGATATTATCAGGAAGGGTTCCTGGAGTATAGTTGTTAGGGTGGCTATTGATAAGGATCCAATCAAGGGTAGATTCTTTCCTACAACAAAGTATCCAGATTTGCTGCTAATCTGCCTTCCAAATCTCACCACTGCCACTCTCTGAGAACACTCAGATGGCTAGAGCTTCCTAACCAACTCATACTTACTCAACTTCTTATCATCCACTCTATCCTGGACAAACCCTCTTCCTACCCTAGTATTTCTACTCTTATCTCCCTCTATAACCCAAATCCCTCAAAAGCTTTGACTAATGTCTATTACAGATTCACAAACCTAAACAATTAATTGGACAAAATCTTTATAGCGATTCTCCCACCATCCAGTGGAACAAGCTTCCCATGCCCTTTAGAAATATTATCAATGTCCATGTGTTCAAGAAAACACTCAAACAGCATCTAAACAGCACCTGCTTATGTCTCTGAGACCATCCCACCTGAACCCTGTCCCTACACTATAACTACTTTCTCTCTTCTCATTCCCCCCAACTCCCTTCCTCTAGTCAAATTTCTCTTCATATAGCCCATCACAACTTTTACTGTTTCTTTTTTTTCCTCTACTGTTAACTATTATCCTCACTCTTTGTATATTTCATATTTTCTTAATATTCGTTTCTTCTCTAATTATATATATGTTACTATTATTTTATTTATATTATATAACCCAGCCAGTGGGGATGCACAAGCCAGTGCATTCCTTCATGCCAGTCCCAAGCCTGGATAAATGGGGAGGGTTACTTCAGGACCATCTGTTGTAAAACCTCTGCCAAATGACATATGCAGACAACAATACAGATTTCCATACCGGATTGGTCAAGGCCCGGGTTAACAATGACTGCCACCAGTACTGTTAGCCAACAGGGTGCTGGCAGAAATTGGGCTACTGTTGGCCGAAGGAGAAGAAAAGGGGGGAGGCATGCCTGAATGCAGGAAGAGAGGAGGAAGTTTAGGTGTGTAGTAGTGAGGGTAGAAACTTTGATTGTAGGCAGTATGAGTGGTATAGGGAGAGAGCTAGCTGATATGATGGAGAGAAGGAAGGTTGATATATTGTGCGTGCAAGAGACCAGATGGAAGGGGAGTAAGGTCAGCTGTATAGGAGGCAGGTTCAAATTGTTCTATCATGATGTGTATGGCAGAAGAAATGGGGTAGGAGTTATCCTGAAGGAACAGTTTCCTAAGAGTGTTTTGGCAGTGAAAAGAGTGTCAGATAGAGTGATGTTTATGAAGCTGGAAATTGATGGTATAATGATTAATGTTGTTAATGCATACACTCAGCAAGTTGGGTGTGTGATCGATGAGAAAGAAAAATTTTAGAGTGAGTTGAAGTGGTGGTGAGTGTACCCAAGGGTGAGAGACTGGTGATTGGAGCGGATTGGGAACAGAGGGGATGAGGAAGGGATGTGTAGGTATGATGTTAAGGAGAGGAATGCAGAAGGTCAGATTATAGTGGATTTTGCAAAAAGGATGGACATGGCTGTGGTGAATACATATTTTAAGAGGAAGGAGGAGCATAGGGTGACATACAAGAGTGGAGGAAGATGCACACAGGTGGATTATATCCTATGCAGGAGGGTCAATCTGAAGGAGATTGGAGACTGTAAACTGGTGACAGGGGAAAGTGTAGTTAGCAGCATAGAATGGTGGTCTGTAGGATGATGTTGGTGATCAGGAAGAGGAATAGTGTGAGAGCAGTGCGAAGGATTAAATGATGGAAGTTGAAAAAGAGTGATTGTGAGGTGGAGTTCAGGGAAGAGTTAAGACAGGCACTGGGGGCAGTGAAGAGTTACCGAATAGCTGGGTAACTACAGCAGAGCTGGTAAGGGAGACAGCTAGAAAGGTGCTTGGTGTGACATCTGGACAGACTAAGGAGGTCAAGGAGACCTGGTGGTGGAATGAGGAAGTACAGGAGAGTATACAGAGGAAGAAGCTGGTGAAAAAGTGGAACTGCCAAAGAGATGAAGAAAATAGACAGGAATATAAGGAGATGAGGCCCATGGCAAAGATAGAGGTGATGAAGGCTAAGGATAAGGCATATGGAGAGTTGTATAAAAGGTTGGACACTAAAGAGGGAGAAAAGGACCTGTACTGACTGGCTAGTAAAGATGTGCAGCAGGTAAGGGTGATAAAGGATAAACATACTCACAAGTGAGGAGAGTGTGTTTAGCAGATGGAAAGAGTACTTTGAGGAGTGTGTTGAGCAGATGGAAAGAGTACTTTGAGGGTCTGGTGAATGAAGAAAATGAGAGACAGAGAAAGTTGGAACCTGTGGGGATAGTGAATCAGGAAGTGAAACAGATTAGAGAGGAGGAAGTAAGGACAGCTATGAAGAGAATGAAGAATGGAAAGGCTGTTGGCACAGATGACATACCAGTGGAAGCATGGAGATGCTTAGGAGAAATGGCAGTGGAGTTTTTAACCAGCTTGCTTAATGAAATCTTGGAAAGTCAGAGGATACCTGAGGAGTGGAGAAAAAGTGTTTTGGTACCTATCTTTAAGAATAAGGGTGAAGTGCAGAGCTGTAGTAACTACAGAGGGATTAAATTCATCAGTCACAGCTTGAAGTTATGGGAAAGAGTAGTGGAAGCTAGGTTAAGGAGGGAGGTGATGATTAATGATCAGCTGTATGGTTTCATGCTGGGAAAGAGCACTACAGATGTGATTTTTGCTCTGAGAGCGCTGATGGAGAAATATAGAGAAGGTCAGAAGGAGTTACACTGTGTCTTTGTGGACTTAGAGAAAGCATATGACAGGGTGCCTAGAGAGGAGTTTTAGTATTGTATGAGGAAGTCAAGAGTGACAGAGAAGTATGTAAGAGTGCTACAGGATATGTACGAGGGTAGCGTGACAGTGGTGAGGTCTGCCGTGGGAGTGATGGATGCATTTAAGGTGGAGGTGGGATTATATCAAGGATCAGCTCTGAGCCCTTTCTTATTTGCAATGGTGATGGACAGGTTGACAGATGAGGTCAGACAGAAAGCCCTGTGGACTACAATGTTTGCAGATGACATTGTGATCTGTAGTAAGAGTAGGGAGCAGGTTGACAAGACTCTGGAGAGGTGGAGATATGCTCTAGAGAGGAGAGGAATGAAGGTTTGCAGGACTAAGACAGAATATGTGTGTGTGTGTGTGTGTGTGTGTGTGTGTGTGTGTGTGTGTGTGTGTGTGTGTGTGTGTGTGTGTGTGTGTGTGTGAATGAGAGGGAGGATAGAGGAATGGTGAGGGTGCATGGAGTTGGTGAAGGTGGATGAGTTTAAGTACTTAGGATCAACAGTTCAGAGTAATGGTGAGTGTGAAAGAGAGGTGAAGAAGAGAGTACAGGCAGGGTGGAATGGGTGGAGAAGAGTGTCAAAAGTGATTTGTGACAGACGGGTACCAGTAAAAGTGAAAGGGAAGGTCTACAAGAGGGAAGTGAGACTAGCTAAGTTATATGGGTTGGAGATTTTGGCATTGACAAAAAGGCAGGAGTCAGAGCTGGACGTGGCAGAGTTAAAGATGTTAAAATTTGTACTGGGTGTGACAAGGATGGACAGAATTAGTAATCAGTATATTAGAGGGTCAGCTCAGGTTGGACGGTTTAGAGACAAAGCCAGAGAGGTGAGATTGCATTGGTTTGGACATGTGCTAAGGAGGGATGCTGGGTATATTGGGAAAAGGATGCTAAGGATGGAACTGCCATGTAAGAAGAAAAGATGAAGGCCTAAGATTAGGTATATGTATGTGGTGAGAGAGGACATGCAGGTGTTTGGTGTGACAGAGCAAGATACAGAGGACAGGAAGAAATAGAAACAGATGATCCGCTGTTGCGACCCCCTAATGGGAACAGCTGAAAGAGATGACTTTATTTACATTATATAATCAAGTTAATTTTCTTGTACTATTATACTGTGGGGCTTTTCTAATGTACTTTACTTTTGCATGTCTATTTTTTGTATTGTTGCAATCTGGAGCTTTTCTTCCTGGGCCTCCATTGAAAAAGGGGATTTGCCCAGTCAGACTATCATGGTCAACAAATGTCAACTAACTAACTAACTAAATAAATAAATATAACCATTGAAACAACATCTCATATTAAATTATTAGGGATGGTATTGGATGATAATCTTAAATTTGACCTGAAAATTCAAAACTGCATAAAAGTCATTAAAGACTAGCAATGCTTTACAGAGGCAAAAACTTACTAACCAAGTCAATAAAACTACGCTTTCCACTACTTACCTCCTCCCCTCACTACTTTATGGTACTCCTATCCTTACTAACCTCCAAGCATCACGAATATGCAGGCATTCATTATTAATTTGAAATGCAGCGCACCAGTCAACAGAATGTTTAGTAATCATCAAATAAATAATAAAAAAACCTCAATAAAAGTAGAAGCACTAGTTGTTACAAGAAGCTGGCATTTTACTTTCCCCTCACTGTCTGTGACTTTTAAAAAGTGATGTTCTACAAGCATGAGAAAAATAAATGAAACAAAATGAATGCAATTTAATGCAGCAAAAAGATATGTGTGTGTGTGTATGTGTGTGTGTGTGTGTGTGTGTGTGTGTGTGTGTGTGTGTGTGTGTGTGTGTGTGTGTGTGTGTGTTTGTATGTGTGTGTGTATGTGTGTGTGTGTGTGTGTGTGTAGGAGGGTTGTAATGTATGTATGTAGTTTTTTTTTTCATTTATTTGATCACAGTAAGACATCTGATGTGTTCACAATCAAGACAGTTTGTGTTTTTGCATATATGGTTATGATTTTTTCTATCCCTGTCCTTGTGTGAGTGCGCATGTACATTTGAGCTTCTGTTTATATGTAAGACACTCTTTCAGTCTCTTTTTCCTCTGTCTCTGTATCTGTTTGTGTGTGTGATGACATTATTAAATACTTACATTATGTGTTGGACTTAAAATATGCTCTCCAATAATTATATATCCTACGGCAACTTTGAAATACTGGGCAGTATATATATATATATATATATATATATATATATATATATACACACACACACACACACACACACACACACACACACACACACACACACACACACACACATACACACAGACACACACACAAATAAGAAAATAAAACACAGTTTTTATAGATAGACCATTTTCTAAACAAACAATAATACCCAACAGGACTGGTGTTAAAGATTTATATCAGACCTTCCAGGTATGTGGAGGCCCTTTACTGTGTGGTATTGAGCCCAACACCACTGGGCCTTCCATTACTTCCCTGTAATATCCCATTGTCAGGCATTATTGCTTGTTTATTTATAGGTACTTATGTCAGTGTGTGTGTGTGTGTGTGTGTGTGTGTGTGTGTGTGTGTGTGATATTATTTTATAGTTTCAGAGCATTATAGTTTCAAGGTGTGCATGTTGTTTAGTGCGTTACTTTAACCCAGTCTGTCATATTTGTTTTTATCTGATATTGATTAGTGCATGTGATTTTATTTTCAGTTTTTTCCCCATTGGTGGTGTGTGGATTACTTAGTTTGTTGCAGTTTTAGTGAAGGGAAACATAATGACCATTTTATTCTGCCTGCACTGTACTTCACAGTGGTCTTGTTTCTTGCCATGAAGCTGCAGATTTGTTTTCACCAGGTGCTGATGATTGATATGCTGTGTTACAAAAATCATTCCGTACTAAGACAAGTTCATTACATTTGTCAATGTTTCTAAATTTAACCAGGATTGAATACACACAGCAGGTAAGAAAAAAAAACTTACTACCACGTTATATAATATGTAGGTTTTTGCTCTTATGATATAAATAGCAGTTCCGTCAAAAAAAAAAAAACAGCTAGAAAAGTCATGACTATTTACTACATCCCTGGACTGATAGTCTTAAGATGAGCCTTCCAAATGAAATTATTTTAATATGGAGGAATTCTGAATGTATTATTTAGAAACATAAAATGCTTACCTGTTTGGTTTGCAATCTCTCCATTAGAGCAAGGCACACAATCATAACAACAAAAAGGCATCCCCAGAATAGGAGATTTGCGAAACCCTGGATGACAAGTATTACTGCAAGAAGATGAGGGAACCTATACCAAACAATATGAAGTGAAGGAGTCAGAAAAGGGTCAAAGAGGCATTATCTTTTAAACTATGATTAGCAGTTCAAATTTTTCTTTTGCAAAAGGCTGTATATAAAGTAGTATATAATCCTTTGAAAATTCTGTCTGTGCGCTTATACATGTACACCTAACAGCCTTTCAGAGAATTCATCCTTCTACAAGACTGTTTGTGTTTATCAGCCATCTTATAGATTTTATAGTTCACATAGCATATTTCAGTGCTCATGTAAGAAATAAAGGATGTGGAGATGACAGTGGTTGCGAGGAATGCATTTCCTTATCTAAAACTAAGTGGCAAACTGTTTTCTGAACTTCTTCACTATACATAGAGTGCCCATATAAAGAATGCTTGAACTTTTTTTTTTATTAGCCAAAGACTGTATAAACATTGAACACAAATCTCCTCATACATGTGTTTAGTACAAAAAGAACTTTCCCCCAAAGTCAAAGAGGGATTTGTTATCATATCGTCAGACCTTGGCCATAATGTTCTGAACACGTGGGTCAAAAGAGCTGCTCAACTGCCAAATGATTATTTATTTATTTATTTATTTATTTATTTTGGGGGGGGGGGCGATTTTGCCATCAAGGAGCAAGGTGAATGGACAGAAAGGGAAATGAAAACAAGTAGCAAATGTGTTGTGTTTTTGGAATGCATTGCTTAAGATTTTGTGTGAGAGGAGTTCAATAACTACCACTAGATAAACTTCCTGCAAAGATGTGGAAGTTGGGGGTATCTGTATTTTTGAGTTAAAAAACAAAAAGATCAGCACATAAGACTTATAACCAACTGAGAACATAAGTAAGTTTGTATTGAGGACCATCTATGCTCATGCTCTGTGGAGGAGTACTACTCCTGTTTGCACTGTCCTTCAGCAGCAACTTGGTCCATCATCATCATCATGTTGTAGGTCCCTGCTGCAACTACAATGATGAGATGCTCTTTTGGCACACTTGTCTGGACACTTACATTTTTATTTGTTTTTTTCGTATCTGAGGTAGATTAGTGCATGTATTTTATTTAGAGTTGTTTTTCCAGTTGGTGATCTGTGGATTACTTAGGGCGCCAACATTTTAGTGAAGGCAAACATAATGAC
Organism: Protopterus annectens; assembly: GCF_019279795.1. NCBI lineage: Eukaryota > Metazoa > Chordata > Ceratodontiformes > Protopteridae > Protopterus > Protopterus annectens. The sequence goes on from NC_056739.1 coordinate 236,582,036, forward strand.
CATTTCATTTTGTCTGCACTGTGCCTTGGGGCTTGTTATGTATGTATTGCAAGCAGAGTCAAGTTGGCCATGGTTGTTGACTTCTTTGAATCCTATGGTCATTGCATAGTGTAGAAGTCAACCAAAGGAACAACATCAAATGTTGCTTTTCCTGATTTTCCTGCTTCGCTGTACATAGTAATGTTTGTTAATGCTGGAATCATGGGTGTGTGTGTGTGTGTGTGTGTGTGTGTGTTTGTGTGTGTGTTTGTGTGTGTGTGTGTGTGTGTGTGTGTGTGTGTGTGTGTGTGTGTGTGTGTGTGTGTGTGTGTGTGTGTGTGTTAGAGTAAAAGCTAGGGAAGGGAATAGATTTTCTGTTGTACATGTTTATCCAAGCATGTGAAGTGTGGGTGTCTAGTCAAGGAAATTGTTTTAGAAAGGTAATATGTAGAGCTAGCACATATGACTAAGGCAGTGTGGGTGTGAAGACGTATGTTGCTTTGAATACAGTTTGGGCATTCAGTGACAGGAAATTAAATACAATCGAAAAGTTTCCCAAAAGTATACTACTTAGCAGTAAATATATGTACCAGTAAATGTGAAGGTAAATATAAAGAAACCCCTTTTGGGGCTATGTCCTTGGAACATTTGATCGGGAGTCAAGATTGTGCAAGCAATTTATCTACACTGAATGAAAGCTGATTTATAGAAGGTTCTGTCATAATGACATCTGGAATGGGTAATGCAGGGCAATAAGCTAATATGGCAGGATGATGACAATGTAACTGTATACACAGTTTAATTCCATGTTTTGTGTTTAGCAGTTTAACATTTACTTTCTAGTATCAGTATTGGTGATCTGATACAATGTAGTATGGCAGTGCAGAGCAGTTTCCCCTCACACACTGTTTTATGAACTGCTAACCAAATCAAACCCTTGACATTGGACATAGAGGGAAATATAGTAGCATGTAGCACACTATCTATCCTGTTTCTGGAAGGTTTGACAACTCTAATACATCTTTCCTCTTCAAAGGGTGCAATGTTATATTGTTATTCCATGGCAAATCAGAAGTGCTATAGAGGTCTAGCAGATATCGCTGCATGCAAATGCAGCAGTATGTGGTATGACAATTCAGATCAGAAGAATATACTTTCCTGAAGCCTTTACCTAAAAATGAAATAGCCTAGAAGAATAAGTCAAAGACAAGCTTAACAATGTTATTTCTAAAGCAAAGCTATGGGCATGTCACATTCTTTCTGCAGCTTATACCCATTGTGGTCAATGAGAGAAGAAGGGCTGCAAGCATTGCAACACTTAAGTACTGTGCATGTGTGTGTGTGTTAGTGTGTGTGTAAGGGCATGACAGAAGGTGTGTCAGTGAGTTTGTGTCATAGTACAAGTTTGTCAGTGTGTGTGTGTGTGTGTGTGTGTGTGTGTGTGTGTGTGTGTGTGTGTGTGTGTGTGTGTGTGTGTGTGTGTGTGTGTGCGTATGTGTGTGTGTTAACAGCATGGTTGAAGCCTTTGCAGTGAGTTTATGTGATTGTAGGAGTTTTTCAGAATGTGTGTGCATTTTTGTGTTTGTAGATTCATGTGCAATGATGTTACCTGAGTTGTAAGGCAGGAAAGTAGCACAGTTAATTCTACCCTTGCAATGTTCAGTCCTGAAAGATGCTGATAAACCACCAGTGCATTTTAGTTCCTTGCAGCTCTTGCATGTCAGTAAGTCACTGTTTGCCAGCATAGCAATACTAGAGCTCAGCATGGAAGCACTAGTAGCATGTAGTACAATGGTGATATTGTCTTCGAATACCCCCTTAGTGTTTAAGCCTTTCTGCACTATTCTGTATACCTTTAAAGTTGTATATGTTGTCACCTGCTTAACTGTACTGAATTACTTAAATATGCATTATTATTTTTATAATTTGTGTATATATAAACACATATTTTCTAATATCTATAAGATGCCTAGCACTGGATTCATTCTTATGAGGCTAACAGTATGCATTTTGGAGACTTCCCAAGGCAAGGTCTTCTAAAACACACAAATCCGTCAGATGACAGTATACACAAATTAAGTAATGAATAAAAACAATATTAACTGCAGCAAGCTTATTTTCCATTTATTCAGCCATGTTTTTTATTTATTCCACAAAATGAAACACTCTCACCTGGTGCATTGTTGAATAACCTGCATTGCTTAACATAGTGATTTAATAACCTAAGTAAAATCTTGGCTCTTAAAATTTCAATTTTTATGGCTTAGTAAGCGTAGGTAGCCATTTTATGTTCTTCATGCTGTTTTACCGAACTTAAGTATTGCCAACATGCAAGAGTTATAGTACCACTGATTATTCACATGTAGTGAGCAACGATCATTGGACCCATATACAGGCCAGCTATCAGTGCCTTAAACCAATCCCTCATCAAGGCTCTAAGAACACTTCTAGGTCCTTGGATGACTTCCCTCATGCTCTCAGAAAGTGTCAGTAGAAGAGGAGGCACATTGATTTCCTCGTAGAATCACTTACACTGCACAAAGTCTTTGATGAAGGGAGGGCTCACCCTGGTCCTGATTGAGGACTCAAACTTTGAAGAGATCCTGGAATTAATGAGTCAGTGGGGAATCTGGCCCAACACCCACTTCCTTGGATGAAGAAGTATTGCCTGAGGCTTTCAGGGCTGGCCCTTCATCTTCCTGGATGGTCCCTCACACTGGCCATTTTATTAACCTGGTAGCAGAAGGGACATGACGGGAAACTGATGATGTAGGTAGAACATATTCAATTCAGGTGGCATACTCTACCACTAGGACCACTGAAGGACAATCTCTGTTGGAGTAAGGGAAGAGGAAAGCTCCATGGTCCATTTTCCTTGCAGGTAGTGTAGAACAATAGACCATTTTGTAAATCAGGCCTATGTCTTGTATGTCTTGGGAACCTGTTCTCTGAGGGTGCTAAACTGCATATCTTCTATGATTACACTAAGTCAAACAGACTTTGGATTCAATCCAGAGACTCCAGCAATACATACCAAGAAATAGATTGAATTTCAGTTGTCTGTCATGCTGTCTATTACTAATATGGCCAGGAAGCTGCTTCACAACATGCCAGAGGAAGACGCTAAAGCAGCAGCTACCAGCACTGCTATGTGCCACTATGCCTGGTTACACTTTTGTGAATTTGAGGACAACATTAAAGCTTCCTTCATTAATGCCTGTTATGATGAATCATCTCTGTTTGGTATAAAGGTTAAAGAACAATCAGAAAGTAAAAACTTGTCTGCTGTTGGTGTAAATTTTGAAACCCCACAAAGTTCATCTTGTAACATCAAGAAGGCTAACAAAAGTCACTGGTTCAGAAAATTTAAATGATTGTCCTTCACTGACTCCCCACTTAGTGCACCTATTGAAAAATAGAGATCCTTTAATAAATGCTACTCCAGAAACAGAGGATTGTCTACAGAATCAATAGTTAATGGGATCCCTTTTCAGACAAGCCTTCCAAGTACTTCTGAAAGGTTCCTTTACTGGTCCCCTGTGAAGGCAGTCAGGGGATGTCTACCTGTCTCCCTCATTCTGTCTCACCTCATCTAGACACTTCGTTGGCCATCACACAGAACAAATGAATGAAGAGTTTCATATCCAGAGGTTGCATCATACTTTTCTCATCTGTCACAAAAGAGACTTCACTGCCTCTTACAGATGTTTCACCATGCCAAAGCAAAGTGATAGTTCAAAAAATTATTTAACTGCTTTAAAAAATGAGCAATCCATGAGGTCCCACCAGACATAAAGAATCTGGACTTTTGTCAGAATTATTTTTGGTTCCAAAGAAAACACAGGAATTCAGATTTGTTCTGGATGTTAGTGGGATAAATCTCTGTCAAAACGATGAAGATCTGGATGGTCTTGGTACACTCCTTTATTCCATAGTTACTGAAAATTGGTTAGATGTGATCAGTAGACCTTCAGGATGCTTGCCTCTACATCAAACTTGCAAAGCAGTTCAGATGGTTCCTCCACTTCTGGCTCACAACCAGTCATTACCAGCAACTACCTCTGCCCTTTGCTCTCACCGCAATCCCTCAGGTGTTCATAGAGTTCATGTCACTAGTCACATCCCATCTCAAACTGAAAGACTGCTGTGTGCTCCCATATCTCAATGATTGGCTTCTTGTGAGAACTATAAAACAGGCATTTATTTTACCAAGAGATTGTTCGCTCAACTTGTGTCAGTCCTTGGGTACCTCAATATATATCAAAAAATCGAACCTGGAAGCAGTCTAATCTTTAGATATCATAGATATCTGTAGACTGCAACAAATATTGCAAGACACTTTGCACAGACACGGCTATCCCACAAACCTGAAATCACAGAAATTGTTCAGCAGAACTCCCCACTGGCAGCCCTAGTATTGTAAACATTAGGCACAATGGCAGCAGCTATTATGCTTGTTTCTCATGACAGATATCCCATGAGAGGACCCTAGTCAACACTCAGCATGCAAAGGACCCAGTCCGCTCATTCTCTTCAGTTTCCTGTCCAAATATCCCCAATTTGTAAAACTCATTTGAAGTAGTTGATTCAGTTCCAGACTGGTATAAGCAGGCCAGAACTTTGTTCTATCCCTTCCATCAGTCACTCATGGTACTGATGACACCTTTCTGGAAAGGGTAGACATTCAACATGAAGCACAGTCAAGGAAGGCATCATATCTACATGCTCAGCTTCACACAAATGAACTGGAGATAAGAGCAATCTTCTTAGTACTGCAGGCACTACATTACATCCTTCCCCTAGGGTATGATTTCACTACACACACAGACACCTCTGTTGTGTGGTATATTGACAAGTGAGGAGGAACCACATCATAACACTTGTGGAAAGAGGCCATGAGATTGTAGCAATGAGCTATGACTTCACAGCATTTTCTGATAACACTGCTTATTCCAGGTCAAACCATACATCTAATGGACAGGCTTGATCACTGCATCCTGCTGCCTCAGGAGAGGTCTCAAACCCAAAGTAGCATGCAAAATCTTCAGCTTCTGGAAGTAAGTCTTTCTGCAATCTGCTTGCATCCCAAATAAGCACAAAATGGAGCAGCTACTTTGTTTTCATCCTTTCAGAGGGACATAGTTTGCTCTAAACCATTCTTGGGCACCTGGTATACTGTATGCATGTCCCCCTCTAATAATAATAATAACAAAGTTGCTGCAAAAACTTATTCTTGTAACACCTTTGTGGCCCAGGCAAGTTTGTTGCCAGTGCCTTGGTCTTGTCTAATATAACCTCTATGGCTGATTGATCCTCAGCTAAATCTCTTGTCTCACCCATCTGGTAGCCCTCACCTGGACATCAACTACCTTAGAAAAGTGAATGGTTTCTTCATTTCTAGTGATGGCCAGCAGACCAGTCCCTTCTGTCAGAGTAGATCAGATTCTGTCAGAAAAGATCTACAAGAAAACTATACAAAAGTAAATGGAAAAGTTTTATTTTATATTTATATATATATATATATATATATATATATATATATATGTGAAGAACACCAAGGGCTTGACCTTTTTTCGACTTCTATTCCCTCAATGGTGTTCCAGCTTTTTAGCCATTTCAAATTTTCATCGTGGCCACAATTCAAATTCCCTGGCTTCACATAAGATTTGTGAAATCTTTTTAAAAGGCATATTCCCCTCAGAGCTGCCATCAAGTAGTGTCAATCTTGTACTACAAGCTCTCACTTCACCCCCATTTAAAAGTGCTTCTAATTGTACAGTAAAGCATTTCTCTGGAAAACTTTACTCCTAGTAGTTATCACCTCACTGAGATGGTTATCTCTACTTCATGATTTATCTTGCATACCACCATATCTAGTGCTCCATAAAGAAAGAGTCTCTCTCTAAGATCAAATCTTTTGCTCCAAAAATTGCTGTTGAAACCAACTGTCATCCACAACCATACAAACAATGAAAATATAAGTTATATGCTCTGAGTGTTCACAGTTTATTTTCTATTATCACAGGACAAAACTCTCCTGAAAGATAAGCAGCTCTTTCTGTAAGTGACTCTCTGTAGATAGGTATTCAATTGTATTACCTTAATTTATTCATAGGTTCATAGGTTCATAGGTTGTTACTAGGCTATTGGCCCTAGGGCCTATAGAAGCCTAGTCATAACAATTCCCTGGCTGCGAATATCAGACATCTGGATGCTAAACCTTAGGCACATTCTTCAAGATCAAGTTCCACTTCATTAGCTTTTTGTACAAACTCATCTGTAGATAACATGGTCAGTAATGCATAGCTCTGTCAGTAATTATAAACTCGGTGTTATATTGAAATCCCATTGTTTCTTTTTGGTTTTACCATCCTCCAGAGTATACTGTCATGATGTTTCCCAGGAAGAATAGTAACAGGGAATTCTGACAAATTAGCTGATAAGGATGGAAAAAAACAATACAGGATACAAAAGTAATGTATTGGTCATAACGATGGATCCTTACTGTCCATCTCTATCCATCCTTGACAACCCTCCTACTATCCCCCTCCAAAATGTCACTACCTTTCCTGCACAGACTTAGTAGAACTAAACTCAAAGCCTTTCTCCATGCCTCCTTAGTGCTATGCTATCTCGTGGGGTCAAACCTGATCTGAGAAACAGTAGAAGAGCACTGCATTATTGGAGGGGAAGAAGCCTGAGCACTCATGAAGTGTCTGTGGAAAAGCTGCTGGCTTCCATCTGCCATAAGAGCGGATAACACATCAGTCAAGGTGGGGTTATAAACATCCGTCATTATGATAAGAAAATAATGTTTAATTACAAGACTGAAAGGGTTAACAAACATGTAAGTAAGATGGACTCACTGAAAGGACGGAATCATACTTCCCATTAAAACACATGCCTACATCCGCACATAATGACTCCACATAAAATTGGTATAATATAAGCTGATAAGAGAATTTTGGGTAACAGTATTTTGGAAAAAAAAACAATAAATGAAATGATTACAAATATTCAGTATGCCATGTCAATCAAATTACATCAGGCATAGATGAAGAGATGGTATTTTTAACAAGAAATATTCATTGGAAAAACGCTAAAGGTCCTTTTCTTGTATGCTTGGTTTAGGCTATTAAGAAGGAAGTACATACAGAAATAAAAGCACAGATGAGAGAATATGAATGGTTACTAGTCATGAACAGACAGAGTGTTTCATTGTTGCAGGAATAAAACGACTGGAAATGGTGATGAATTAATGATATTACTGACCGCAAATATATGCATGGCAGAACTGCATCTGCTTAACTTTGAGAAAAATAAAATTGATCTTTGTTACTTTGATTTAATATAGTAAGATGTGTGTCTCTCTGACAGCATGTATAGACCAGCTAAGTCATGAAAGTTGAAACTATTGTTCAAATCTTTATAACGATATTGAACAGGGGATCCTAACCTCCCAAAAACAAAGCGGTGTGTAGTGAACAACGCAAATAAAGAGAAAAACATTTATATGTTTACAAGACAATGTATTCACAAAAGTAGTAAATATATCAATACGTGATAAAAATATTGTGGTACTTTCTACCTTCTGAACTATGTTCATCATTAGATCAGTGTCACAATTATACAAAATGATGGGATGTATCCTGCCAAGAAAGCCATATGTCCAGCCAGTCTGCAAAAGTTTAGATGTGCCTTCTTATCATGTCATATGTTTGACCTCACATCTAAACATGAGACCACATGCTGGAACTTCTTTTTTTTAAATATATTTTTATTGAATTTTACAAACTTTTCAAACATACAAAGGAAAAAATGAAAGTCATTATGGGAAGCAGTAAAGTATAGGTATATATGTAACAGTTAGTACAAAAACTATGCATTTATAAAACAGCAGTTATCTTACAGGGAAACTTACATCTTAGAGACCAATATAAGCAGTAAAGACCCCCAATAACCTATTATAGTCAAAGTCTAGAGATACAAATGGAAAGTGGCTTGGAGGGAAGAATATATGAGTGTCGTAAGAAGAAAGAAAAGCGGTAAGGAGGGTATAACCATGTAAACCAACTATTTACACCATGTACAACTATTTATACCATGTACATCTATTTATAACATATTCACAACATATTTACACCATGGATGCCAGAGGATAACAAAACAATATAACAAAAAACTTTGTAAAATCAAAAGTTACAGTGTGGTGATAACCATGTCTAATGATTATAGGGCCAGATATGATACCGATGGAGGATTTCCTGGAATGTAGTGTCAGTGACCCACATTTTGGAAGATTATTTATTTTGGATTAGGTCAAAAAGTCTACACCAGTAATTCTGAAAATATTCTTTTTTCTTTTTGTTATTATTGCATACCTTATGTGCAGATATATATTTGATTGCCATTGATGTAAAGTTTTCCCAAGCTATTATTGAGGGATTGACCCAATTCTTGGCTATAAAATATTTGAGAAGGGCGCAGGCTGTAACACAGATGTGACGATGGATACCGTTAAGAGATTTAGGAATTATATTTGAAATTATGGTTTGCCAAGAAAATATGTTTTTTTCGTATCCCATTTTTTCCAACTGAGTCCTGAGAGAACACCAAAGTTTGTAAATATTCTTACAGCTCCAAAAGATGCAAAGTATATCTACATGTGGGAGGGAACAGAATGGACAGGTTAGGTTTTTATTGTATCCAAATTTCAGTAAGACTGCTGGGGTATAATAGGAATTGTTGTTTATCATAAGTTGAGTGTAAATTGGGTTTTTGAAGGGGGTTAGATTCAGGGTATTATTGATTGCTTTGCACTTAGACTCCGTAGAAATTTCTCCTTGTATACCATCCCAATATTTGAAAAATAGAAGTGAATGATTAAACTTAATGCTTGACACAAGTTTATAGGTATTCAAAATAATTTTGTTCCATAGGGAAAGTGATATAATAATAGATTGTGATACTGTAATGTCTTGCTCCTTCACTTTATAGCAAGAGAATTTTTGTTTTATAAGTGAGCTAATTTGTCTTAAGATAGGATGATATTTGTTAGGAGCACCAAATAAAGCTTTGACCTCGGCAACATTTTTAGAGTTATAAAAGTGCCAAACTATGGCTTTCTTAACAATAGGGAAGTTTGTTAGAGCGATCATTTTATTATTGATTTTTAAGTTAGGGTTTAGGTGAATAGGTTGGAGAATGGGAACAGTATTGTGCAAATGTAAGGAGGTCATCAGAGTTTGAAAGATGCAAATTTTGTTCCATAGTGTAGGCAAGATCTTGAACTTGTAGTCATCATCAGGTGCTAGAAAAGGGACAGCATATGGATTGAGTTTTAACAAATATATATAGTTGCACCAGATTTTGATCCAGGTTGGGTACCAAGATTCAGCAGAGGGATCATAGCAGGCTATTTGAATTAGATGGCTAGCATTAATGATGTGGTAATATAAATTAAAGTCTGGGAGACTTAAACCTCCTTTGTTCTTTGGGGTAATTAGTTTCCTGTATGATATTCTGGTTGATTTAGGGAACCATAAAAACTTTGAGATTGTGGTTTCCATTTTTCTGAAAACATTTTTTGGAACATTTAAGAAGATGGAGTTAAGATGAAAAAGGATTCTAGGCAAAATATTCATTTTAATGATAGCGGATTTTGATAGCAAAAAAAGATTGATGTTTTTACATCTAGTTTGATCGTTATTTATCTGTTCCCAGACTCTATATAGGTTTGCTATTATTAGTTCTTGGTGAGGGTGTGTGAAATTTATTCCTAGGTATTTGAGTGTGTATTTGAGAGGAATATCAGACGGGGGAAGTAATATTCTAAATGGATTATAGGGTTTAATGGAAAAATGGATGATTTTGCAGGGTTTAATTTATAAATAGCAGCCTCAGCAAAAAGATTAATAGAATTTAGAATTTTATGAAGATTGGTGTTGGGAAGCTCAAAATAGATGTTTAGGTCATCTGAAAATGCAGAATAATTTATATCAATGTTGAAGATTTTTGGGATATGGTGATAAGTCTTTTGTTTAACCCAGAGAAGGAAAGGTTTGAGATATAAGTTGAAAATATAAGGTGAGAGTGGGCAGCCCTGCCTAGTGCCATTGGTAATTTTAATAGGGCATGATAAAGTTTTATTTATATACAGGGAAGTAGAGGCATTGTTATAGAGCATATTAATAGTGTTGATAATAAGATCAGGAAAGTTAAAGAATTTCATGGTTAGATAAAGGAAGTTTAGATCAACGTTATCAAAGGCTTTGGTAGCATCTAGCGTGAGTGCATAACGTGGGTGGTTATCACTTTTTAGAAACAAGATTAATGTGTTTAAGGTAAGAGCATTGTCACACAGCTGCCTCTGTTTCATAAATCCCAACTGTTCTGAAGAAATGACTGTAGCTATAACTTTCTGATTTCTATCAGTGAAAATGGTAGATAGGATTTTGATGTCAACGTTAATAAGGGCAATGGGCCTATAGTAGAGAGGGTTGGACTTGTCAGAGTTTGGTTTTGGGATGAATATTGTTTTTGAATTGTTCAGATACTTATCAGTAATCCCTTTAGAGATGATATAGTTATACATGGCAAGGAGAGTTTTAGAATCGTGACAACTAAAAGTTTTATAAAATTCTCCTGTAAATCCATCAGGACCTTATTTGGTTTACGTTTTTTAATGGCTAGCATTATTTTATTCAGTGTTATGGGGCTGTTTAGAAGGGTGTTTTGCGCAGAGGATAATTTTGGAACAGATAGCTCATTTAGGAATTTTTTGTGTATTTCATTTGGGGTCTGGTTTTTGGGATTATAGATTTCAGTGAAGATATTTACAAAAGAGTTAACAATATCTTCATTACTGTATACATTTTTACCTTTGTATTTTATTTCATTAATATAGTTTGGTCCCTATTTGATGTTTTTAAGTCCAACTAGTGTTCTGGAGGGGGTTTGGACCCATTCCAAATATCTCTGAAGGAGTTTGAGTTCGACCAAGGATTGATTTTGTAAGTGAAATGATTACATTTTTTTTTGTATCACATGTAATTTCTTTTCCATTTCAGGAGAAAAATCCTTTTGTAGTTGTGCATCAGTCATCTTTTGCTCATTGTTGAGGTTATTGACGTACGATTTCTCTTTTTTTTATATAATAAGATGATTTTTGTAAGAGTATTCCTCTGATGATCGCTTTGGCCATAGCCCATTGGATATCTAAGGGGATGGTGGATAAACAAGATTCTGCATCATATTGTTTCAGATAATCATTAATTTCCTGCAGAACATCTTTTTTTAAGAATGTTACTATTTAGTGACCAAGTGGGACTACTACCATCGCGATTCAGGCGGTGAGTGGGATTAATACAAAGTGAGACATTTGAGTGGTCAGATATACATCTAGCCTCAAGGGCAAAGTTTGTAATTTTGTTTGAAAAGATATCAGAGACCAAAAAATAATTAATTCTGGACCGACTTTGTGCGAAGCCAAATAGAAAGTGAACTTATTAAGCTCTCTGTCATGGTCAAATATTAAAAAAGGGTCAACTAAGTTGGAGCTATTTATCAAATCCTGAACAGATGCAGCTACTTGAGAGGGCTGTTTCCTGTTTTTATTTGAACTATCATTCAAGGGGTCCATGAGTGCATTCCAGTGACCACCAATAATGAAAAGATGATTAGGAAATTGAAGTAGTAGATTATGTATTTCATAGAAGAATAAGTGCTGGTTTGTACAAGGGATATACAGGTTTAAGAAAAGTAAAGGGGATTTCACCTGAGGGTATGAGCAGGAAAATAAACACCATCTACCATTCGGGTCAAATTTAGTATTTAGTACTTTACCAGGAAAGGATTTTTTAATTACTATTACAGTGCCTTTTGATGCAAGACTATTCCCTGCTGATATCACAAGTTTAATCCAATTTCTTTTTTTAATATTATCCCATTGAATATTTGTCATATGGGTCTCCTGTAGAAAGACAATGTTAGATTTATCCTGAAAAATCAGGTGCATAGCTAGTTTCTTTTTATTGATTTTTTGAAGGCCATTTACATTCCAGGAATTCACACTAATCATCATAATTAGATTCAGAACGTAGATATATGCTAGGATAAACTAAGAAAAAAGCCCTACTAGGGATGGTGCAATTAGTAAACACACTTTTTATATATAACAGAAAGTGTAATGTATTAGTAAATCATATTCTGGCATCCATGCTCCTTACCATATACCCCGTGCCTGACCACCTGTCTCCCTGAGTCATTTTTGAATAAGTTCTAAATAGAAAAAAGTGATCTGTTTTTAAATATTTTCCCTTATGAAGAATAATACAAGAACAGAGCAGGGAGACATATAAACTAACATCAATAGTCCAAGCGCCAACAAACATTGGACAACTACACCACCATGCCACTCCCAAAAATGTTAAGGAATATTGAAAAACATATGAGCATAGAATGAACAGTTAAATGCAAAGTGACATTCGAGTTAGGAGATAAAGGAGATAATAAAACAATACCATCATAAGAACATAATACATGCAGCATTTTTTTTAATTATTCCATGTAAATAGGCAAGTAAGGTTGGACTAATTTAGACAATAAAAGTTACTAAGTAATTGAAACCATAATTTATAATCAGAGCTATTAATAACCATTACAGCAGACAGTAGCATAGGTTCTATTTATAACTGGCATAGCAGTAAGTACCATAATATCCTAATACTATGATTTGGTCTCCTGTCTGGAGAAGGAACAGTCAACTTAGATAAGCTCTAACTGAGCATACTGCTCTAAAGGCAGGTTAATGAAGGGGGTAATTATAACAGGAAAAAATTACAGGTTAAATATATACGTCAACAAACAGAATGGCTCTGAGTAAATGTAAATACATTTTTTACCTATCTAGATATCTAACTGGGTTTACTAAATGTGCATTACACACAGAATTACATAACAATAGGATTAGAGAAGGAAAGACAAAAACAAGAGCATTAATTGACAACCTAAGCAGTTAATTGAATTTTCACTGAATGCAGTCCACAATAAACTACATAACTCACATAGCATCACTAACCAGTAAAAAAAAATACACAGTTTAGCCAGCCTTTTTAGCAAACAAGCAAGTTTTAGCAAGCCGGCTAATTAAACCAAGCACAAGCATACAGCATATCAAGCTCACTAGTTCTATTGATCCACCTTCATTGAGAGAAAGAACAAGACATCCATATCCTGCGCCCTCAGTATCAATCATGAATCGTGATTGAATCATGGTGAAAGTAGTCAAAATGCTAATTTGTGTTACCATGCAACAACAGATAGATTTCAAATTTGAAGACATATTTTCAGTAAAGGTAGCACAGCTGTGGAGCAGACTAATGGATTACTAAACAGGCAATTGTCTTTAGCTGTCTTTAAATAACTTTTGACAATTGCATAGGCTTTTTATTTTACTCACAGAGTCTGAGTTTGTATCTAAAACACTTTCACAATGAGCACTCAAACACACACCTAAATAGAAAACTAAATGTGAACACATAAAATATTGTTTTTGAAAAACTGAAAGGCACAAAAAAGCATGTCTGAAGTATGGCATTGTAATTTTGCAACTTGACCAGCAGATGGCAGCTACTATACAGTTTGATATGAAAGGCTTCTGGCAAACTGATGTACTTGTATTGATAGAAAAAAACTATACTGTAATATATTCATTACTTAAACATAAGATTAGGCTGCTAAATTACCCTGACCAGAGTTCGTTATAGTCCATTTAATTACCCCCATCCCGAAGTGTCCAGAAGGTGTTGTTTTCGATCCATTTCTTCTTCCCTAAGCTCAAATTCATGATATTAGCATTCCCAGTAATGCACCGCTTCTTCTGTTGTGACCTCCGACATCATGACATCATCGGCCAATGCTCCTTTTGCATTCTGGGTAAAGGAATGTTGAAAAGGCCCTGGGAGCTTAGGGAACCCTCGTTGAGCTCTAAATAAGGCCTCAACAGGCCAGAGGAAGCCTCGTGCACTGACACAAACAGGCCAACATACCACTGAAGAGCCAGAAAGGAAAAATAAACATCAAAAAATGCCAGGACATCCAGATGATGGTAAAAATAAGCTGGGAAGATGCCAGGGTAAGTTAGAATCGGTTAATAGTGTTAGAAGGCCAGCAGAGATAGGTTTTTGTAGATGTATTCATCTTGGTTATACTATTTGTTAGTCTTAACAGTAATTCATAGTTTTTAAGCATATACTGTATTGTCTTGGTTATATTATTTTACTAGCTTTAACAGTATAGTTAGTTAAGCCGGTAGTTCCTTGGAAGCTTGCATAAATACTTTTTTTGCTTCATCTGCAGAGTGTATTAGGAACTTCTGATCCCCATAGCTGAAGGAGAGGCTGGCTGGGTATGTCATCTGAAAGTGTAATTCTTTTTTGATTAACAAAGCACAAAAAGGTGCTAAAGCTTGTCTTTGAGCCTTAATGGGCTGGGGTAAATCCTGTGATATAGTAATCCTGTGACCTCTCCATGAAATGTTACTTTTCTTTTTTGCAGCCATGAGGAGTGTGGTAACATGTGCAGCATTTAGTAGCCCTGCATAAATCTTCCTAGGGACAGCCTCATCTTGTGATCTTCATAATGCTCTATGAGCTCTTTCAATAGTGATTTATTTAGCTAAGATTTTATTTTCAGTAATGTGTTCAAAAATTTCAGTTAGTATGACTTGTAGTTGGACTTGGTCAAACTTTTCAGGAATGCCACGTATTAGAATGTTGTTTCTCCTATTGAGTGCTTCTAAGTCTATTATTTTTTGATGTAAGTCTCTAATAATTTTGTCATTTGTATTTACCTTGGTTTGTAAATCTTGTATTTGCTTTGAATTCTTCTCAGTTTTATTCTAAATAAGATTAATTCTGGATGTAATTTGGTCTAGATTAGAACCAAATTAATTTAATTTTTCTGAGAATAATTTGAAATCTTCATGCAAGGGCTGTAATGCTATTTTAAGGTCATCTAGTGAAAGAACAGTCTCACCTTTAGATTTAGCAGCTCCTTTGTTTGAATCCTGTGCTGATTTATTTATTCTCTGCCTCTTAGCTGTTACATCCTTTTCAGGTGACATTAGAGAAGAGAGTTTGGTTTTATAAGTTATAGCATCCATGGATTCTTGTTGGTTAGCCATCACTGGGTGGATTAAAGTGTAGGTTTTAAACCACAAGGGAGTGACTTAAAGAATTCTCCTTTAACTTTTCTTGTTTAGAACTCAGAACTCAGTCCTTCAGAGAAAACAATGCCACCATGCGGTTGCGGCCTTCAGTTAGTCACTAGAGGTAAGCACTTGCAGAAAAATGATAACATTTTACTTTCTAGACCAACATGTTGCAATAGGTTTTTTCCATGAAGTGTAGTTTAGAAGAAATACTCCTTTCCTGTTCGATTCGGTGCCAGATGCAGGTTTTTTTGATCAGATAGATTTGGTTAATACAGGAGCAGCAGAAAGTGTGTGTTCAGTGCTCAGCGGCCATCTTGAACTCGAGACCACATGTTGAAACTTAAAGGAAGAATGTATGTACAAATCATCAGAGCTTTCTGGTGTCAGTCTGTCTGTGCAAGTCTCTATCAGAATCTTGGTCTGTCAGTCATATGATGTATCAAGCTCCTTTCACTAAGGACAGGTAAGTACCCCTTTGAGGTTTTATGTCATCTGAGAGGGGAATATAACTGCAGAGGGCAAATCACTTTTAGGGATAGACATACAAACTGTCTCTTTTGTCTTCGGCCTGAACAGAATATTAAAAATTGCACAATTTGTGAATCCTCTGTGCCTAAGACTTTAAGGGACAGTTTATAAACCTTAAAATATATATTTAGAAAACACTCATCTACAGGCTCTCCCCTTCTTTTGGTGTCCCTCCACATCTGAGAAAAAAGTGAAAAAAGTTGAAAGACATTAAAAATGTGCCTGCTTCTTTCTCTAGGGTGGGTCAGAGGTTTCTGCTGAAGTTAATGATAAGCCAGTATCCAAATGAGGCTATGCAGAATTAAGAAATTGAACAAATTGGTTTATTTCTTCATCATAAACTTAAACATTTTTATAACTTGTTCTATCTTACATGAAAGACTCATGGTATTTACAGAAAAGATAAAATTCTAACATGAAATCTTTCAAACGTAAAATTTCTGTTTGCCTACTAGACATTGTATATACTTATATAATAAAGGTGTGCAATATGTTAGACATTATCTAGCAAAATTTAGCTTAAAAAAGTCTTAGTGGAACAAATGTTTGTTTTGCATAGATCAGAACAGTGATGAAGAATAACTTTGATATAAAATGTTCCCATCAGAGAAAATTAGTAGCCATGCAGCCTCAGATTGTGCAGTTATGCTTCAACGCAGTACTGACAAAATGGGAAGACGTTTTATATCACCTGGATTGTTTTAACAAAAAAATAAAGTTTTACTCTAGATATATTTCCATTTTTTTATTGTTTATAACTTAAGGAAAACATTTTATGAATTGCTGTGTGAGTCTGTTATTAACAGTAAGTGCAACTTTTCAATCTTGTCATTTTTTCAGTAATGAAACACTATAAAGTGCTTGGATTTAAGTGTGGCAGTAAGTTATTAAGATTCCTTGTCATTCTCTTAGTATGATAGTAGTGGTAGGTCCATAAGACATGATGATCTCATGGGAGCCATGGCGCAATAAGTATCATTATAGAATGATACAGGTCAAGTCATTTTGATCTTTACTTTCTGTGAGCATAATGCTATCTATCCTGCGAATGCAAACTTGTCTAGAGTAACATGTGAAACATTTTGTGAAAGTACATATTGATTTAAATGAGCATTAAAAACAATTCTGCATTGTTAGACTTTCTGTGCGATTGTTTTCCCTGTGGTTGCCCTACAATGGAATTAATATAAATAAGTAAGTGAAAAAGGTACACTCCCCCAAATGATGGTATGCAAAATAGCTTGTTGCCTTACAGAAACACTGAATGCATTTTTGTGATGTGTTGATTAGTTCATCAGTTGCTTTGCCCGTGACATAGAAGTTTATGCTTTGTAGGGAAATTATAGTGTATTCCCTCAAACAGAAACTTTAAAACCTGAGGTTAATTCTGTATAACTCACAGCTGATCCATTCCTGCTTCATAAGCTGAATTGTACCACATTTAGTACTTTTTTTCTGGAAAAAATACACCATCACCATCTTTTTCTCCTCAGTGAGCAGTTATGCACGAAATCTGTCTTGTGTAAAAAGATGCATTAATTTAAGTCAAATAAGTGTATTTTATAGATCGTGGATATGTTGTAAAGTATGCCACATGTGAATGCATAAAGCTGTAAAAGCATTATTTATTTCCTTTAAAACAGAACTTTAGCTTGGCTTTGAAAAGAAATGGTTCTTAAGCAATCATGCATGCAGTAACAGTTATTTTCAAGATTGCTGCAAAAGGATTACATCTCCTTTCAGTACCGTGGAAGGGGGCATCAAGAAGCTCAGATCTGAATTCTGAAGATGATACAAAGTAACATGGTAACTCTTGAAAGGTTCATTAAACAGAACTGCATTCACTATGTTTTTTCCAGTGTCTCATCATGCCAGGATATTCAATTGCTGAAAGTTTTCCAAACTCAAACACTACTGTTGTAACTTCATTAAGCTGGTACCTTACTTCTGAACTGTGCAGTGTACTTTAAAGGCTAGGAGCTTTTTCTGTACTTCAACAGCTCTGAGTTTTCTACAGTTTCTGATGTTTCTAAAGTCAGACAGTACAGCTTTTCTTATTGGTAGTAGTAGGACTAATGGCTAGAAGATAACTGCCTGTGCAAAGATTTTGTTTTGTACAGTATTTCCTATGCAACCAAACATCTGCTGCAAGTTACGGTATCCAATGTTGAATTTATTTTAAGTAAAGAGTTTCATTATTCCACTTAAAAAACTGAACATAGTGGTTACTTATTTATTAGAACAGAGTTTTTTTGCAGAATTGGTGAATTATTACTTTTTATCATCTGCCTTTTGTAGTTTTACTGTGATTTAGCAAAACCTAAAAAATAATAATATTATTACGGCTTGCTTATTTTCAGGGTAAACAATAATTGTGTTTCTTGTATCCTAACTGGCCTAGATATGAAAGTAAGTTATGTCTGCATCTGCCTATTTGTTTCTATTGCTGTGATTACACTGGATTGTACTCTGCTCACATTTTTTTGTGTGAGCATGTCTGTGACTGCGGATCTATCTGTTGTTGGCAATCTAAATTAAATTGCTCTAATTCACAGTTACCATTAGTATGATTACTGGGAAGCTAGTAGTCGTAAGTGCTCTGCAGATGTTCAATTATTTATTTATTTATTTTTATTTTTATTTTACATTTGTTTACTGGGAAAGCCCAACAGGGATAAAGACCCATTTTCATCACAGGCCCAAGGAGAAAGGTTCCCCATACAACAATAGCTGAAGCCTATTTGGGAATTGTGGATGTTAGTAATAACTGGACATGGCAGGATGCATTTGTTGTGTGTTCTAAATACCAAGCTACTGGTCAGTGGCAGAGATATGACTATACTCTCATAATAACATATTAATTAGTGACAATGTTTTGATGATGGACAGTCACATTATTTGTTTGTAGTGACATGTTAAAATGTCCCATGAAATGGAAATATAAGCATGTCTATCACACACTAACTAGTGACAGCAGTGGAGATCATGAAGCCAAAGCCTTGGCTATCAAAACTCCATTTTGAAAAAGTAGATGCATAAAAATTCCCTAAAACATTAACTCTTTTGGAGACAAAAGTTAATATGATCGGTGGATAGGGCAGAGCAATCGTGCAGCAAATATCATTATTGCCTCACAGCAACAGGATTTCCATTTCAGTTCTCAGCTCACTGCATTCTTTGCAGAGTCTGTATGCCCTCCTTGTGTTTCCTTGGGCTGTATCTAAGTACTTCGGTTTCCTCCCAAATTCCAAAGACAACGATGTAGGAGGACTGGACACACTACATTGGCTCATGTTGTGTGTGCAATATGGAGGAAAAAATACTGCATGACTAGCTACCAGGTGGTGTGAACATTGGCAGAAAATGATGGTCATTGCTGATGTGGTACCCCACACCCATATGCAAAAATGAGGGGAAAAAGGGAGGATGTATGAATGATTAGACTAGATAACAAGTAACCTTTGTTTAAGTAATTTAATTCCTTCAGTTCAGAGCAGCAGGAGGCTAATAAATCATCTCTGCTCCATCTTTCATGCTAAGATTTATTAGTATCACTGTCAAATAAAAGGAATATATTTCTGCATTCATGCAAGATAGATTATTACAGTGAGAGAATTGTCTGCTCAAGAGCTTCCCAGTGATCTAGTACACTGGTGGATAGCATACTCCTATTTTATGATACTGCAGAATAAATAGCAATAATGTATATAATACATATTTTTGCAATGTTTTAAAATAGCAAGACTACTCAATTCTTACAATATTAAATGTGATATGAAATAATAGCTAATATTCAAACCTAGAGAAGCCTTTACATCACCCAACATTTTATAATATCACTTTTTATCTAACACACACAGCTTGAGTATGCCACGCCCATCATGACTTTATTACATCTTACTTCTGTGTAATTAAAGTTACATTTTGAAATATTTAAAATTTGTCATAACTTTTTGCAAACACTCCTAAACAACTACAGCCTCAAAAATCTCATATTAACTGCACATATCAAGCAAATCATGAGTACTTCTACATGGCACCTCCCCGAGTGGTGCAAGAACTACCTTTCTTGAGATAATAACAGAGTATTATTAATATTAACACAGTGCACCTCAAATGTTTCTTTTTGTCTTGCTGTAGTATGTCTAGCATTAATATTTCTTGTAACACAAAATGCTTTTCTAGGTACCACTGGCATGGCAATATCATATTTTTGTTTCATTACTTTAAAAGTGTAAAATATACAGTATTTCTTCATTATCTCTTGGAAATACCTTATTAACTCAAGCACTATAAATCCAAGTGACATTTTGTCTTTGGGTACTAAACAAATCCTGTCAACATGCAAGTGACAACTTGCTTCTACCCAACATCCTACTTTTTCTGAGTTGTTAGTATCAGTATTGGAAGAATACAGAGAACCTCAAATAAATATTTACATATTTTTCTAGTTATCTATTGTCTTTTTTTTGTTTCAAACAAATGCATACTACTCTACACATACGTATATTTTATACATATACATATATATTGTACATATACAGCAGAAAATGCTGAAACAATCTTAAAAGGAAATCACAAAACATAGAATGCTTGCCACCCTCTAAAAAAATACATCAGTATGCAGCAGCTATAATGGAAGGCTGACGTAATGGTTAAAGTGCTTAATGTACAGGCACAAGGTGCAGGGTTTGATTCTCATATTGGGTAATTGGGTAGCCATAAAATAGCCTGCAAGCACAGTTAGCCTAGTATGAACCTATAAATAAAATGCAGAATAGACAGCATCTGAATATAGAAGTATTGTTGGAGAAAAGAGTTTTAGTGATGAAATATAATATAATGCAGTAATTAGTGCTAGGGTGAGGGAAGATATAAAGTTAGAGGTAGCATACCACAGTAAGTTGGTGTAGTGGTTCAGGTCGAAGCCCACCTGCCCTCCCTTACTTGTGTGCTTACAGTAACCCTATTCTTAACTCTAACAATAACATAATGCTGCTAAAACCACATGCCCTAATACCACTAAAGACAAACAGATGCATACACGTGTCATATACCTTTACCAAAGTGTTACAAAAATATATCTCTTTCCCTAGCCCTTACTCTTAGTCTGTCTTACGAAGACTGGATCACAAACGCTAGCTGCTATAACCAAATGATAACCACCACCACTTCAGTCAAACATTTTTCATGCACACTCCTACATACTCCATTATATAAAACTTTAATTCTACCATTTTATATTTACACAAACGAGTATTCACTTACATGTGCAGCTGTTGATTTTCACATTCACACTAACTGTTCTACCAAGGCAGGAAAGGAACTTATTTTGCTGAGTCACATTTTGTTGTTGTGGCAAAGATTCTGCACAACAAAAAAATAGCACGTGATTGATAAACAGCAGGGTTAGGGAATCCCCCTCCTCCCATTGTGCAGTCTTAGAGTTTGTATATTTAATTAGTAGAGGAGATGGAGGATGCAGGACAATGTCCTTCTGTAAAACACTTGTCTTTGTGTGGGTTTGATTTTTTAAAACTAAACATTCCTTTAATGCAAGTTTATTGACAGAATGTTAGTCAGCTTATTGTATATAACATATATGGGATCCCCTAGAATCCATTGAGAAGTCAAACATTTCACAGTGAATAAAGCTGATACAGCTGATCAAAAATCAGCTGTTTGCAAGCACCAGCTTTTTTCAGTATGAGACTGCAGTACTGTAGGGATAGGGGAACTTCCCTTTCCCCACTGTACTGTGATCTCAGACCTGATATATATATATATATATATATATATATATATATATATATATATATATATATATATATAATTTGTATGGGAGTGTGAATTTTTTTTCAGTCATTGTGATTCAAAAGTACTATGTATTTTAATTTTTTGATTTGAGCAGTTATGAATGCATAACAGGCTTTCGAGGTTTTGATGCTTCGGTTGTCTGTTAGAGTTTCCTGTATGTTTACTTACATATGCATATATGCAGATATATAAATAAACACACACACATTCACACACACACATACATATATCTATATGTCTATATATATATATATATATATATCTGCACTTGAGAAGAGGGAAGGCTCTTTACTACTGTTAAAAAAAGAAGGAATGCTCCTATGAGAGAATACTCTATGAAATGGAGTTTCTGACTGTAGCCTTTTGCTTTGGATTGCATTATGATGATTTTAAACACTGATTTTACATACTTAGAATTTTTTTACAATAACTTCTTTTTCTTTAGCATGTATTTTCTGAAGGATAAGAAACCTTAAAATGTAAATGTTTGTCGTCATTTAGTAATGGTATTGCTCAATGATTTGGCAGTAGCACAAAAATTATATGAGGCACAGATCGAGCAAAACTATTAGGCAAGAAAGGAACATTCTGATTTCTTGGTAATGTTTTACACTTTGTTTCACACAAACGCTAGCCAAGAGAATAAATATATTCCTACCTACTTCTTACAAAATGCACATCAGTCCCGTAAGGTCGGACTTTAAAAGGAGCAACAACAAAAGACGAACTTGCTTTCACTTGCACCAATGACCCTGTTATTTTGTGACCACAGTTTACAAATAGGACACTAGTGAACACAAATAATGTTGTGCGAAGGCCGAAGATGAGAGACAGATTTTAAATGTTGCACTTACTTACTTGCTAGAATAACAACTTTAGCTTAAAAAATAACCTGTATGCATTGTTTCAAAAGACATGAAGCCAGAAAATCCAAATGTCTGTAATTATTTGGTGTTTGCAATCCTCAATATTTGCAAGAAATCTACAAATAGTATAAAGCACAGACCCGAAAATATGAGACTCACTACTCAACACATATTATTATTTGGATTCAAATTCAGAGTTGGTCATTTTAGTTTCTAGGTTGATATACCAATTTATGCCACAGTCTGGGAAACGAATGTGGACTAGCTTTTGTTAGTAGATCAGCTATAAAATGTCATTCTAATTTTACTTGAAAATCAACATGAAAACTGTGTTTCTAGATATGCACGTGTAGTAATGTTTGTTGATGTTTTACATAATACCTGTATTATTATATTTTAGTATTCTTTCTAACACAGACACCAAGTTACTAGGGTTGTAGCCTAAACAATATTCTCCCAACACCGTCATTCCCTTATTAGCTTTAGGCTAAATTCATATACCACACAGATTTATAGTATGTATTAAGAAGTAACTGTAAAATACAAAAATTCTACATTATTTCATGCTGCCTAATCACTATGAAAGTGCATTGCCCAACTCATTTGTTCATGGTCGAGAAACAAAGATACCACTTCGTGTGAATAAGGCTGAGAGAAACAAAGATACCACTCTGTGTGAATAATTTACAAAGCATGCATGTAACTATACTATCTAACTAATTTCAGAGGAAGGAATAATTGGCATTGCAATGCTGATAATACTACTCCTTTAATATGTAGAGATTACTAGGGGTACCTGTGTATATCCTCCGCTCCAAATAATGGCACTGTGATTTATTATAAGTCCTTGACTTAAATTTCCTTGAATTTCAAATGTTCCTATTTTTACACCTCTTATGGACTCTGCAGCCATTAGTTGCCAGTTAATTATATCAAACAATACAGGCACATCACCGTTTTCATCAAAGTACACTTGCTTGCCAAATGTATTTATGAAACTGGCTTGCTTAATGTAATGAAAAAGCTGGAAATCAGAATTAATCAATGCAAAAATTACATATTACCAAATAAAAATAAATAAGTCAAATCAGAAAAACATGCAAACATTGTCACCTCCAAAAATTAACTTCAATTTGAAATAATGAAATTCACTGGACTAGCATTACTAACAGTAAGGATGCACAGTGACCATTTACTAAGTTGCATACAGAACTGGGTAAAAGTAAATAGAGCATTTCTACAGAAGAAATCACATTTTTTTTGAGATTATAGAGAACTGCAGATGCCAGTAAGAAGTAATAGATTAACGTAACCCTCCTGACTTAGATATGCCTGTGACTCTAGACAACTTCCAAGGACATTCAGACCTAGAAGCCTGAATTATTTTGGTGGATGGAGATTTGTGATATTGGAGTTGCCACAGGACAGCACACAGTCTGACACAACTGACACAATACATTATATCAGTCCTTTGTCTACAGCCGCTAAGGTGCTGATTAAATCAGAAAGATGATGAGCCATAAAAACATGAAGCACATAATATGATGTCAGAAAATTACTGCTAGGCCAACCTACTCTGTCATTATCCGTACCAGTTGGATACGTTGCACATGGTACTTAACAATCAACTTTCTACTTTATTTCTTTTTGTGTTAATTTGATTTTGTGCAAGTATCATGTTACTTCACCTGTGTGAAATGATCTGCATAAATAAGGCAATGAAATTTTGAGCTTTGTGCTAAACTATCAGGTTCACAGTCTCAAGCTTATGTTAGTATTTTGTTGCCCTAACTGATGCCTTGGTAACCATTAATCAATTATTGTATTTATTATTGCTAAGGTGGGGGATTGCGTGATGCCATTCTTTAAAGAGTTTTTCTAAATGCAGTTGTGCCATCAGTCAGTGTGGCACTTCTTTTGACC
The DNA here is from genome assembly GCF_019279795.1 of Protopterus annectens. Classification (NCBI taxonomy): domain Eukaryota; kingdom Metazoa; phylum Chordata; order Ceratodontiformes; family Protopteridae; genus Protopterus; species Protopterus annectens. Next base: position 236,606,363 of record NC_056739.1, read on the forward strand.
ATTGAGTCTGTAAATGGACTAAAATAAAACTAATTTACTTCATGAGTGAAAAAGTGTAGACATCAGCAAAACTTCAATTTCAATGCCACGTGGATGGTTGCTAGGAAAATTACAGGGGCTACAAACAGATTAAAAGCTGAGTAAGCAGAATTCAGTAATATTTCTTTATGCAAAAAAGAGGATCATGATGGGAAGTTAATTGTCAAAAATCATTGAGATGATTAATAGAATATTGTATGGCATGGTCCTGGAACATTTTAGATTTAACTGCAGGATTAGAGAACAGGAACTGTCCCTGCATAATAGAAAGATAGTTGCAATAATACAGAGTGAAGCAGGAATATCCTGTTGAGCCTTAATAGATGAAGTTTAGGTTGGTAAATTAGAGACAGTCCTTCATCTGAAGAGTGTTGAAATATGTACCACGAAAAACACTTAGTTCACATTAAAATTATGTATAATAACAAAAGTACTTGCATGTTTTACCTCCTTTTATTTATGCAGATCAGTCTGAACAGGTAGTGGTGCAAAATACTTGCTAGGATTTATCAGTGCTTGGCTTATACAAACGAACCTTGACTGGAATGTCATGCATATAAAAATAAGACAGGAAGTCTGCACATGACATTTATGGGTGGTAAACAATGCCCCAAATGACAGTGCATGAAAAATTCCTTAAAAGCCATCTCAAGTAAACATATGAAGATGTTAAATTGCACATCTGTGATTCCAATAGCATTTTAATTTACCCTAACAGGTTATGCAAACATGGCTGTAGGTGATGGTCACTGTTACTATGACATGTCAACCTCCTGTATAAAAATGGGATTACTACTGATGAAATATATAAATCATTATAAAACAAAAACTCCAAATAATTATTTTGGACTCTTAATTAAAAAATTAATTTGGAATTGACAACACAAAGGCTTACTAGGTAGCTAGATCTTAGACATTATACTGACAGACCTTAGCAAATGCTATTCACTACCTCCTGTCATCACATCATTACTATATGTGCAGTATGTCAGTATATTTAATTTAAAAATTGGAAACATGTTTAACATTTGCACTCTTTTAGATTGCCATAATGGTTGTTGTACTGTATTTATTGTATATTTTTTAAAGAAATAGGAACTGTCCTGCCCTTGATATGCACAATCCTGATTTTTTTTTTATTTTATTTATTTATCTAACATTTGTTTACCAGAAAAGTCTGACTGGAACAGAATCCATTTTGAATGGTGGCCCAGGGAGAAATGCTCCAGACACATGTCTTTTGAATGTAGGAGGAAAAAGGATCACCAGGAGAAAACCCACACGAATGCAGGGAGGACATGCAGACTCCACACAGAAGGCACCCCAGTCAAGATTTGAACCGGAGAACCTCTTGCTGTGATTTGTCATTGCTAACCACTGCACCACTTCATTGCCCTTTTATATAGAAGAAGAGTTGTACCATCATTTTATAAAGATACACCACTTAAACTGAAATTATGAGTATACTTATTTTAGTAACAGAAAGATAGTGGGGACCTCCACTGTGATTATCCATTGGTTTATAAAAACTGCAGGAGATATAGACTAGATTGCTTAACAAAGGAAAACAAGACATCAGTGAAACATATGCTCAGATATTACAAAATAATTTAAGACTCACAATAACCTTCTGTGCATCTAAATTCTGAGGTCCTTTCTCTCCATTTACAGTGGTAAAGGATTCTGTGCTCCACTCATTTCTTAAATAATTAAGAAAAAAATATTTTTAAATAGAGTATGCACCTAAACTACACAAACAATGCAGTTAACAAAATTGATGTCACAAAGAACAAATGCTAATCCTCTAAATGAAATACTTAAGAAGCTGACTTTTGGAATATAATTTAACCTTGCATGCAGTTGTGCTAAAGTACAGAAGGGACTAAAGACATCCACTGACATTGTAAGTGCCAAGGTTGTAAAGTGTTGACATAATAGTCCTAGTAGAAATTTCAAGTAGTAATCAATAGCACTTAACTGGTACTCTCTGCTGTATACTGACACATACTAATCAATGTAGAAATTATTCCATTTTCCTCTTGGACCTTTAGGGATTAGTATATACATCATTTTATTTTACCTTATCTTGCCGTAATATGACAAAATATTTATATTTTAGAAAAGTATAATTGCTCTGTTCTGCATCACCCATTCCTCTATCTGATTTTCACTCTAATATGATGCTTCATCTTTTTCTTCTCTTTCATCTTCAATTTCTGGAGAGAAAATAGAGATCTTTACCAGTTTAACTTTATTTTTGTTTGGCTATAGTTCAACAAGTTGGATAGTTTAAATGTAAGACATGAGAAATATCTTTTATTGTGCTTTCTTTAACTAGTTAGTATGTTATTTCTTTTTTCATTAATCATTTGTGATTTCTTTGTAGAAGTATTTGCATTCTTCATTATGGTCATAATTATCTATTTCACTATTATTGCCTTACTGTATATTTTTCATATATATTCTGTTCATCTTTTTGCTAGCTCGGTTTCTTTGTAGTGCTTCTCTTTAATTATACTTCTAACTAGTGCAGCAGAATGATCACTATTCTTGCATTTTGCACACACCTTTCAAATATCTGTGTGTTACTTATAGTGGGAGTGTTCTGTACCTCAGTAGATACATTTCTTTTTTAGCGCTTTCTTTTTCATGGCTTTTGTAGTTTTCTCTTTTCTTAATTTACTGTGTTTTTCTTCGGTATTGATTTTTCTCCTTGATTTATTTTTTGTATTCTGAGTCTTCTGGGCCTGTATTTTTTAAATATCAGTGGATCTAGCAAAGAATAGAAGCATTGCTATAGATATTTGTAGCTCAGGTTTTGCTTTTCTCCTTATCATGCAGATGCTACAGATCTGTATTACCTTAAGTTTTTTGTTGTTAAAGTAAGTAAATTCACAGTTTCTAGGTGGTGTCCACAACTTAGCATACTGCATTTGTGTGTATTACTCATTTGCACATCTGAACATACATTTATATTTCATACTATACATTTTTCTTCACTGTTTAGCTTTTTGTTGAATCAACCATCTTGTCCTACCATGGTATCTACGGTACTCATTTGCTCTAGTATCACAAATCATAAAAAATCAGTTAATTAGTTGTGTCTTGTTATATTTAAATTTTTGAATAGCTCAAAATCTTTCTGTTTGTTACTTCCATTGTGAAATGATGTTCTATGTCATAGTGCCTTTCTAATATTGGCAATTTAGCAATCTCCACAGACATCTTCCTCACTTTTCTGTAAATTTTAACTTTAATCCTTTTCTTTTCTGTTGTCTGTTTTTGCCATGTGTACTAAATCTTAATACTTGTTCCTCTACATGTGGTCAGTACCTAATTTTTTGATATCTGTTTCCTTGATCCCATTTCTAAATGCTTTATTTCCCAGTTTTGTTTGTTGTTATTCTTGCATCATAACATTTTATGTTGTGTTTGTTCTGTGTTAACATTGTCAGAATATTTATTAATTTCCCAGAGTTTTAAAACAATGTCTGCATGTGATTTTTGATTTTTCCTTCTTTTGTGACTGTGAAATTTGCTTTCATGGGTCTTTTCCCTCTGTTGTAATGGAAATAACAGCAGGAGTTTTCTACATCGTTATGTAAAAAGGCATTCACTTCTGGCATTTTCTTTAATTCGTAGATGTATAGGTGTGTACTACACTAATGATCACTAGGACCTTTTTAAGCCAAGCCACACACCCCACATCTCTAACAAGTTCTGATACCCTTGATAAGTGTAAGCAGGGGCTTGTGAAATGAAACACATACCGCCTGTATCCATTAGAAACATAGGTGCCCATCAAGGGATGAATTTCCTGTTCACCATCAAACTGTCCAAGTTGAACTTCACTTTGGTAAGAGAGGAACTTTGACTTCACATGGATAGTCAGCCTGTTACACAGAAGGGGTAGTCTCTGCGATTCATACCTTTCACTCCAGCAGATTGTATTTATATGACAGGCAAGGCAAAGTATTTAGAATAGATAACTTTGGTACTGTTTGTTTTGTGAATATCCAGGAGGACTGTCAGGGTGGAGTCCCATGATGTCTTGTATGCTAGACATGGCTCTCCTCTTAACAGCCAGTAGGATACAAAATACAGGGATAGGGTCATGAGGCAGTCTGCACAGTATGTATTTTTTTTTTTTTTTAGAGAGGACCCTTTTTGGATGTTCCAATTGTTGGATGTGCCTGGTTAGGTACATACCAAAAGGGGCATTGTACTCAATAACTGGTCTGACAAATGCTGAATACACTGTTACAATTACCTCCTTGGATATAGATACCATACTGTTTATAAGGTGCACAACACAGCATGAGTTCCTCAATACTGTTAATGAGTGATAGTCAAAGGCTAGATTACTATATTTCTGTTTTCCCAAGTCCCTGATTGCTGTGTCTGCTCTTAAGTGTGTATTGTCAATATGATCAACACCTGGGTGGATGCATTCTCAAAAGATACTGTTATATATTTCTTGGCATTTAGTTTTAATCCATGACTCTCACACAAGTTATTTGTCTGTGTCTACCCTTTCTAGGGAAAGATTAGTGTCAGTGGGAGATTCTGTAACTGTTCCCAATTTGTAATTGTCTACAAAGTTTAACCTAATACAGCCAGAGGAGCCTTGACATTGGAGTTGACTGGAGTCTTCTGTGAGTTTGCACTTCATTCAAATATGTGAAAAATATATTTCTTCTCCAGTTGGAGTTATTTTGTACCTGCGGACCTGGAGGTGGAAGAGTTCATAATTTAACTAGGTAGATCAAATGAGTGAAACATTTATTTCATCTCCAGATATTGTACTGTTGTACATGTAGACATGGAGGTAAACAAATCACAACTTAGGTAAATCTGGGGATGTTTTGCAGATATTATGGCTTTTGGAAGACATTTAAATGAAAACTACAGGTCATGATACTAAAGTGCACAGTTTCAGAAAGCAAACTTAAAATTAACAGATTAATAGATTTTTTAAGAATATGTGCTTTCAGTCTTCAGTATGGATTCTTGTAGAGAGCATTGCCCAGTAATAATGGCTAACAGCTGCATAATTTAATACTTACATAATTCATTAAACTAGCCAGTTAAAAAATAAGGCACTTAACATATCTGCACATAACATCCTGGCAAATTCTCTATATGGAATAATTTAGCCTATAATTAGTGAAGTCTCAACATTACTGTACCTATTACTCTTATATTAGTTGCAACACAAAACAGATCTGTTTAATCCTTTGTTTGTTCTCATAACAGAATCTTGCTTTTTTCCAACTAAAGTTGCATCCTCGACAGTGGAGTATTATTACCAGCTCATTTGCATTGCATTTCTGCTCATATTTTGCTCATATTCTGTTTCCCTGGTTTTGAAGATATCTTATTATTATTAATGATTTACATGATGTAGTCAATATTTTGACTTACAGTAATGATATTTCAAAGCCATTGCAGTCAGAGTTAATTATCCAGTATTTATATGTGCAAAGGTTTTGTGCAAGGTGACTAGATGCAGGTTACAAATGTGTAAGAACATAAATATCACCATCACAGAGTGGACTGTGCTGGAAGGAGACAGAAAATCAGTTGTGGTTACATGATCCGAAGCAAAAGTGGCAGAGAAGTTGCAGATCCACTGCTATCTGTCTACAAGTGTTTAATTAAGCAACCTACTGTTGCAACAAAAATACTGACCACAACCCATAAATAAGTAATGAAAATAAAGCACCTGCAGGGATTAAAGCAGTATTGTTTCATTATCTGGATATACTAATATTGCTTTTACTACTTCTCTCTATTTGGTTATATTGATTTATTTATGCACTTATTTACTTGTTTGTTTCCATTTGTTAACAAGGGTAGAACACTGATCATCATGGACAAATTATTTAAAAAAAAAACAATTTCAAAGGAAGTACAATGTTAACTGATAGATGCAAAAATATATCATGAAAGAGTATACATTAACCTAATACAGCAAGTAAAATCGTGTATGTTATATGCATAATAAAAAATTCTGGTAAGCAGGGCAGAATAATTTGATTTGGAATTTGTCCACTATTTGAAGACTTCCCTTGGAAAGATCAGTCTATCCAAACTTGCATGGTGTATTTCTGCAAGTTCGTATTCAGTTTTATATATTCACCTGCCATCATTGTCCTAAACAAAGACCAAAATCTTCTGGCCCTCTCCCTAGGATATGTAGTAAACTATTTCCTTTTTCCTCATAATACCTCTCAAAATCTTTGCCCGAGAATTCTGGACAAAGTCAAAATTAGTGTTGAGAAAAAGGCTCAATTTGGATGCAATTTTTAAATATTATTCTAATTCATTTAGTTAATAGGATTTTCTGAATAATAAATTATATGAAACTTTGTCTGACATTATAAACAGAATATAATCATCAGCGTTTTCCCCAAAAATCAAACATTTCATGAGGAACATGGCAACAATATCAGAAGTACAGTTTCACAGGGGAGTGTAAAATTGGATATTACTTTGTCAGCCATTAGGTTTGCTATATCTTCTGGCTCAGTGTAGGTGGCTCCATTTAAAATTGGTCCCGCACATTGTTGGGTACTGCCTTTGAGGTTGCAAACATAGCTAAGAAAAAATACATGGTTGTTCTTGGCCTGTGATGCAAATTTTAGCTTGTAATTGGCTTTGGCAGACTAAATTTGTCCTCTGAGAAGCTTGTTTAGATTTCTAAGGCTTTTTATTATCCTGCTAGTGTTCCACTTCCTAATTTGTGCTATGACTGTCTTCCATTTGTTGTATAACCTATTGATGTTTGGATTCCACAAGGGTTTTTTAGTTTGCTTGCTTCTTCTGAGCTTATTTCTGGTAGGCACACCTGATTCTATGCATCTACTGCCATGATTGTAAAGTATTTCTATGAATAATTCCTCATAGTTAGCTGTGTTCTCAGGGTTTGAGGTGGGTTGAAATTTTGCCAGGTTATCACTTAGTAGGAAGTTTGCCTTAAAATAGTTCCTAAATGTTATGGGGTTAATTGAGGTCCCAGGTTTGAATTTTATTTGAAAGGAGACAGCTTTGTAGTCTGAACTTAACCACAGATAACATTGCATGGGGGGAGAGCAGCATTCTCACGTGTTTGTAAGATAAAAGGTTGCACATCTAATTGGAACTTGCTCAGTCCACTTACTTCTTCTCTATTGTATCCTCTCTGTAAATTGTGATTTTTTTTTTTGGAATATCACTGTTCAAACACTAACAGAAAGCTGAGCACATCAGACCAACAGACTAAAGAAATATAATGAAATATCAAGATTTAGAAAAACTGCTGCTGTTGAAAATTACAGTTGCTGTTGAGTCTTGGAGAATTTTCTAATGAACATTTTTATATCATGACTTTCATACGTTTGTAAAGCTGTTAAGAATGCATTCTAACTTAATTCCTTTTTAACAAAAGACATCTAACAATACTGACAGCTTGTAGGGCACACATTTCTTCTGATTGTTTGCATTTTTGGATTTTTTTAACACATAGCTTGAGCACCCATAGCAATTGTGATGTCATACTAAATTGAGACATTCTTGTCAGTATATAGCTCTCCCATCCTTCCAAAACTCTTTAGGGAACATATTTTTTCCATTCTGTCTGCATTTTTGTGGTATATTAAGATGTAGCTTATGAGTACACTCAGCAATTATGTGACACAATAGTGAATCTAGACATGCATGTCAGTATCTATGACACTCAGTTTTTTCCAAAATCTCCACCATTTCAGTAGAAAGTTCTCTATGTTTATTTAGTTCTTGACATACAAGCATAATACCCTATGATAATTACCAAAGTTATGGACCACCACCCTTAGGAATACATGGCTGTATATGAAAAAACAGCTTGAACATGTTTTCTTTACTGCTACCAACAAAACTGACTCCTCAAAAAAAGAAAATATGTGCAACTCACATTTTTTTTTTGTTCAAAGCATAACTACTTGCAACTCCTCCCCATATGCAGTAGGGTTCAACTATATTCCAAAAGTTAGAATATTGTATATTTGAGGTCATGTCAGGATAGAGAAGTGAATCCCTCACTGCAATGATCTCCATGTGAAGTCATCACATGTTGGAGAAGTGAATCCCTCACTGTACTAATCTCCATGTGAAGTCATCGCAGGTTAGAGAAGCAAATACCTCACTGCAGTGATCTCCATGTAAAGCCGTCACAGGTTAGAGAATTGAATCCCTCACTGTAGTGATCTCCATGTGAAGTCATTGTAGGTTGGAGCAGTGAATCCCTCACTGCAGTGATCTCCATGTGAAGTCATCACATGTTGGAGAAGTGAATCCCTCACTGTACTAATCTCCCTGTGAAGTCACAAATACCTCACTGCAGTGATCTCCATGTAAAGCCGTCACAGGTTAGAGAATTGAATCCCTCACTGCAGTGATCTCCATGTGAAGTCATCGTAGGTTGGAGCAGTGAATCCCTCACTGCAGTGATCTACATGTGAAGTCATCGTAGGTTGGAAAAGTCATCACAGGTTAGAGAAGTGAATCCCTCACTGCAGTGATTTCCATGTGAAGATATTGGAAGTTGGAGAAGTGACTAGCTCACTGCAGTGATCTCCATGTAAAGCCGTCGCAGGTTAGAGAATTGAATCCCTCACTGCAGTGATCTCCATGTGAAGTCATCGTAGGTTGGAGCAGTGAATCCCTCACTGCAGTGATCTCCATGTGAAGTCATCACATGTTGGAGAAGTGAATCCCTCACTGTACTAATCTCCATGTGAAGTCATCGCAGGTTAGAGAAGCAAATACCTCACTGCAGTGATCTCCATGTAAAGCCATCGCAGGTTAGAGAATTGAATCCCTCACTGCAGTGATCTCCATGTGAACTCATTGTAGGTTGGAGCAGTGAATCCCTCACTGCAGTGATCTACATGTGAAGTCATTGTAGGTTGGAGAAGTCATCACAGGTTAGAGAAGTGAATCCCTCACTGCAGTGATTTCCATGTGAAGATATTGGAAGTTGGAGAAGTGAATAGCTCACTGCAGTGATCTCCATGTGAAGTCATCACAGGTTGGAGAAGTCATTGCAGATTAGAGAAGTGAATCCCTCACTGCAGTGATCTCCATGTGAAGATATTACAAGTTGGAGAAGTGACTAGCTCACTGCAGTGATCTCCATGTGAAGTCATCACAGGTTGGAAAAGTGAATCCCTCACTGCAGTGATCTCCATGTGAAGTCATCGTAGGTTGTAGAAGTCATCACAGATTAGAGAAGTGAATCCCTCACTGCAGTGATCTCCATATGAAGTCATCGCAGGTTAGAGTAATGAAATCCTGTGCAGTAGTGGTCTCCACTGTTTTTTTTTTTTTTTTTTTTTAAACAGATAATATTTTCAGCCTTTTATCTCTGTTAGCAGGCACACTGCCAAAAATCAGTCTTTCTAGCTAAAATGATGAAAAGAGTTAATTTGAAATAACTGACTTCTGAGTTCCCAAAATGCTGAACAGCTTATCCACTTGAGTGCTCAAACTTAGTTCTCATTTTACTGTTTTATTACTGTATGGCTACTCATTCTGATGTACAGTATTTATTACATATTGGAAGTGCATTTTTTAATTTGTCTTCAAGCCATTGCACAGAATTTTGCACTGCCTGAATGACTCCCCAGTTGATTTTTTGCATACATTTTCTCTCTCTCTTCTTGTTCCCTTATTAATACATTTGACGTGTCAGAAAATGTCTTTCCTTAGAATAAAAGCCTATATAATATAATAAACAATGTTTTTATGTTCAGATTATTTTTGCTGTTTCAGAATCACTCAGGACTGACTTTAGCTAAATATTTAAGGCAAAAGAGAGAAACCTACTTGTGATTAAATTTGCCAAATTGTTGGAAATATCCTTCTCTAAAATTATTAAGGAGCTTTGCTAATTCAGATTCATCCATTTTGATCTGACATTACAATAAACAGCATGACTTTATAATTGCCCTTGTGGAATTATAATTTGACTCACCTGCCATGGCTGGAAATCCCTCTTGTCTGCACATGTCCTGTTACTGAATGGTCCTTCTCCAGGACTACATGACAACAAGTCATGTAGGGCATGTGCTATTACATACACTGCATTTAGTATGTTATATTGGTATGCAAAACTATCAACGGGATATACATTTTTCTGAAGAGTTTCTGGGTTTTCCTTGCCAGTGCATGGTGGAAATTCTTCAGTTTTTTCATCAGTCTGAAAAAGTGTTAAAGAGTCATTATCTAACCACTTACAACTGAAGACAGTCTCCCAAAATGGCTTCATATAAATGTCATGTGGATATTTAAAAGGACTAATATTATAAAGGAATGTTTTAAGTTCTGGAATATCCATACTAGGCTCTGCAAACCCTACTGTGCCATTTAATATTTTCCAGAGTTCCCTTTTTGAAAATACGGAGTCATCTGTCCAACCAGATGCTGCTATCCAAATTTTTCCCTTAACATTCTGCGCAGTCATTTCCTCCATGAGATATGTCACTTCTTGTGCATAGGCAAAAATTATAACCACAACTGCAGATGAAGTCATAACTTTCTCCACAATGGAATGCAAATTCTTCTTGTTACTGTTTGTTGGAATGATATCAAAAAATGCCACACAGACATTTGACTCAGTTAATGTTTCCTTCAGTAGTCGACTTCCATCTACATTAAAGTCATCATCAGCATAGACAATCCCAACCCAGGTCCAACCAAAGTGCCTCACTAACTCAGTAAGCCCAAACCGTTGAGGATAAATACTCCCTGTAGTGCGAAGGAATGATGGAAACTGATGCTTGTCACTGAGTAGTGGGAGTCCAGCAGCATGACTAATCTGCCAATCAACAACAAAGTATGTAAAATGTGTGCTATATGCTGTTTCACAAACCAGTATTTTTATAGGGTGAAACATTGCAACATACTAATTCTGCTAGACAAAAACTATAATTTCATAACATAACTTAAAAGGTACTTTCATTATGCATTTCAGTGATATAATAATATTGAATTACATGTTGTATAAAATATCAAACATTTAACCTTCATGTATGCTTAAACATTCTAGAGATCGCTTAATGTAACCAGAGAGTTTTTCAGATTTTCCTTATTTGATGGTAATCTCCAAGCTATGTTTTGCATTCTTTCTATTCTTTAAATTGATTACTGCAGTTTGGGATATTTTATGGCAGAGAGTTTAACAAATGCTATTCCAGTGCTTATTCATGTGATTCTTTTCATACCTTTCTTTTCATATCTTATTATTTAATTTATTTGATTTGGATAAAGTTTATGTAAAGGAAATTCAGCAACAATCTAATAGGGCATTCCTAAACTGGATCACTTTTGAATCACCATTTTGAGTAATTTCAGACACTATTTGTTGTACTTGAGACATGTGACTCATGGAAAAAATTGAGAATTCTAGCAATATCTTATGAAAATCTAGTTTGAGCTGCCAAGTCTATCTGCTTGAAAGTAACTGAGGTAAAGTACCTTGCATAAACAGCATATTTTTGAAGTCTTACAGAGTTATATAGTCAGAGTAGTTTGGCTATTAGCTAGACAAGTGTTTGATTCCATTTGCCTACTATGCGACTCTAAGCAACTAGAAAAATGGATTAGGCTCCTCATTTTTTCCTTTACTACTTGTCTAGGAACTACTTATGAATACATTAACGTAACCAAAAACCAGAAACTAGATACTAAAACAAAAAAATAGCCAAAACCTTGTACGGAACCACTGATGTTTTAAAAAACATGTACTGATGAAAACACACTGAGAGAAAAATGCAAGCACTTTAATAATCCATTTTAGCGCTTTCATCTCCAATAGAGACTTCTTCAGAAATAAAACAAAAGCACCAATTAAATACATTTATATATCAAATTGTCGTGACATCACCATTAATTAATTTAATTTAAAAAGATATCACCAAAATTACGTTTAAAAACATTCTTGTATAAACTACTGTTTTGTGTCCAATAAATTATTAACCACTAAATGTTAAATATTTGTTGTATAACATTTGTCATATACATAAGTATACGTTCACTTTACTTAAAAAAATATTAATAAAAAATAAATAATTTGATAATAGATTTGAATACAAGAATAAACTTTAAAATTCTTAAATTAAAATCCATTAATTTCTATCCGTGTTGTGTTAATCTAATAAAACACATTAAACTAATACTATTAAAAAACACACTATTAATCCTATATATTATTGGCTCATTCTTGTAACATAGGAGCAAGTGATACGTAGTCATTTAAACCTGGTGCAAACATAGCTGCCAGTCTAAATTGCCACTGGCTCTCCTTCTTTTTTAAAATGTTTTTCCAATCTCCACCTCTAGGGTTGATTTGTACTGTTTCCAGAATACCAAACACAAATTTGTCAAATTTTTCACAATTAATGGAATGCCTATATAATGCATTTGTAGTTTTATGATTTTTTACATCCTAGACTATACACTAATATGCCTCAGATCTGGGCTGGGGAGCAACTCTGGGGGAAAGTAATGTACAAGGTTTGTGGACAGGCAGACACAAACAAGACCATATAAATGTCAGAGAAAAGAGGTCCATTCTCCATGCTCTACAGGCATTCCAACCCTACCTAGAGTAGGGACCTCTCAAAATATTCACAGACAACACCACAGTTCTGTGGTGTCTCAAAAAGCAGGGGAGGGGCAAGTCTTACCTTTTATGCAGACTAGCTCTGCAGCTGTGGAAACAAGATACCTCTTAGGGGATTTCTATCCAGGCAACCTACATTCTGTCCCTGCACAACTCCCAGGAAGATCACCTAAGCATAACCATTTCAAACAACCATGAATGGATGCTGCAAAGGGATGTATTCTTGAATCTGGTCTGCAGGTGGGGCATTCCACAAATAGACCTGTTCAATTCTTCCATAAACAGGTGACTTTCTGGCTACAGCACCAGGACATCAGACCCTGAGGCATTAGCAACAGATGCCTTCTCCATAACATGGAAGGGGAAATTCCTATATGCACCCCCCTTCCCTCTGAGTCAAAGGGTACAGGACTCACCAAAAATCTCGCTGGTGACTCGCTACTAGCCAAGACAGCATTGGTTACTCCTTCTTCTTCACCTGTCCAAGGGCAATCACCAGAAGTTACCCCCACTAAGTGGACCTGCTCACACAGCACAAGGAGACTCAGATACACCCACTGTGGAAATCCCTACACCTCACTCTGTGGCAGATAGGATTCTGATCCCTTTCAGAAAGCTATACAATGAGGACATGCTCACTGTCATGCAGGAGGCCAGGAAACCTAACACTAGGAAATCCTATCTCTCTAAATGGAAAAGGTTTTCTATCATGTGTCACAAAAGACAGCTGGATCCACTGGAAAGCAATATGACTCTCATCCTGTCATACCTGTGTGAACTCATGCAGACAGGGTTGTCTTACTCATCTCTGAAGGCACAATTGTCTGCTATATCTGCCTGCCTTCCCATGGATCCCTATTGCATCCATACTCCCCTCCAAACTTTTTCCCAAGGGGTGTATTGCACATAAGACCACCCAGGAAACCGTCTCTCCCTCCCTTGGACCTTAACTATGTTCTAGAGAAACTCACTCTAGCTCCTTTTGAGCCAGCATACAAGGCCCCCTTAAAGTTTGGGCATGGAAAACTGTTTTGATGGTAGCTCTGCCCTCTGCCAGAAGGGTTTCTGAATTGCAAGCTCTTATGGCTACTCCACTTTTCCTAATTTTCCACCTGGACAGGGTAACCATCAGGACAAATGCGTCATTCATTCCCAAGGTGGTGAATGACCTATCCTTGAACCAGATCATTCACCTACCTACCTTCTTCCCTAACCCACAGGTGGATAGTGAGAGAGTGCTGCATTCCCTAGACATCTACAGACAACTTAGGTTGTATCTAGATAAAACCAAACCTTTTAGAAAATCTGACCAGCTGTTTGTCTCCTTCCACCCCAGGGCCTTGGGGAAACCAGTGAGCAAACAAACCATTTTGGCCTGGATCTCCTGGGCCATCTCTTTCTGCAATCTTCAATATGACAAGACCTTGCAGGGAAACATCAAGGCCCACTCCACCAGAGCCATAACCTCTTCTGGAGCCTTCATTAAAGGACTATAAACTAATTCTTGACTGGAGGCAGCCACTTAGTCCTCAGTTCACACCTTCACCAAACACTACAAACTGGACAATATCTTCAGAGCTAGGGCTGGGTTTTCCAGGGCTACCCTACACGGATTCCTGGAAACTTCAACTAGGCCACCTCCCATACCTCAGTGAGCTGTGGTACTCACCCACAAGTAGAATACTGCAACATTGGAACAGAAGGACATAGGAAAGTTGTGTAAAATCTTACCATAACCACTGATGTCCTTCTCTTCCATGTCGCAGTATTCCTTCCCTCCCACCTTCCCCACTCATATTACTGCACTTGCTCTCCTGGGTGACACTGGACAGCCTATGCCCTCACAGGACTGGCTCCAACTGGGGATTTTTATGTTCTGAAGGCTGATGTGTGCAGATGTCACCTTTATGACCCATGTACCTGCTGCCACATCAGACATCTAACCCACCAAGTGGGACTGAAAATCTTGGGAAAACCTGGCTGGATGAACTGGAGAGGAAGAAGGGTAAACCCACAAGTAGAATACTGCAACATGGAAGAGAAGGGCATCTATGGTTATGGTAAGGTTTTACACAATTTTCCTGTATACATTTATTTTACTTCAGGAAATATATATTAATTTACATTACCTTATTCTGTTAACATCCAAAGTTATCAGTACTGCTATCATACCTCCCAACCATCCTGAATTACTCGGTTTTTACCACGTTTTGGGGGCCAAATAATGGGGTGCCATGATTCCCGAGTGGCACCCTTTAATTTCTGAATTTCCTGGCACTTTATTTTAAATGTTTACTTCCTGGCTTTTTGAGCTGATGTCATCACATACCTGATGACGCCACTCCATGAAATGGCCTGCCACTCTGTTGGAATTGAGCTCAGGGCTCAACGAGCATGTATTTTCGGGCCCGGCTGCTGATGCTATAGGAGGTGTGGAACTGCCTTGCCATTTCTATGGATTAGCTGGTATGTTTCTGGCTGCATCAAGCCATCTTTCTAAGGTTAGAAGTAAAGCTGAATCTGATATTAACTGTTGGATTAGCTGGTGTGTTTCCAGCTGCTTCAAGCTGCTATTTTTCTAAGGTTATAAGTAGAGCTGATGTTAAAGCTGTGTGTGTGTGTGTGTGTGTGTGTGTGTGTGTGTGTGTGTGTGTGTGTGTGTGTGTGTGTGTGTGTGTGTGTGTGTGTGTGTGTGTACGCTTCTAAGGTTAGAAGTAGAGCTGATGTTAAAGGTGTGTATGTGTGTGTGTGTGTGTGTGTGTGTGTGTGTGTGTGTGTGTGTGTGTGTGTGTGTGTGTGTGTGTGTGTGTGTGTGTGTGTTTCTAAGGTTAGAAGTAGAGCTGATGTTAAAGCTGTGTGTGTATGTGTGTGTGTGTGTGTGTTTCTAAGGTGAGAGGTAGAGCTGGTGTTGAAGATGTGCGTGTGTGTGTGTGTGTGTGTGTGTGTGTGTGTGTGTGTGTGTGTGTGTGTGTGTGTGTGTGTGTGTGTTTCAGTAGAGATAATGTTAAAAAGCTGTGTGTGTTTCTAAGGGCAGAAGGAGAACTGATGTTAAAGCTGTGTATGTGTGTGGCAATTATACCTGCTGGCTAGAGGAGGTACTCAGGCTCAAACCTTGCACCTTGGATACAGATAACAACAGCCTAAAGTCCCTACTCACCACCCCTTCTGCAAACTCTCCAGATTTATGCCTCTTATTTTAGTTATGTTCCTCATAAAATCTGTGGCAAGTCAGTGAAGGATTGATTGAATTCACTAAATAAGGACAGACATTTCATTTTCTGACTTCATATTCTTCAGAAAATAAATATTAACACAAAACATTTTATTCTAGTAATTTTCCAAGTTGATAGGATCAGTATTTGAAATGTATCCCTGTGTTTGGAGCTGTATTCCCCCATTACTGGCTTTGTCCAGTTTGTTTGTGCTAAGAGGTTGACAGCTATGGTGAGAAGTGAGAACTGAATTCTGTAATTCCCCATTGTTGGCTTTGTTCAGGTTTTTTTGTGCTAAGAGGTTGAGAGCTATATGGTGAGAAGTGAGAACTGAATTCTGTGTTCTCCCATTATTGACTTTGTCCAGGTTTTTGTGCTAAGAGGTTGACAGGTATGGTGAGAAGTGAGAACTGAATTCACTAAATGGTAGCCATTTAAGTTCAGGAAACTACTGATCTGGCATAGTGGTATGCTGCTCTGACTGTAGTACACAGGGTCCTTGGTTCAAGATTTGGCAGTGAAATGATGGTAGTAATGCAGCATTTTATTCTAGCAACTTTCCAAAATTATATAAGCAATGTTTAAAATGTGCCCCTGGATTTTGGGCTTTTGCCCCCTCCCAATAAATTTTGGATTTTTCCAAATTTCTTGTGCTGGAAAGGTGAGAGATACAGTTGAGTATCTAGTGGATTTTACAAGGAGCTGAGAGCTACAAGGAAAGAGAAGTTTAGTGTTGCTTATGCTGAGCCTGCTTGCATTGTTAATAGCATGACAGGTTAAATGCTTGCTTTTGATGCAGAAGGCTGTGGGTTCTTCTTCCCCAGTATGTAGATACGTTGCTAAATGCTAATACTGTACTGTGTTGTACTTTTAAAGGGGCTAAGTCTAACAAGTGTGCTGTATTATACAAGGAATATAATCTAATAAAGTCAGGAAGGTGTATCAAAGAACACATGCATGTTTCTTGTTTTGTGTGCAAGAGGCCTATGATTTGAAAACAGCCCAAAGGTAATCTTTATCCACCACTGGCCAGATGCATTTTCTTTTGATGTGGTGTGGGTTTCAATGATGTTTCAATGAATGTGAGTTTCAAGGGCAGAGACGTTTTAATGCTAAGTCTGTTTTTATTGTGAGACAGTATTGTTTTGTTTAGCAAATGTCTATTAGTGTTTATGCATTGTGCTATAAAATGTAAAAATAAAATCCAAATAATCATTGTAGAAGTAAAGCAGTGTGCACATTAGTGTTTATGGTAAATGGGACGAAATAGCCAGGTAATGGACCACTGGAGTGGCTGCAGAGGTTCCCTGGTGCCATATTTTGATTGTCTGTTCTTCAGTTTGCAATTGAAAGTTGGTATCTCACAACTCCATAGGGGTGTGCAGGGTTGCATAATTATGTATGCACATTTTATGTTAATCAGCATACAGATTTGTACCTATTTTTCATAGGCCTTGTCCAGATTTTTGATGTTTCCATGTTGAGAGGTATGACTGATATTTTAAAAAAGTGTCCCTGATTGTCCCTAATTATTTCTGGATTTGTCTCTGATTCTGTTCCGATTTCTCCCTAGTTAGTTGAGAGCTATGAAATATACTGCATTATCAAACAGTTTGCTGTATAATGAATTCAGACCAACTAAATCAGAAGTACACAGGATGACAGGCAAAATGCATTTTTTTCAAAATAACCACAAGACAAGGCAAATAAATAATTCAAGATGTCATTAGCAGTGTAGAAAGAGAGGAGCTTGCAAAGCTGAATGCACAACAAGCGTGGGCAGGTTAAAAATCCAAGTTTAAAAAGCATATCAAGGAATGGGAGAGTGGGTGTGGAAATCACCAGCAGGAGTCACCAACAGTGCTTGTAGTTTTTGAAGGCTTTGAGTCTAATCAGAAAAGGCAAGGCCACATATATACTCTGTGTATTTAAGTATCAGTCAAGAAACATATCAACTAATTAAAAAAAACATGAAATGTACATCCTGGGTTATTTAAGTGGCTATATGCCATAAAGAACAAAAACACCAAGACAAGCAGATTCCTCAAAACAGAAAGCAAAATGGAATGAGTAAAACAGAAAGCAATTCTATCAATTTAAGCAAATACAGAGACACACAAAGAGATGTAAGTGAGAAATTATGTAAAATGGCATATACTGATTAAGTAGTCTCTTGCCTATTTCCAATCCATAGTGGGATTTTCCCACTTTTCCACTCGACCCGCAAATATTTTATATAAAGATGAGTCTTGACAATCCTATCTATGTTGCAGTCCATGAAAATGCTGTCACTTACTGCTATTTTCTGATATGAGTTGCTTTCTTGGCCAAACTAAACCTGCTTATGCCCAGCAGTATTCACTGGCCAAGAAGGTGGATATGTAGGCAGAGGATGATTCAAAACCTTAATAATCTGGTGATACTTGAGAGTTTCAGAGTGGACAGGGACATAAGGGTCTTATTGAGTATGTATGACCCCCATAGGGGCACTGGAGGAATGTGTGGACTTCCTATCCCTCTGAATACTAAGGTATGTATAGCCTTGACTAACTTTGCCAAGGACACATTTCAGACACAGACTGGGGACATGTCTGCTATCTCACAGGTTTCTGCCTAGAGGATACTGCAGATGTTCATGGATGTACTCTTGGCACTTGTGGATTAGCACAGCTGTGTTCCATTGTCACCTCAGGTCAGAGCCAGGACTATGTGTGCCTTTGTGGACCAGCATAGTTCACTGAGATACTCTGTATGATAGATTGTACCCCTGTAGCAATTATGGCCTCTTCTGATCCACAGGGGAGCAGTATTGCAAAAAGAAAGCCAACCATTCCATCAATTGCCAGGTAGTGTGTGATGCATTGTGGGTGCATCACTCATATCTCTTCCCAGTATCCTTACAGTATACAAGATTTCCATATCTGACACCTTAGCTCACTCTACAACATATGGGCGCCTAGTGGTCATCATGTTGGTAAGAGGAAAATATTTTTATTTTTTATTTTATTTAACTAGTTATTCATAGAAAACTATATAGCTGAATACTAAATCACTTTTCCTTTGTTTTGTCCATCCACCTTCATCTCTTTCTTTTTGTTTGTTAGATGATGCTGGATATCCATTGGAACCATTGTTCATGACACCAGTGAGAAATCCAAATGGAGCTGCAGAAGATGCCCACAACACATCCCTGTACCAGACCCATGTTACAACTGAGAGGATATGTGGCCTCCTGAAGAGTTGCTTTAAGTACTTGGATGAGTCTGATGGTGCCTTCAGTATTACCCAGCTAATGCATGCAGGATGCTTACTACATGTTACATTGTACACAACATAATCATACACCAATCTGGTGGTGAAGTGACCCATGTTGTCACTGCTGTTCCAGTCCCACTATGCCTAATGATGACCAGCTGGCAGCAGTCTATAATAAGAGACCTTCATGTGGCAACTATTTAAAGTTTGGTTATTGAGCTGTTATTTGTTCTGATGAAATCTATGATTGTTAGATGAAAGCGCTCAACAGTATTTGTATCTTACTACAATAAATCAGTCTTTTTATATCGTGGATCGTGGCTTTTGTTCTGGGGAATACATTTTGGTTCATATTATTGTTAGTAAAAGTCATTCCTGGGTGCTTACTGATTCCTATTCAGTGATGTCATAAGACATCATATGAGGAATAATCACATTTTTTTAATTGTTTTGACAATACATTTTAGTAAGGTGGTGTACCTAAACATGTACTTACTAAATGTCCTGCTGTGGTACAATTACTAAAAACTGTCACAACAATATTAAACTCAAGTTTCTACCTTGCAACTTGAATGAAAAAAAAAATGTGTACTGTTTTTTATATTAAGCAATGTTTTCTCAGTTTAAAGTGCATTTTGTCTGTTCTGAGTACTGCACATCAGATTTTATTTTGAGAGTCACAATTTGTGGTCTTAGAGGAGGCAAAAAAATATAATTTGTGCAGTGGTAAGGGTGAAGTGGCAGCAGTGTTTGTTTACATGGCAGGATATTCATCTTAATATGTAATTTTCTTATTAGTGTCGCCACGAAAATGTATTAATATTTTTAATTTGTAGGTAACTGCCAGCTGTAACAACAGTAATGCATAGATCATTGGTGTTAATGACTGCAATCGCTGCTGATCTGCCAATACTTTGTGGTTCCTGGGGTAATTTTAACAAATTCCTACACAAGGATCCCATTTGTAAAGGTGTCACTGTGGTCACTGTTCACTCTGAATATCTGCCATCATCCTGAAAGTGTTCAACTGGGTTTGGAGATAGTGGTTTAGTGGTTCACAGATTCATAGGTGTGTACTAAGCTAATGGCCCTGGAGCCTTTACAAGCCTAGCCCATAGGATTACCCTGGCATCGTGCCACCCGACCTTAGTTTCCAGTGCCTCCGTCGAGTAGAGCCACTGGAGTGATACTAGGGGTGAATTTTCTATTTCCCATCCACTCATCAAGAGTTCTCTTGAAGACAGCCAGTGAGGTGCTCTGTTTGACATGTATGGGAAGTCTATTCCATAGCATGGGCAGTCTCTGGGTTATGAACCTGTCCCTCCAGCATGTTCTGTTGATTGTGGTAATGAGGTTGAGGTCTCTGGAGCGTGTGGTGCAGATGGATTGGGATTTCTTTAGATGTAGCATTTCTAACAGAGCTGGGTCAGACATGACTTTATAAGATAAGCCTAGATTTCCTCTAAGTAGGCGATATGAGACAGAGAATAGTTGGAGTTTTTTTGAGTCTGTCCATACAGGGCAAGTGTTTAAGGCCTAGGATCCTCTTTGTAAGGTACTTTGTGGCCTCTCCAGTTGTTGGAAGTGTCTAGTGAGGTACATGCCAAATGGGGCTTTGTACTCAATGATTGGCCTAATGAGGGAAGAGTAGAGGAAGACAATGACCTCTCTCTTCCTGGATGCAAAACCCACAGTAATGAGATGTGCCACATAGAAGGACTTTCTGACCACAGTGGCAATGTGGTGGTCAAAAGAGAGGCTGCTGTCAACCTGTGTTCCCAGATCTCTTATAACACCTTCTGTGTTCAGTGGATTACCATCGATGCGGTAATTCATGAGAACTGGGTTTTTCCCAAAGGGGATGATGACACATTTTTTGGCATTGAGCTTAAGACCATGGTTCTGACACCAGTCGTTGGTCTCAGTGAGGCCTTTCTGTAGGATGTCAACATCACTTCGGGAGTTAATAATAGCTCCCAACTTGCAATTGTCTGCGAACTTTGTCAGCCAGAGTCCCTTTGTGTTGGCCTGGACTTCACAAAAGTAAATACCAAACAGGAGCGGTCCCACAACTGAACCTTGTGGGACTCCACTCATGACTGGTTGGCAGTCTGACTTGGAATCAGCTACATTCACACTGTGGGTTCTAT
Organism: Protopterus annectens; assembly: GCF_019279795.1. Lineage (NCBI taxonomy): Eukaryota > Metazoa > Chordata > Ceratodontiformes > Protopteridae > Protopterus > Protopterus annectens. Next base: position 236,627,662 of record NC_056739.1, read on the forward strand.
CTGTGAGCCAGTTTGCAACCCACCTAGTGATATAGGGGTTGATGCCTAGCTTAGTGAGTTTTTCTATGATTCCTGTGTAGGAATGGTATCAAAGGTTTTGGCCAGATCAAGATACACTGTATGAACTACCTTGCCTTCATCCACAGCTCTGGTGAATGACTCAAAGAAGTCGACCAAGTTGAGCAGGCATGATCTACAGTTCACATCCATGAAGATGCATTCCATGGCTTTGCATATCAGACTCATCAGGCTAATGGGGGCAGGGGTTTTCTTCCTGTACAAGAATGAGTGTAATGTCAGCATGTGCTTGATACTGTGATGCATTGTCATCTCCTGCCGCGTGACTAACATGTTGTGAGTTGCGAGATCCAGTCATTAGACTTGGCGTCTGTGCACATTTTCCTCAGGCTGCCTGATAAATATGTTATCATCATAATTTTCAACAGCCATTCTGCTGCTGATATTCTCAAATTTATTGGTATAATGGAACTGCTTTTTTTTCCCTACTGCTGACCCTGTAAAACATGATTTCAAAACATTGCTAATAAAGAAATAGCATACACTACTGTATACTTAGTAAGGTGGTTTGGGGACACTTACATTACACACAACCTTCACTGTCATTTTGTGCAGATATGGAAGGTTCACCTTCTAGTAGCAATTGTCATGTGTTTAATTTAATTATCCCAAGTCAGCATTCAATTCTCTATATACATAAATATTACTGTTTTTAAACCAACCTTCCTGAGCAGAGAGATATTGCTGCTGCAGACACTAGTAATAGTGTCCACACTACCTCTGATTTATTCCACTGCCATCATAGTCTGTACCATAATAATCCCCATGGATAGAGAGGAGATATTCTTTATCTAATGTTAATTAGTATAATTGTTGGAGGGCTCCCCCAGCACTGTTACAGAAAATTGCATCCTGCCTTCTTTTAGGTGTCCTATCATATAATTTGCCTTCTTATTGCACATAGTTAGTGTATGGTTTCTGAAACCCACTGCATTAATGTACAGGACAACTCATTTCCTGGCTTTTGTCTTCTCAACTTGTTTGGGACCTTCCTTTACCAAGCAGATGTTTCCAATGTGTCAGGTCTGCCATGAGGATGTGATTTTCCTCATCGCTGAGGTTGCCCTTGATCTGGCTTGATCCCTTGTTATTACTGCACATGAAAAAATGTCAGTCTTGCACAAAAAGCTCTTGCCGTAATCATCAAATTCCACAATGAGTGTGTGTCTGCTATCCTCCTATGAAAAAAGGTTGGTAACACAAACTCCATAATTATATACACATGCAAAACAGTACAGCCAAGTAAATGTCTGCTGTACTAATGTCTGCAGTATCACAAATCCATTCAGAACAGTAAAGCAATCACTTTAACAGATTAATCTTTCCTCTAGTTCCTACCATTATCATGTATTCATAATGCTGTCATTTTTCATTCCTAACTGACACTCAGAAATCTACAAGTTAATATACATATATTTTCAGCCAACAACACATCCTTACATCTTCAGTAATTCACAATTAAAACACATATGCAAACAAAACCACTACATAACACCAAAGTAAGTGATTTTCTCAATTATCACTAATCATTTTCACTCCTATTCTAAAAGTTTCCAATTACAAATGACATTTCTATACCATTCATAATGTTAACGTGCCCATCATATTAGTAAAATAAACATTTATTCAAGGTTACTCACTAATTTTATAGAATTTTCAAATGTTTCATATTAAATTGTAATTTGTTTTATTATTTTTTTAAGAAACATGGTATTAAACTATTCCACATAAATGTATGTCTGGTAATGTGTATTTATGGAATTTAAGCCCATTTATATCTCTATAAATTGTGATAATGAATGAACATGTGAGGCTGCTTAACTGCATAATTAGGTCTAGAATATTTATGAATATGGCCTCTGGTTTGTGTGAACATACTGTAGAGTGCACAGCAGTCCTCAGTTGTCCTCAGCATGCCAAGGGAATGCATGGATAGCCTCAGGTATGCTCAAAACTGTATAGATTTAGAAAATAACAAAAGGGAGTCATAGGTATGACAGCTTGCACAACCATGAAGTGTAATCTTTGCCCATTTAACATAAACTGCCACACCTTCTCACCTCAAAATCCTCATCACTTAATATAGTTGGTAGTCAGACAAATAGGAATATGTATTTCTGCAACTCCCCACACCCTCATGCACAAAAAATACTGTTGTTCCACTGCCGGAATAAATGATATTCAGATGTAATACTTTTTTTTTTTTTTTTCCAAAAAAACTTTTTTATTGAATTTTTAACAAGACAGAACTATAACAACAACAACAAAATTAGAATACATATTAAAAATGAAACATTAGGAGATATTTATGAAGATACAATTTTGTAAAATGAATGTTTTGTCTCAATGCAGTTTGAGAATATACACTTAACTATTTACATCATATACAAATGTTAACCAAAGAATATATCAAGGTAAGTATTAATCTAAAATAAAAATAAGTATAAGAATATAAATGAGACTGAGGTCTACAAATCCCTAAAAGAAGGTGGCCATCTATACGCTATTAATAATATGTAACACCTTTTCTATAGCTTTGCTAATAAATGTTAACTTCTTGGGACTTTGCACTATCATTTTCATAGACTGATGTATGTATGGACCAAAATTTTAAAATTATTCCAATTCAATTTGGTACGATCCAACCAATTTTGAGTGATATATAATTTCATAAGTGAACATATGTATATTAACACTTGCATGTCCAATTTAGAGAGATAAATATTTGGTAAGTGTAGTAATGCAGTCTCCCAAGATAAGGTGGATTTATGATATCCCATTTTCTGTAAACGAACTTTTAGGGAGGTCCAAAGTTTGTGTGAATGATGACAAGACCAAAAAATGTGTAAAAGATCTGCATTAGGATGTGAACAACAAGAACATGAGGGCGATTTATTAGGATCAAATTTGTTAAGTTTAGAAGGAGTGAAATATGCGTTATTGTTGATCATTAGTTGAGTGTAGAAGAGTTTTTTGAAGGGTGAATATTCTAATGTATTTTTGATAGCTGAGAGTTTCTGATTTATAGATATGTGAGAGTTGTGTTTGTCCCAATAAGTAGAAAAGAGACATACTGCATTATGAATTATTTGATTTATAAGATTATAAGATTTAGATAACATTTTCTCTGGGAGCATGAGGACTTTTAAAAACACTTTATAGTTGTTGATATCGGTGCTATCTACATTGATGTGTAGAAATTTAGCATTAATAACATCTCTCAATTGACGTAGAATGGTTAGATAATTAATATTAACTTTGAGAATTTTGCGTATATTAGAGAGAGTTTCATTCTTGTATTGTATCAGATCCCAAACAGTGAGATCCTTAATCAGGGGAAAATTTGAAAGATTAAAAGAAATATTGTCTAAGCTAATATTAGGATTTAAATGGAGAGGTTGCATTAATTGAAATATATTTTCTAGATTTACAAGTTTTAACAGTTCTTGAAAAGCAATAATTTTTTGTTTTAAAGAGTTAGGAATTTTTAACTTATTCATGACACCTAATGAAAGGAAAGGAAGAGCTAGTGGATTGATGTTTTTGGTTAAAATATGTTGATACCATAATTTTGTCCAAATAGGATATTGACTATACTTCTCAGTCTTTATATTTAAGATAATTAATAATTTATTGGCCGAGATAATCAAATAGTAAAGATGAAAATTGGGAAGACCAAGTCCTCCCCTATTTTTAGGTGAGATTAGCTTAATGTAAGAAATTCTTACTGATTTAGGAAACCATAAGAAGTTAGCCAGAGTTTTATTGATTTTTGAGAAAAAAGATTTTGGAATCAGCTGATCCACAGCATTGAATTGAAATAACAATCTGGGAAGAATATTCATTTTTATTATAGCTGTTTTTGATAAAAGTGATAGATTTAGCAATTTCCATCTATTCAAGTCAAGTATAATCAATGACCACACTTTAGCTAGATTATTTTGAAATGTGGAGAGACCATTATGATTTATATGAATCCTAAATATTTGAAATTCTGAACTATCCGGAAAGTGGAGTCAGGAAACAAATATGACTTGTGAGCAAGTGGATTTATGGGAAGAATATGTGTTTTTTGAGTGTTAATCTGATATCCAGAGACCTCTGAGAATTTTTCAATGGAACAAATTAGTTTAGAAAAATCTGAGCAGGGTGTTTGAAAATATAATATAAGATTGTCTGCAAAAGCGGACAAACAAACTTTAGTGTTAAAAATTCTAGGAATATTATGGAAGGTATTTTGTGTTATATATAATAATAGAGGTTCTATATATAAATTAAATAGGAAAGGAGATAATGGGCATCCTTGCTTTGTGCCATTAATGATCTTTATATTTTTGGATATTTTCCTATTGATATAAAGAAAAGTATAAGAGTTTTTATATAGCATTTTAATAGAGTCTATGTAAGTAGATGGTATATTGAAACAAGACATAATGTGAAACAAAAAGTCCCAGTTAACCCTATCAAAAGCCTTAGCGCCAAGAATTAATGCATACATAGGATTTGAGTTATTTTTGGTAAAGTGAATAAGAGCATCAATTGTCAAGGTATTATCCCATGAATGTCTATGTGACATAAAGCCCGCTTGTTCCGAAGAAATTAAAGATGGTAAAACATTTTTTAGTCTAAAAGCAAGTAAAGAAGCTAAAATTTTAATATCAATGTTAATCAGGGAAATAGGCCTATAATTATTAGGATCAGTTTTTTCTTTGTATCTTTTCAAAATTAAAATGGTTTTTGAGGTATTCCAATACAAATCAGATATACCATGAATCATTATATAATTAAAAATTTCAAAGAGAAGGGGTGAAAGCTCAGATGAGTAAATTTTAAAAAATTCGGGTGTGAAGCCATCTGGTCCCGGTGATTTACTGGTCTTAAGTCTACTAATAGCTTCCGATATTTCTTTAATAGTCAATGGGGCAGAGAGTGTGTTTTTTTGTCGATCATTTAATCTAGGAAATTTAATAGAAGACGCGAAGTTCACTATATGTTGTTTACCCCTAGGATTATTTTCCTTTGAGTATATCTCTGAGAACAATGATGTAAAAAGCTGCAAAATTTCCTGATCAGTGTTGTAACTCTTGTTATTATATTTTAGTGACGAAATTCTAGGAAGAGATTGATTACCTTTTATTATTCTGGCTAACACTTTAGAAGGAACCTGTGCCCATTCAGAGTATGTAGCTAATAACCTTTGCTCTGAAATGGTAAGGTTATGTTGATGTAGAAGCAATAATTCTTTTTGGGAACTCAATAATATTTCATATGTAGAGGAATCGGGACATATTCTATATTGATTTTCCAAATTTTTAATTTTTGATTTTAATTGTAATTCTTTATTTCTATATTGTTTTTTAAAATAAGATGCTTTGTTAATTAATATACCTCTAAGAGTTGCCTTGCATGCTGCCCATTGTATATCTAAAGGGATATCTGTTGTGACTAAATTAAGATATGTTTCTTTTATTGTTTCAGTTATTAATTTATGTGTATTTTCATTTGAAAGTAAATTATTATTCAATGTCCAACTATTATATGAGAATAATTTTGGTGCATGTGAGACCAAACTAATTCCAAGAGATATTCTGGAGTGGTCAGAAAAAAATCTAGGTTCAAGAGAGTAATTAATCTTCCTATGAGTAAGACAGTTAGAAATAAGAAAAAAATCTAATCTTGACCATGATTTATAACATTTTGAATAATATGTGAAAAAGTCTTTTTTATCATACTGTGTTATGAGAGAGATAGGGTCTGTAAGATTTAAATCTATTATAATTTCTTCCAAAGCAATGGATGCTTGAAAGTTGTACGAGGAAGATCTACTAGTATGGTCAGTTTCAGGATTAATGATAGCATTCCAATCCCCCCCAGAACTAAATAATGATCTTTGAAAGAAGATAAAATATTATATATTTGTATAAAGAAGATATGTTGTTGTTCACAAGGGCCATAAAGATTAAAAAGTATAACTGGCTTGTCAATGTTATGAAAACTGGAAATAATGTAACACCATCTTCCATTCACATCATATTTCGCCTCTGAAATAGTTCCCTGAAATGTGTTTTTAATTACAATGGCTACCCCGCTTGATTTTGTACTATTACCAGCTGCTACTATCATTTTAATCCATTTCTTGTTTTTTTCTTTATCAAAGTCTTCTTTAGTTAGGTGTGTCTCTTGTAAAAAGCAAATATTAGCCTTTGATTTAAATAACAAATGAAATAGTAGGGATCTCTTGTTTTTATTTTGTAATCCTCTCACATTCCATGAGTCAATATTTAATGTCATAATATTAAATAAAGATAGATATATAACATATAACTAAGATTTGACAAAATGTAATATTAACTATAGACCTCAGTATCTTATACCTGTTATATTGAATCATAATGTCTCCCTAAAAAAGTTGTTTTAAAGATTCTGAAAAATTTCTTCCCAAGTACCCCAGTGCCTAGCCACCCAACCCCTACTAGAGAAGAAAAATAAAAATGAATTATATAAGTGAATTTGGTTAACATTTTCAATGTCAATTGCAATGTATAAACATAATAAACTTTGTATATTTGCTTAACTAAACAAAAAAACCTTATTGTAATATCAAACATATTTACATATATAACTGAAATCAAGATGTCCAACATGCACAATCCCTACTCACTTATTCATTATATAAGCTCCAATTTTGAGTAGAATATATAGCAAATTAAAGAAATTCCTCAACATTGTATTTCAGATATTAATGAATCAAGTTTATGTAAATATTACCATATAAGAAAAGTATAAGGAAAATAAGTTTGATGTTACCCCATATATATAATACTTGCTGTACTAACTAATATTGATTGTATCAAAGATAAATTACTGTTATAACTAAGCATAGGATAAACATATATATAGCATAAACAAAATGTATTAAAATCAAACAAATAATTAAACAGTAAAAACATTGTGTTTCATTCTGATGATATTTGTGAACAGTCATAACAATAATGACTAACTCAGAGTGTAAACATATGAAACATAGTTTTGAAAGACATTCATGACTGTACCCCCTGAAGCACCTTTCAACTTTCAGCCCTAGAACAAATAAATGCATTATTATAAAATTATATAATTGAGAGACATTTCTTAAATTAAATAAAACAGTAAACTATTAATAAATGCTCTCTATCATTCTTTTGTATGTACACTTAAAATAATTTAAACAGAACAATTACCCTTTAGTGTATACATATTTTTATTTGTGTCTGCTGTTTTTTGAGTTGTATGTCTTCGTTTAGACTTGCCATTCCGTGACTATAATTCACTTAGTACAATATAGATTTTGTATAATTTCTTATATATATTTTATATAATAGCTATATATAAAGCTTTTCTCCCAGTGCAACCGCTAAAGGTGAGATCCATCCCAGTCAGACTTTCCTGGTTAACAAATGTAAAATAAGTAAAGTAAGTATGTCTGAATACCATTTATGATTTCCTTGTTACTGAGTATCTGGGTTATGAGTTTTATATGCATTCAGAAACCTGCATACCTAATGCGTATTTCTTTCAAAGAGTTTCCCTTCAACAAATATTGTCTCTCTTCTTTTGGGAAGCAGTGTTAAAGGAGTGAGAATTACACACATTTCTCTGAAGCACGTAGCATAAAGATAAGTATCTTTATAACAACTGTGATATTTGCAATTTTGTTTGCATGTTTCTGTTTAGACAAGGCATATTCCCTCAAGATAACTTTTCTGAGTCATAGCGTTGATAAATACTAACATCACAAATTGTGTTTGCGACATAATTGCCTTGAGGAAGTATTGGAAAGCTTTATGACTGTAAGAATTGCAGCGCATCCCTGCTCCATGAACCACCTTTGTATTGAGAGCAAGTACAATCTGGTACAGGCAGCACAGATGACATTTTAATTAGTCAATATGAGAAATGTATCAGACATTTTTCCTGAAGTTCAAGCTGTAACTTTTCAAAAGTGATTTGAAATCTCTCAGCCGTATTATTACTGTGTTTCAATGAATATGGTTATGCAATGAATGACCTGGGATGACAAATATCTTGTGAGACTGATGCGTTCAAAGCCATAACCATCAGTCAGTATCCAAGCAAACAATGTCCCTCTGCAGAATCATCTGATTCAGATTTCTCTGCATGAAACGGCACCCTCACAAGCGCACCAGTCACCAAATCTCTGGGCTTCAGGACATCCAGCACACCTTGTCTTGAGGAAAATGACAAGACTGAATCCTGTATCATTCTCCGAGAACACCAACAATGATGGCTAAAGAGATTCCCCACCTCAAGTCCTGTATAAAGGCCCCCCGTTTCTCTTATACACCCGAGAATCCACACCTTTCACATTTCAGGACCCTGTCCATTCAGCTTGACAAAGCCGCTAGGATATAACATCCTTGCACAACCCCAACTTACTCTCTCCAAATTCGTCATGAAGCATTCCATTAATTTTTCTAATTAGAGGCTCATCGCATTAACATGAACAGTCTACACCAAACCCTCTTGTTTTTGATGACACCCAATCAGCTGGCCCCGAAGCCGTGATCAACACCCGACCAGCTGTCTACAGATGCAGGACCATCCCCTCCGAGCATCCACCTGTACACAAATGCGCTTTGTTTCTAGAACACTGAGCACCCACTGTGCTTTCCGTGATATGGCCCCAAAATATGTTATAGTTTTCAGATCATTCAAAATGAGGTGATTATATATGAGCGAATCGCTCCCTGAAGTGATTCACCCAAAGGAACAACAGAAACAAGTGAATGATTCAATGTGCGTGAATTAGTGCACATTACATTTCAAAAGCTAGCTCTACTTTAACACTAGCGAGTCTCCACTACAATGATGACGTCACCTCCGAGCTCCGTATCTTCATGAAGGTGCGTGGCATAGTACTAGCATCTGCTGATGAGGTAAATAGAAGATTTTCTCTCAGATTAGTCTCGAGAGTCTTAATAACTCCCTCCAAAATGTTTATGACTAAACTAGGGCACTGTAGTTGCTTAAACTAAAAAAAAAAAGAAAAAACACTTGTACGCTATTTGGGGAGACATAAACAAAAATATCTGCAATGCCAATTCAACTTTAAATGCCAACACCTTGCTTGTGAAAAAAGCATATAAGCACATAACAAATTAGCGTTTTTCCCTTTTCTTCAAGTAAAAAAGAAATATATTTGTGCTTATATATTTAGGCACTGTACATACTCTTGACAGAAGCAAATATTGAAGGATATATATCTCATATTTTCTGTAATAGCCTAGCATTTATGAGAAAATTGTCGTAGTAGCATTTAACATGTTATAATTAAACAACACATAAAAACTAAATCTCAAAGAGTGAGGGAACCACAAGACTTATTTAAGGGCTGAAAGCTGAGTTTGTATTTCTGACTTCACCACAAAGAAAGCAAAAACACTTCCTGTTTTCTAAAGAGAAAAAAGAATGAATAAACATATTTGTGTATATATAAACATTTTGTATACCCTTGGTAAGAATATATTTCACAATAAATTAAACTTATTAACTGTATGTAAATATCCTTTATAAGAAAGAAATATATATATATATTTTCAACACATTTGTACCCAAACAGATACATGAAATGTTAGGAAATTGAATCCGGAAGCTTTTTGAATGCTTTAAAAAAAACATCTTTTGCTCCCTTAGGATCAGAACAGATAAACTTTTTTTCATTAAATGTAAAAGACAAAGTATTTGGATAAGACATGCGAAATCTTATCCCTCTTTTGATTAAGTCTGCACAATAGGGAGAAAGTTTTTGCCTGTTTAGTTTTATTTGAGGAGGAAAATCCTGTGAGAATGATAACTTATGTGATTTCCATACAAACTGTTTTTTACTTTTAGCTGCTTGCAAGATTTGAAAAGCATCTTGAAAATTTAACAATTTTGTATATATTATCCTTGGTGAAGAAGCATCTTGACTTGCATGTAGTGCTCTGTGTGCTCTCTCAACAGTTATATTTTTTGAGGATGCTTCACAGTTTAGTAATGCCTCAAAAATACACTTGGACACAGACAACAGATTATTTTTATCAAAAGATTCCGGCAGACCACGAATAATAATGTTGTTTCTGCGGCTCCTGGCTTCTAAGTCTATCAATTTAGATTGTATTTCAGAAATAGTTTTATCTTTAGACTTTAAATCGCTTTCCAATGACTCAATTTTTATCTCCAAAGCTGAATTACTGTTTTCAATAGTACTCATTCTGTCATTTATTTGCTTTAATGTATCACCAAAGTCAGTAAATTTTTCTGAAAAGTTCTGAATGGCACTTTGTATAGGCTTTAATGCTAGCTTTAGCTCATCTAAATAAAAGTTTGAGTCATTTAATTCTTTGTTACTTACTTTGGCTGGTTCAGAAGAATTTTTGGATGTTCTCAATCTTTTGGAAGTGTTATCTTTTTCAGGTGAGTGAACTGAAGAAAATTTGGCCTTCGTGGACTGAGCATCCATAGACTCCGATTTAGTAGCCATGCCCAGAGATTAGATGTTGTAACCAGGGTGACAAGTTCCAGGAAAATTCTGAAGCAGCAGGTGCCCAAGTCAGATAACTCCACAAACTGTTCTGAGGTAAAATGTGTCTCAAAATAAAAATTCCAAAGGTAAAAATATTCCAAATATATGTAGAAAGCTTTGTATAATCCTTTTATGAAAAAAACTGAGGAAAAATATTAATCCCAAGTTGTAAAAAAAATAAAGGTGATACTAATCTGTGAGGAGCTCAAAGAATAGGGACTAGTCTAGTCGGCAGCCATCTTGGAATCTCCGTAATACTTCAAAAGGCTAGCCAAGGCAATGCCCACCAATTGCAAGTTGTACAAAAAAAATATGATTACATACTGTTTTTTATCCACCAATTAAATAAAATGTGAATGAATCACTTTAATAATAAAAAAAGTATGTGACAAAACATTATTATTTAACCCATACTTACCAATAATAATACAACTTGTAGTAATGCCTCTGCTGGTTAACTGGGCTTGGTTAAGGTGATTTCACACCTCAAAGAGAGTGGTTCTAAATCTGTGAACTACAGCCCTACCAGTGCTGCCTTCATTCTGGTTCTGGCACTTCTAATGATGGCAGCACCTGTGATGGCATGAGGCAGCACTCAAACTGGTCAGACAAGGAGACCCTGATAATGATCCACCTACTCTGGAGTCGGGTTTATATTGAATGTTCGAACATTCAAAATTTTGAGTGTCATATGGTCAACACCATATGATCACATTTTTGAATGTTCGAATGTTGTAACGGAGATCTCTGTACAGCATGGAATGGGAAGATATCCCTTTTTTGCACTGTAGTGCGATCTTGGAGTTGGCATATTTAAAAAGCGGGGGGTGTGGGGGGGTGCAGGAGGGCTTACCCCCCACACACTTAAAGTGTTCTGGTAGGTGTTTTCTGTAGTTTAATTTTTTTATTAGACATTTGAACTTTTGTGTCGACCATATGACAGTCAAACTTTCAGAAGTTCGTTTATCTAATATAGACCATCTGGAGTCATATCTGGATTAGATCCAGGGGGGCCACAAGTTCCTGATTGAAAAACGATCAATATCTGGTAGGAGGTGAGTGAGCACATGTCATCCTTGACAGGGATCACCCACTCTAGCCAACAGTGCCACTACAAGTACAATGACCTAGAAAAGCATAGGCTCAACCAGCTGGCTGCAAGAGCTGACCAGGCAGTGGTGAGAAGGCTAGAGTTCTACAGTTAGTATTATTTATTTTTGGGGTCATATTAAATATAGTTTAGAAAAATTAACTATAAGATGTTGTACAAATAAAAATATTTGCTATAAGAAATGTGTAACTGTATATATATATATATATATATATATATATATATATATATATATATATGCAATGTTATTATAATTATTCAAAAGAAAGCATAAACATATCTGCATGCAAAACTGCATCTCAATATGTGTTTTAGTGATAACATAATTGTCTGTATAAATAGGTTCATAGGTTCATAGGTTTATACTAGGCTATCTGCCCTAAGGCATTTATAAGCCTAGCCCAAATTATTGTGGCTTACGCCACCCCTTATATGAAAAAATACTGTGCCCATTAGTTTGTTGTGCCTCTGTCCAGCAGTGACACAGAGTTGATTCCTGGGGTAAACCTACGATCTCCCATCCACAGGTCTAGATTTCTCTTGAACAGAGTCAGCGAGGTGCTTTGCCTCACATGGACCGGGATTTTATTCCACAGCATAGGGAGTCTCTGAGTGATAAATCTATCCCTCCAGCATGTCCTATTTATATCCGTGCTAAGGTTTAAGTCGCTTGCTCTAGTGGTTTTGGTGGATTTGGATTTTTGAGGTGGAGCATGTCCATTAATTCTGGGTTGGACATGGCCTTGTATGTCAGGCACATGTCACCTCTGAGCAGACGGTATGCGACTGAATAGAGCTGGAGTTTCTTCAATCTGGCAGCATATGACAGATTTTGGAGTCCCTTTATCCTTTTGGTGAGGAACTTTTGGGGTCTCTCCAATTGCTGCAGATGTCGGGTGAGATACATCCCGAATGGGGCATTGTACTCGATCATTGGTCTGATAAGTGAAGAGTACAGGGAACAATGACCTCACTAGATCTGGATGTGAATCCTTCATGATCAGGTGGGCAATGTAGAAGGTCTTTCTAACCACTTTAGCAATGTGAGTGTCAAAAGAAAGGCCACTGTCAACCTGGGTCCCCAGGTCCCTGATAACCTCTTCTGTGCTTAGTGGATTGCCACCTATATGGTAGCTTGGGGTTACCTTGTTTTTCCCGAAGGGTATGACTATACATTTTTGGCGTTTAACTTCAGGCCATGGCTCTGGCACCAGCTATCTGTTTCCGTGAGTCCCTTCTGAAGGATATCCGTGTCCGATGCACTTTCCACTATGACGCCCAGTTTGCAGTCGTCTGCAAACTTTGTCAGCCAAAGTCCTCCCATGTTGGCCTGTACTTCTGAGAAGTAGATGCCAAACAATAGGGGGCCAAGGACCGAGCCCTGTGGGACACCACTTGTGACCGGCTTGGAGTCTGACACAGCGCCAGCAACTCTAACCCTGTGGGTTCTGTCCTTAAGCCAGTTTGCAACCCATCTTGTGACATATGGGTTTACATTTGAGCTGGTAAGTTTTTCTACAATACCCGAGTGGGGTATTGTGTCAAAAGCCTTTGCAAGGTCAAGGTAGGCTGTATGGACTGCCTTTCCCTCATCAATGGCCTTGGTGACTGTTTCGAAGAAGTCAACCAAGTTCAAAAGGCATGATCTTCCCTTGACAAAGCCAAACTGGGTCGGGTCCAATGTCTGCAAGTCCCCTATATCTTTGTTTATGAGCTCCATTATGATCCTCTCCATAGCTTTGCAGACTAGACTTGTTAAGCTTATGGGCGGTAATTACCAGGGTCCGTAGAGGCACTGCCTTTGTGGAGTGGGACCACAGTTGCCGTACGCCACTCCTTGGGCACGTATCCTGTGGTAAGGCTGAGATTAAATAGCTGCCTTATGTGCGGGTTTAATTCCTCATTTAGCTCGTGTAGCACACAGCCGGGGACACCATCCGGTCCCATTGATGCTGTGTTTTTAGCTTTAGAGAGAGCAGCTTTCACCTGCGCATTTGAGATGTCCGGGAGGCTACACTCGGCTGGGATAGTTATCTCTCCTTTAGGGGAGAGGGGTGAAGTTTGCACTGAACCTGTCTGCCAGTATGTTGGCAATGTCTGTGGGTTCAGTGATTTTTGTATCATTTTGGACTAATTCTGAGCATATCTGGGAGTTTCCACCCAGGTTCCTAACATAGCTGAAAAAGGCCTTATGATTGTCCTTTGAATCCATGGCAATTTTCTATCAAAATTGGCCTTAGTTGATTTTATGAGTGCTCGTATTTTTTTACTAATAATGATCAGGGGTGACTTCCCTTTTATGGATTTTGTTCTATCATGTAATAGCTTTCTCCTCTTATTGTAAAGTTTGTTAATGGCTGGTGTCCACCAGACTGGACGTTGCCCTTTGTGGAAAGAGTCTTGGTTTTATTTGGGATTGCCTGATCCATGCAGTCCTGGAGGTGTTCATAGAAGGCATTTGTAAGGGCTTCCGCAGCTTGGGTTGTGGTTTCCTCTGGCTCAGGGGCCTTGAAGGATACCACACCAGTCTTGAGTAGTGTGAAGTTTGCTTTAGAGAAGTTCTTCACTATGGTCTTTTTGCTTGGGGTGGGGGCGGATGTGGATTTCCAGTGAGATTAGTTTATGATCAGATCTCACCAATGAGGGATATACTTCCGTGTGGAGCATTTTGTCCCCATGTTTGTGACAATGAGATCTAGTATATTTTCTCCTCTCGTGGGAACAGTGACTAGCTGTTCCATGGCATTTGAATTTATGAACTCCAGGAACCGTTGGGCTAGAAAGTTAGGGCTTGAGTAATGTTCCCAGTCTATATTCAGGTAGTTGAAGTCACCCAATATGATGGTGTTTGGAGATACATTTATACCCTCCAGTGTCTTCAGGAAGGCTGTGTGGGGTTCCTGAGTTTGAGAGGGTGGCCTGTAGCATGCTACAATTTGTAGAGCAGTTTTGCCTATGGTTAGTTGCACCTGGATGGTTTCCGTAGCTTCGTGCGTTGCCACCAACCTGGTGGTGTGAGTATCCTTTATGAATATGGATACACCCCTCCTTTTGTGGTGTGGTCCGGGTTTTGGGGCCGGAACGCATGATATGAGGTAAAACCTAATAGTGCCGGGGTGCTCTCAGGAGCCTTGAACCAGGTTTCAGTGACAGCACAGACATCGATGTTCTCCATACTGAGAAGGGCCTCGAGTGCGTGCATTTTGAGATTTAGACTTCTGGCATTGAGCAGCATTACCCTCAGTTTCTTCCCATTTTTGTTTTCTAGGGTGGTAGGTTTAGAATTTGAGCCTTGCCTAAAAAAGGCACTATGGGGGTGGCAAGAGCCTTAGCCAATATCCGGAATCCCAGGGGTGATAGGTGCAAGCCGTCCCTTGCGAAGCAGCGTGGCTTGTCAAGCATGTCATCCCAGGCAGACAGACACTGGATCCCCTTTGAATGACACCAGACATTAAGCCAATTGTTAAAGCTGATCATCTTGTCTCTATATTGTGGCATCATTCTTGGTGAAGGAAGGATACTGCTCAGGGTTAGGGTCATACCTGCCTGGGCTACATAATCAGAGAGCTCCTCTATGTCTCTTTTCATGTAGTCCAGGGAGGTACGTCTCAGGTCGTTCACACCAGCATGGACAATGACTGTGTCATATTTGTACTTGCCATGGAGTGACCCGAGTGCTTGTGTTATGTGACGGATTCTAGCGCCCGATAGGCAGCTTACTGTGACCCTCTCTTTGTTCAGCCTGGTGAGTGGGACGTCAGTGTGTCTGACTATGGAGTCACCTATGACAAGTATGTTTGGTGTTGTATTTGGCCTTAAGGGCTGTGACTGCTTTGCACACTGCTTTTGTGGTTTATGTGTTGCTTGTGGGGTGTCTTGAGGTAGCAGTTGTTTGGGTGTCTGCTTTGGAGGCCTCTGCTGTTTAGGTAAATTTTTACTCAGATCCTCCGAGTATGTCTTTGTGTGTTTATGTGTTTGATTCAGTGGAGTGGTAGCATTATGTGAGGCTGGTTTTGTGGTGTGTGTAGTTGCCTTCTCCTCCTGTCTGGTCTTGCCAGTCCTGAGTTGAGAGAGCTCAGCCTCCAGTTTGGCTAAATAGCTGCATCTCTCGCAAGTATTTGTGTTATGTGGGAGGAGGAGAGGGTTGTCTGTGTACATGAGGCAGTTATAACATTGCCTCAAGATTCCCAGATTCACCAGCTGGACCGGAGAGGAGATTGACAACTGACCTTTGGACATGCTAGAATAATATTGGGAAATCCTTAATTGAAAACAAGGGCCAGTGGGGAGTGAGGGTGTAGTGCTTTTAATTTTTAGTGCTGACTTATATAATTGCTTTAGTGAGCAAGTGCCAGGTAACTTGAGTGCAATGTGTTACAAGTAACTAAATGCAAAACGACAAACAGTAACTTTCTTTCAAGTGAAACAAGGAAATAAGTACAGTAAGCAATGCAGATATCACTAGTGATCCACAGAAGCTGAGAAGTTGCGTATTAGGTGGAATTAGCTTCCAGGGAACTAACAAGCAAACAAACAACAAGCATATAAACAAAGCTAGATTCAGTAGGCCTGGATCTAGTCTATGCTAGAGCAAACAAGGTGAACCAATTTCAGTAAGATACAGTTCAAATATTCAGGCACTATAAACCTTTAACCAGAAAATTCCCAGCTCAGAAGGGCAGAGTCCAGCCTCTTCTCCCACAAGAGTGCAGACCACGAACCTTCTTAATGTAAAATAACTGGCCTGAAGCCCAAGTGCCTAAACCAGAACTAATACACTTGGACACTGGGCTCTCAATCAGCAGTTCCCAACTTAGAAGGATGAAAGCTACCTGTCCTGCCACCACAGTGCTTGCCACAAACCTTCCTAATGTAAAACAACTGTTCTGAAGCCCAAGTGCTTAATCCAAAAGACTTGAATGATAGCTACACTTTAATCAAGTTACAACCAAGCAGTAATAAATACCATTGAATACTTTAGAGAATGTCTGGATTAGTGCTCAAGTTACACAAACAAAGCTAGATCCAGCAGGCCCGAATCCAGTCTATGCCACAGCAAACAAGGCGCACCAACTTCAGTAAGGAACAGTTCAGATATGCATGCACTATAAGCCTTTAACCAGAAATTCCCAGCTCAGAAGGGCAGAGTCCAGCCTCTCCTCCCACAAGAGTGCAGACCACGAACCCTCTTAATGTAAAATAACTGGCTTGAAAGCCCAAGTGCTTAAACCAGAAGTACAATTATACCAGAAATACAATTATAACATATGTATTAGTAAGATAATCTGTATATATCTATATTTATATCTAAATTATAAATATATATATATATATATATATATATATATATATATATATATATATATATATACATAGATATATATAAATCACGGATATATATCTCCATGAGTACACTTACAAATACGTGTTCATATATTAAACAGAAAACAAAAATATACTTATATTTCCACATGATAGTTTCATGTAATGTTACAACTCCTTGGGTATTAGCTAAATTACATGCAGACAGCTTTTATACTTTGTTGTATAGCCTAGAAAATTTGTTTTAGTGTAATAATTATACAAGATAGTATTTTCTTCCACAATGTTAACTGCTCATACATGATGTCTGAACTTTGTCAGGCAGCATCAATAGCCTTGTGGACATTGGTGGAGGGCAGTGGGGAGTGTAGTGTCAGTTGAAAGATCAGACCATACTTTGTGAGAAATGAACAGTTCTATTATTTCTGTATACATTTTCAAATCATCTCCTTAGTCAAATCTATCAAAGAACAAACTTTTGTACTGCTAAGGAACTGAAAACTTCCTTGAATTGCTATTTTTTTGTGTGTGTGAACACCTTCTGGCTGAATACAATTCAGACACTATTACACACACAGCATAATATTTAAAAAAACAGTTCCACCAAAATGCACTACATTGGATTCATGAGGCAGAAATTGCCTACAACAGTCAGCAGAAGGAAGGATAGATTGAAGAAGCTGGTAAGCATGAATAAAGTAGTAAACAGTATTGTGTTTTTAACTGACTTCATTAATATATACAGGAAAATAATGTATAAAACATGGTAAGTGAAGCACTAGACTTCATTCAGTACATTGATGCAAGCAAGAGTGTTGATTAAAAAAAACTTTATGACACTATCTGAAGTTAAAAATTTATTAAGAAGAAAGGAAACAATGTTAATTTTGAAGTTTGACACCCTGTCTCTAATGAGCCTGAAACAGGAATGTAGCTGGAAGTGCTTGTTATGATATAATGTTAATTAATGTTATTTGTATAATTGTATAATTGTTTTATTGGATCATTGGCTAGAAATGGATGTGTATAAAAGTGGGGGTTATTGTAGAGAAAGATGTACTCTGTATAAGCTGACAAACCCAAGGCGCTAGAGAATTTTGCACAGTTTTTATAATAAATAAGATTTTTATTTCACTGGCTTGTGTTCGTGGTGAAAAGAAGAGTGTGAGATATGTTGGTATGGAAGTGCAGTATTCTGTCTTTTTCTTTATTACTGTATACAAATTATGTATACATCATTATAACTGAAGCACTACAGTGCATTTATTACATTAATGCAACCAATTCCAAAATATATATTAATATATAAACTGCAGTATTCTGTCATTAACTGATTTGATAAGACATAAGGATTTATAAAGGGTGTTTTTAGTGCAATATTATAAACAAAGACATATCAGGCACAAATATAATAATTATATTTGTGTAACAGACTGCAACATGTAAACCACAGCAGAGCCTGATAACAATACACTCTCATGCCAAGTCTGCTTAAGCACTTCTCATAGTATTTTCACCATGTACACTTATACACTTCTCAGTTCAGTTGTTCTATGTCTGTGTAAGCACTTCCTGTACATTCTCTTTTACTTCAATAAATATTTACAAAGGTAAAAATGTTTTAAAGTAAGACATTGACTGCTGTGTAACATGATGTGATACTTATTGTATATACTTATAGTATATATTTATAGTATATATTTTCTCTGCCTCATTTTTTCTGTTTTTCTTGTTTTAATTATACTTTCCTTTGTCCTTTATTTTCTTACTTATCTATCTTCATTTTTTTCAGATCCAAAATCTTCTAGAGTGGCCTAGACAATGCAGCTCCCATGTTAAGGAATGCCCACCCTCTGGCTGCCCAGGGATGTCCCTGCAGGGTCAGGGCAGAGGCACCAGTCCTGCTGGCACCCTGGCAAACCTTATTGAACATGTGCTTTGGGACTTGGTCAAGGATATGCTGGTGCAGGTTGCGGACAGATGGATTCAGCCAGTGGAAACCTCTCTTCAGCATGTTTAAGACACACTGTCACCATTGCTGCCAACTATTTATTTATTTTACATTTGTTTACCAGGAAAGTCCGATTTGGATAATACCCATTTTCAGTGGAGGCCAGGGATAAAAGCTCCACATACAGAGATCATACAAAAACTTATCCAAGAAATTATACAAAAAATATATACAAGACATACAGTACACCAGAAGTTACATTCCATGCTATTATAGCTGACATTTGCATTATACAATCATCTGATATAATTCCTTATTGTAATAAAGACATTGTAGCTTCTCAAAGTAAGCTGAGGAAAGGACTGTTGGGGGGAAATTGGATAGAAAAAGATAAGGTTAGAGATTAACTATTGCACCACTAGAGGACCCCTACCCCTCTCTACATCAGGGTCCTCCATTGCACCACCATATGGCAGTAGAAATGTTGGAGGTTCTCTGGAAAAGACCTCTACTGGCACCTCCTCAGCTATTCTTCATTTACCCCCTTCTCCTGCACCTCTTACCTATTTCACACTCATACTACTCACTTATGTAAAAAATATTTGAAAAAATCAGGGGCTCTATCCCCCACCAAAATATGGTGCTCTTCCTGTCCCACCTCCTCCAGCAAAACCTTCTTGATATGTTCCTTCTCAGTCTCCGTCATTATTTTTTCCCCTTTTTCAAAACCCCCCGCTACTCCTCTTTCCTGACGAAAAAATGAGGGTGTTCAAATAAGGACACCTTTTTTATAAAACACATTAAACATCTTTTATTTTTTTTAAAAAAAGTAATAAATGATGTACAATGTACCACTTGCCTTAAGTCTTTCAAGTGTGACTGCTCATGGCCGTGTCTACTGTGCACTGAATACATGAGAAGTAATACTAAGCTGGCAGGGAGATGGAGGTTGTTGGAGCGATTGAGTCTGAGGACTGTTGGGTGACAGACCTTGCAGTAATTATTGAAGTACGTAGTACTTCACATAAGCACTTGTTAAGTACATCATGGTGGTTTGTTTTTAAAAATTCATTTGCTTTCCTTAGTCAGTACAAATAACCTGAGCTTAGCTTATTTGCATAAACTCCTACTGGCACTCCTCGTGGATAACTGCTGCATAAATGTGACCTCCCAGACTATGAACACCACCCATAATTTAGTTAAAAGGAAAGTTGTTCTAGCTTTAACTGATATCTGTTTTGCTTTCATAGTGTAATACAGTGATGCTCAGTGCTGGAAGATAGGTGGATAAATCTTACTTTTTTTTCCCATCTTTTGTATGACAGAGATATTATGACCAGACAAGTAGGTGAATAACCGAAGAGTGTATTTCATATAAGAGTGAGACATTATAGCTATAGCACATCTAATATCATTTAAGCTACATTTGGCTGGAAACCCACTATATGACCTTGCTTTTCAGTACAGGACATAAATGTAAAGTTATGATCAAAATGAACTCCTAGGTATCCCTGTTGTAAAACAACAGGTAGTATTTGGCTATTTATGTCTAACAAAGAAGAAGAACTTCATTTTAGCTAGCCTTTGAGGTGTTCCATACATAGTTTTATATTTCTTGGTGTTTCATTTCAGTTTATAAAATGTATCTTCCTACCTGTGGAAATCTGTAGATGCTCAGCAGTCTTGTAACTGGAACAGTCAGTATTGAGAGATATTCTGCTATAACAGCCAACAGCTTCATTTGCTTTGCACAATTATAATTTGGAACTATTATCTCTCCCTCAGTTAGCAGCCGTAGAGTATTTTCAACAGCAAAAGCTTCACAGTAGCATGAATCAAGAACTTTGAATCCCAGTGAGACATTTGGTATTAGTGATTGGTCATCATTAATTTCAGTAGTGGTATATACCATGGTTAAAACATCCTGATATGGCATCGGATTAAGCCTGTGTAGCATTCCAAATTAAATATTTTAATTATGTATGCATTAAAAAATTAAATCACTTCATTGTGATACATTCAGGGGGCACTCAATTTTTTTCCATTGATCAATTCAGTAGAAAGAGTATGAATTATTCCAATGCAGAAGAACACATGTATCTAATTGCTTTATAGTTCTGGCATTATTTAAGCACACATCACATGAGAAACATAGCAACAGTGCAGTTATTTGGTCATAATTATTCACTTCTCACCTGAAGTTTTTTTTCTCGGAATAAAGGAAAATATTTTACTTCAATAGTAAAAACCTGTAAATGTGTACTAATTATGTGGTTGCAGTACACCAGTGTATTCCCCTAACTCAGGGTATAACATTACCAAAGTTAGTATGTATATATATATATATATATATATATATATATATATATATATATATATATATATATATATATACAGCAGGGGTGTTTAGGGTTCATTCTCTCATTCTCTCCATGTCAGTGATTAAGGGGTGGTTTTCACCAATTTCCCTGCATAAGTGCTTTAAAGATGTTTCATTTATTTGTACTGCCTTTGTTATTTGGTTTGTATTTACTGGGGTTTTCAGCATCCGGTCTTGCAATTTAGAATAGGAACCCAATGGAATGAGGTTATTTTATATTTGGAAATTTAATAATGACATGCTCGATACATAATGTATTTCTTTCTTCAGAAGAAACAATTGTTAATAATCATGGTTGGGACTGGGTGTTGCAAAACAGTCTTAGGCAGGCTTTGTTCATTCAGGAACCCCATTATAAGAATCCAATTGTCCCACACTTTATGTATCATAAACATTACTGAAATCATTTTCATATTTTAACTGGCTTGGACAAGGACTACCAGATATATGAAATGTATAATAGTCTATTACTAAAATGACCTGTTGCTATTTCTGAAGTTTTCCACACCAAAAATTCTGCTTGAACTGTGAAGTAGTTTGCTGGTCTATTTTACTTGTCCATACTGGTTCACTTATGCAATGGAATTTCATATTTAAAAAATAAATAAAACTTGACTGACATTTAAAAATGAAGACTTTGGGAGCTTTTCATGTTAGAAGTAGGCAGTGGTGGAGGGCTGGACACTATACTGTGACACATAGCAGTCCTTTGCAATTCATGAATCACATATAGACCATTCAGTGGAGTAATACTTACTGTGCTGTCTTCCTCTGCATACCAAATGTTCCCCATGAACATAAGCATATAAACCAAACTTGCAATCATGAGCCCTTCACAAAATGTACACTGCCATCAAATGCACTAGGTTCCAAATGTGAGCTCTCTGAGTCCATTGGCATATTAAAGGTTGCTGCCCCTATAGTGCCTTTTTTAGACAAGGTTCAAATGACAAATTGACCACCATAGCAGGAACAGGTAAGCAAAAACTGAGGGTAATGCTACTCAATGCTAGAAGTCTAAATCTCAAAATGCACTCACTCGAGGCACTCCTTAAAATAGAGAGCATCGATATTTGTGCAGTGACTGAGACTTGGTTCAAGGCTCCAGAGAGCAGCCCTGCACTACCAGGCTATAACTCATACCACACTTTTCGGCCATATAACCTGGACCGAAACACCAAAGGCGGAGGTGTGTCCATATTCATATCCACACCTCCAGGCTAGTTGCTCAGCATAATGCATCCGAGGTTATCCAAGTGCAACTAACTCTGGGCAATACTGCAATCCAAATTGTAGCTTGCTACAGATCCCCCACCATGCAGCAGGATTTCCACTCCTCTTTTCTTGATGTACTGGAAAATATTAGGGTTCAAACACACACCCTAATAATGGGCAACTTCAACTACCCCACCATTAACTGGGAAAACTACTTGTGTAGCAACTCCTTAGCTCAAAGCTTTCTGGAATTCATAACCTCCATTGCCCTGGATCAACTTATTCACACCCCCACCAGGGGCAACAATATCCTAGACCTAGTCATTACCAAAATGAGTGATCGGTGTTTCACACCTAAAGTCAACTCCTCGTTGGTCCGATCTGACCATAAGCTAATCACCCTTGATATCCACCCCCCCCCCCATTAAGGAAACCACGGTAAAAAATTTCTCCAAAGCCAATGTTATGCTTCTTTAGACAGAAGTGGTGAACTTCATGACACCCATGCAGATGGACAATACAGTTACAAATGCTGAATCCTACACAAATGCACTCTATAAGCACTTACACGAGTGCATGGATCATGCTATCCCAAACAGAACCAAGATGCTATCCTCCAAAAAAAGGAAGCCAATCTGGTGTTCCCTGCCATAAACAAACTGTACAACAGAAGGAAGAAACTGTTGCAAAAGAGAGTAAAATACCGAGTGGAGGAGCTCCCTGGTCAGCCTCAGTAAGAAGCAGAGATCCCTTATAAGATCCTCCAAAGCTAGCTACGAAAACAAAATCACCGCTAATTCTAAGGACAACCACAAAGCATTCTATAGCTATGTCGAGAATCTCAATGGCAACACCCAGATCTGCTCTGAGTTACAAGCACAATGGCATGAAAATTACAGAACCAACTGATATTGCCAACACCCTGGCAGATATGTTCAGTGCTATCTTTACCCTCCCACCCCCTAAAGGGCCCATATCTATACAGGAAAAATGCAGAGTCCCTGTAATCACAACTACGCAGGTAAAAGCTGCACTGTCTAAAGCCAAAAACACAGCATCCATGAGACCGGGCAACATCCCAGGCTGCATTTTACATGAACTTCAGAATGAACTGGTTCCCCACTTAAGCACCATGTTCAATAATAGCCTCGCATCAGGCTTTATGCCCACTGAATGACACACAGCAACAGTTATCCCACTCCACAAAGGGGGAGCAACCACTGATCCTGAGAACTATCGACCTATTAGCCTGACGAGCTTAGTCTGCAAGGCCATGGAACGTATCATCATGGAGCTAATAATCAAAGACATTGGCAACCTCCAAACTCTGGATCCCACCCGGTTCAGGTTTGTGAAAGGCAGATCATGCCTCCTGAACCTGATCGACTTCTTTGAGGCAGTCACCAAAGTCGTAGATGAGGGTAAGCTGGTTCACACAGCCTATCTTGACGTCGCCAAGGCTTTCGACACCATCCCCCATTCTGGAATTATAACTAAACTCACTAAACTAGGTATAAAACCCTATGTCACAAGAAGGGTTGCCAACTGGCTCACTGACAGAACCCACACTGTAAAAGTTGCAGACTCCAAATCTGATCTCAAAGCAGTGACAAGTGGAGTAATACAGGGTTCCATCCTGGGACCTCTCCTGTTTGGTATCTACTTCTCTGAAGTACAGGCTAACACAGAAGGCCTCTGGCTAACGAATTTCACAGATGACTGCAAACTATGAGCCATAGTCAAGTCCCCAAATGATGTGGACATCCTACAGAAGGGCCTCGCTGAGACAGATGCCTGGTGTCAGAGCCATGGCCTCAAGCTCAATGCCAAAAAGTGCAGTGTCATCCCCTTTGGTAAGAACTCTGTATTCATGAACTACCACATAGGCAGTAATCTGCTTAACACTGAATGTGTGATAAGAGACCTTGGGATCCAGGTAGACAGTAATCTCTCCTTTGATAGTCACATCGCCAAAGTAGTCAGGAAGTCCTTCTATGTGGCACACCTCATCATAAAAGGGTTCTCATCCAGGAAAAAAGAGGTCATTGTTCTCCTCTACTCGACACTCATTAGACCCATTATAGAGTACAATGCCCCTTTTGGAATGTACCTCACAAGACCTCTGTAACAGCTGGAAAGGCCAAAAGTACCTCACAAAGAGGATTACTGGCCTCAAACAAATGTCCTATACTGACCATCTCAAAAAACTCCAACTTTACTCCGTAGCATATTGCCTACTCCCAGGTGATCTCTGCCTAACATATAAAGCTATGTCAAACCCAGAGCTATTGGACATGCTACACCTAAGGAAATCCCAATCCCTCCAAGCTACACGCTCTAGGGACCTAAACCTTGTCATCACAACAAACAGGACATGCTGGAGGGATAGATTCCTGTTCCAGAGACTTCCCATACTCTGGAACAGGCTACCCATCTATGTCAAGCAAAGTTCTTCATTAGCACTCTTCAAGAAAAATCTTGATGAGTGGATGAGAAATGGGAAATACTCCCCAGGTATCACTTCTGTGTCTCTGCTCAACAGTGGCACAGGAAAATAACTTTCTTGGGTGGCGTAAGCCAGGGAACCTTGTTGGCTAGGCTTACATAGACCCTTGGGCCGATAGCCTAGTACCTACCTATGAACCTATGACCCTATGAAGTAATTCTTGTAGTTTTTCATTCATGAACTACAGTCATTTACGTCAGCACCATATACCATGACTGTGTAAGGCAGCTAAGTACTGTACAGCATACCTTGACAAATAGCTGCTTTGGCTACTAGTTAACACTTGTTATACAGTAGAAGTCTTATTGTCAGGCTATGCTGAGCTGTCTCTAGTCCCAAACACTAGGCTACCAGACAAGCATAATATACTGGTGGCTCTCAGGCACCATTCAGGAAACCAGGACATTGACTGCACACCCCCAGTGAATACAACAATTTAATTCTTTGAATTGCTGTAGTGACCGACTGCACACTGATGGTAGCATTTAGAGTTAATGTGCAATTCTGCATGCTGTCTTTGTGAATATAAGGGGCCGCCTTTGAAAGAATAACTTTAACATGCTATCACCACTAAAGTGTTTAAATATAAAAAAATACATATGTTTATAATTCATTACATTTGCAGGGAAAATAGGAAATAAATTAACTTTCTTATGAAAGCTATCTTACTAAAGAAATGCATATCTAAAATATACCCAATAAAAATTATGGTTCTAACACTAAAATATTTCTTTGATTGGCTTTGAGTTTTTGGCAAAAAGAACAGAATGAGAGCAGTTATTTATGTTCACCCCTAAGATGTCTCTGACCAGCAAATTTAAATTAACTCATTACAATTTTAGGTAAGAAACACAAAATGCATTGCACAGAAGTATGTACATTAATTAATGTTTTTCAGTTTAAAGGAATTTGTCTTAAAAATAATTAAATGTAAAAAGTATTGTGGTTTTCTTTAGCAAAGAACTTTTTGAATAGAGTGACATAACTAACAATTCATTTTTACAATTTCATGGATCAATGTGAATAACAAATAAATTGTAATAAAAAAACAACCAATAATACATTCCATCCTAAAAATAATTCCATTGCCCGGATTTAAGAGTCCCCATTACAGTTTTAATGAGTATGATACTAATCAGTGGAATAGTGAGATGCTTAGCCAGAGTACGGGGAATGCTTACTAAGTTGGAAGCTGACCAGTCTACATGTACCCCCACTCCACCCCCTAAGATATATTAGTGTCACAGTTAGTATATACACCACATCCCGGAAAACTGGACATCCCTCCTACAAAAATATTTATCGGTGTTGTGATTTCTAACATTTTACTACTTTTTAACTCAGAATTTATTTTGCCTTGTTGTGGAAGTCACAGTTGTGTGCTTTGCACTTATGGTAGGCAGCTATTACATACAATACAAAACTGCAAGTTTACAATATCTAAAATGTTTTAGTTGATATACTTGATGAATAAAACACTGACTGTCTCTAATTAGGATATACAAAGTTATATATTCAGGCTATAATCTAATGGTCCTTGCCCATTCAATAGTTTCCTAGTGCTCTCATAAAATGACTTTTATTCTTTTTTTTCAAAAACCTTTATTGAATTATGACTTGTGACATAGGGAAATTTACACTCATATAAAAGTAATCAAACTATATTAACATAACAAACATTACACTTCACATATTATTCTTGAGGCAAAGATCTTTACTGAATATCCAATAGCCTTCACTTACAAAATGGTTAAGGCCTGGTTTTTGTCATAATTAGGTACGTGAAGAACAATGTCATCAAGAGAACTAACAGTGGGCAAACAGAGCTGCAGATTTTGTAATATTTATTAGAAAAGAACGGTTCCAGGTGTGTACTTTGGGGGACTCTCTACTGAGTGATAATAAAGAAGGATAACACTGAGCAAAAAATAAGGCCCAGCACTGTGAATATTACAGAAAAATAACGCATCCCAGGGGAGATGAGTGGTCTGATGCAGCAGGTGAAGGACCTCCCCACACCTGGGAGTTCAACTATTTCTGTGTAACACCCATGGGAGACCTTACTGACCATAGAAATGGACTACCCATTACATTGTTTTGTGTTTGCATTGTTACATCCACACATATGCAAAGTAAGTATTTAATAATATCAACACACATCCGCATGAATAAAATCACAATCCGATGCTTACTTTTCATAAGCACTTTTGACTGCAGTTAAACTCTGTTCTTATGAAAGAGCAAAACCAACATCCACAGGTGCAGGAGTGCAACATTTTGCACATATTTGAAGCTAATGAAACAAAGAGCTGTGACACACACATATGCCAGCAACGAAATGTCCCCCTCTGTCTTCTGTTTCACTATTGTCAAAGCTGTGAAGCACTTCAGGCTCCTACTTTTTTACACTGCACATAGTAATAATACATTGGTGTTGCTGAAGCCCCATGCTCTATAAAGAATTATCATTGATTAGTAATCATAAACAGCTTCACTCCATTCCACTCTGCTTTCAAAGTGAATTTATTAATAACCATGTCTCAAATATAATAAACACTATTTGAGATTGCAAACCTGACCATAATGCTCTATATTAATGTGTTCTTGAAATAGACATACAATTTACCTCTCAAGCTACACTCTCAAGATGAATTTCTTAACAGCCATTTTTTACTGCATTGAACTAGTTTTAACCAAGTCACTGATTTTAATCCTCTGTTCTTTTATATCTCCAGTCTGTTATGGCGATATTAGGTAAGGGAAATAATGTCCTAGAATAATTTTCCTATTTGTTGAACACTATAAGAAATAAATTGTTCTAGTTTATTCCTGGATATGCCACATTTTGTCTGGACATATTTTACAATGTCAAGAATTACCTAACATGTTACTTATAGGGAACATTTAATCACATTTAAAACTGAATGTTCTAGGAGCTGTTTGCTAATTTCAAGGTTAGTCATTTAAGTAGCCTCAATCATAATCAGGGTTGATGGATATTAATAGTTGTGATGTAAAATCCTCACCTTCTTATTGTTCATAAACAAAGTTTATACTGCTTGGCCTGGATTCAGAAAGAATCCAGCTGCAAGTATTAACTGATGTGGCAAAAATATGTTAAGTTAACAGGATCACAAAAAAAAACAGTATTTCTGAGTCACATTAGCAAGAGTGAGGAAAAGTCTAATTACTGGCTAACTTGCATGTCTTTGAATCATGTGGTCAGTACCACAAGCACTAATCAGTACTTTGCTGTGGCACTCATCACTAGTGGCTCATGCACTGCATGTGCATAGGCACCCCCTTCATTCATCCCCCCCCCCCACATGCACACAATCACAGACACATATGCATACATTCCATACCTCTTAACTGCCCCTGATTTTACAAAATGTCCATGACTTTGCCTCATATTTCCTGTCCCTCATCAAGGATGAATACATTCCTTGTAATGGTAGACATTAGAAATACTTTCTGATACTTATTTAGAGTATCTTGCTACAAAATTAATTGTTCTACTATTTTTGTTAAGTTGGAGTAATATTGCAAAATTGTCCTTGGTGTCCAGTGTTAGGGAAAGTTTAGAGTTTAGAGGTTTGGAAGCTTCTACACTCACTCACTTGTTCACACATCTGTTGTATCTATCCCTTTACTATCTCCCTTATTGTGACCTTGTGACCACCCAGACAGACACAGATACACACAAGAACCACACACACACACACACACACACACACACACACACACACACACACACACACACACACACACACACACACACACACACACACACACAACTAAAGTCTCTTATATCGCAACAGGCACAAACACATACAGAGAGTAACCATTTGAAATGTTAGGATCCTCTAGAAGGGTCCTGAAATGGGGAGACTGAATGGCCCCAAGATCAGCCTTGCATTTGCCAAGTCCAAGATGACATTTCTCAGAATATTACCTTTATCCTGAGGTATGACCTCTGAGTTGGTATATGTAAGGTGGGGTTATGTGGGGAACTCCCCCTCTTTGGGGTATGAAGGGGGGTTTTCCCCCTTGCAAAAGAATTTTTAAGGAGAAGAGCAATTTTCAAGCTTTTGTTTTCCCTGAGGGTTTTGCTCTTTTTTTATTTTTTTTTACTTTTCACCACTTGACATTTCAAATGCCAACATTTCAATTGGACGCCCATGCTGCCACATATATACAGACACTCACACAGCCATATCACTACCTCACCACTAAACTCCCAGACACTTAACTCTAGCATGATCTCTCCCATTGAAAGTACTAGGTGCATGTAGCTTTTTGGCCATATTAATTAATGTGGCTAGCCATGCTTATTTACACAACTATGATCAAGATGGAGCACACAATTTTCTAGATTTTTTTCACACTTAATAGTTTCATAATTTTACTACTATTATGTGCCAAAATAATATTATTCTATCATAC
This sequence comes from Protopterus annectens, assembly GCF_019279795.1. Lineage (NCBI taxonomy): Eukaryota > Metazoa > Chordata > Ceratodontiformes > Protopteridae > Protopterus > Protopterus annectens. Next base: position 236,657,235 of record NC_056739.1, read on the forward strand.
ATGGCCTTCATATTTAGCTTTACAGTGTGTCACTTTATTCTTAATTTGCCTTCTACATCCTAGATTTCTAATATTTGAATGTATCACTTTTCATCACAAGATCTTTGGTTAGCTTACCCCTCCTCCACCTCCATTTACAAATGTGCAGCTAGATCTTCTCATGTGTTGAAATTCTTTCTTTTCCAATCCTGCTATAGTATCCCTGTTTAGAAGAGCTACCCATCTTGCACAAGTCCTTGTAGATCTGTCCGCTAAGCTCATATTATCTCATTTTATGAAACTTCAGCAAGTTACATCTTGAGCTACAAAGCCTGGTCGAGAATACACTGTACTCCATGTTTTATAACATCCATCTTTTCTTACTTGGGTGTTTATCCTACGTCATCTCTTACCCTACACCAGTGCCATCATGTCAGCATCAAGTACTCACTTACTCTCATGTTTACCTGTAGCAACTCCATTCTCTTTATTTGCCCCATTATCTCAAGTACCTTTTTCTAATCTGGTGTAACTTTTTACATTTACTTGTAATAACTCTTATAGCCACTAGAATAGTGAGTCTTATCAAAGCTTTAATGTTTCTGGCAGTTTTTAATTTGAGAATTGCAGCTCAGTAGCATCAGATACCGAGTGAGCTCAGCCTGCCCTCAGTTAACTTATGCAGTGCTTCTTGTATATCCCTCTTCAATCTGTCCAGCTCTCTACATCCCCAAAACACATGCTCCCAGTTACATCTCCGACACGAATTGTAAGTTTGTGTAAACATTCTCTGTAACCTTTGCAGGGCATAGAAGTATTTATGTTATTTATGTATTTCCAGGTGAAAATCCAACATGTTCTTGACTTTGTAGCATATTTTGAGGTTAAAGAAATTTCTGCCCACTGCACTTCAGCAATATTTCTCTGTTACATTTTATTCTACCCTTGTCGTTCTGTCTGACCCATTTCTGCAATATTGCTTATTAGACCTCTATATGACGATGATAATAGGCACACCTTTGCTTCCATTTCTAATCTTGCTTCTGTAACTAAATCTATCCTACCTGGATTTTCCTCCTATTTAGCTTTCAAACTCTGTAGTGTCTTTGTTTCTCTCATCAGCCCATATATAGTAATAGATGTCTTTCAGGTACCCCAGATTTGTTCTGTATTTCATTCCAGCTCATGACATAATTTGGCTAAATAATTTGTTGCCAGTATCTGGGTTTGACATTCAAAGCTTTCCACTTTCTTGCCTCTGAATTTACCTGTTTTTTGTTTCTCCCAGGGGTTCAGTGCCTATTAGCACAGCATAAGCAAGTGACACGTTCTAACTTTCCAAACTAAAACTTGTAATGCTGTATTAGCACCTAGTTCTAATTGTCTCTCCACTCCTGGCTTCTGCACTACTGTCCATAACCGAAGCCCCTTTTGTCCCTTATTGCAATTGAATCACTTGTTTCCATTTTGATCCATATTAATTACTTTGGAGCAGGTAGATCTAATTTGTGTTGCAGCGGAGTATGTCTTTAGATCTGCCACACATAACCCCTCCAACCCCTCTCACATGAAAGGAGTTATAGCACTATTTAATTTTTTCCACATCTTTCCTCAGACCTTATAAGGTATGCCTGCCTTGTATATGGCAAAGTCTTTACTCCTGTATATTTTTGCAATGTCTTTATCCCAGGACAGAGTACAAACACTTGACTATATTTAACAACCACAAACTGATGTAGAGCTGGTGAAACTATCGAAATGATAGCAAGGAGATCTGAACAGAGGCAATGCAATTTTTCATATTCGCTAGTTATAGACACTAGACCAAAAGCAGGTGCATCCCGTGTCCCTATCTTTCAGATTCTTACAATTTTTATCAAACCACATCAACTCTGAGCACACAGATCATTGAATCAGGAGAGAAACAAAAGAAAGTGACTGTTTAAGAGAACATAATATTGACACCTCTTGGCGGTCAATATTTCAGGGTGCTTTTTGAGTAAAGAACAAATCCAGGTCTTTGAAAAGGGTTTATCTTTTATACCCTCTTTCCATTCAAGTCGAAGTGAATTTACAATAGATATTAAGTATTTCAGAAGGAATGTTACACTAAAGAATATTTTTAGGAATAATGAGACACTGCCAAAGGCATCTTATACAAAAACGAGTATTTTTGTACCTGTAAACCATACAGCAGTGGAAATGTTTACTTGGCTGAGTGAGAGTAAAGTAGCTAATCTAAGACAGGGGCACAATAATGGGCACTTTTATAATTTGACCTATGCCGAGAAAAATGTGGTCCAGGAATTAATTAGAAGGGATGATATAGTGGTTAAACCAGGTGATAACATGGAGCTACAGTGATAATAGACACTGTCAAATACCAAAATAAGATGGAGGAGATGTTAAGTGACACCAAGACATCAAAAAGATATCTAGATTGGAAGTAAACAGGATTATACATAAGATACAAGACCCCCTTTATGACATATCTATGACCAGAAAGATAACCAATTAATTATATGACTATTTTGAAGTTACCCGTCTCCAGATACCATCTATCAGTGGATTGCCAAAAATACATAAAAATAAGGAAGATCTTTCCATGCACCCTATAGTTAAAGGGAGTGGGTGGATTACAAAACCTCTGTCAGTCTACCTAGAAGATGAACTGAAAAAGGTGTTACCATGAGCAACTACTGTATTGAAAGACACTGCTAACTTCCTAGAGAAGTTGTATAAGGTAATGGGCAGATCTCAGAGTTTACTGAGCTTGATATTGGTTACTATGGATATATGCAGTTTATTTACTGTGATACCCAACCAATATGGTATAGAAGTTATTAAGCATTTCGTGCACTCGGAACCTTCCAATATTCAGAAGATCTGTTTGTTATTGGACATAGTACTGGAAAATAATGTATTTATCTATAGGAATGATCTGTATTGGCAGGCATGGAGAGTAGCAATGGGCACTCTGTGATTGAACAGCTTCTCTATTCTAGTTCTAGCCCAATGGGAATCTGAATATGTTCTGAACACTTGGAATTCCTTTAATAAGAGCTTAGTCTTCTATGGACTTTTGGTGGATGATATTTTTATTCTATGGGATGGGAATGAGGGTCATTTATCTGAGTTTGTTATCTATTTAGGCACTACCACTATGTTCGTCGATTTTGAGGTTCACACATCTAAAGTGGACATAGAGTTCCTCAATGTGAAGTTACGAGTGGATCCGGTTATGGGTCTTGACACCACCTTGTACAGAAAGGATACATGGAGAAATCACCTTTTACACAAAAGTAGCATGCATCCTAGACATATATTCTCCAATATAATGGAGAATCAAACCCTTTGAATTTCTAGACTATGCACTAAGGATGAAGCCTTTTTATATGAACAAGAGAGATTAATGAAAAATTGTAAGAACAAGGGCTATTCCAAGAGAGATATTAAAGTGGATTCTCATTAAGTTATGGAAATAAGAAAAGAGAGAGGATGTCCTTATTATTCTGAACAATGATCTACCAGAAATAAGAATAAGAATGAAAAATTCCACAATAAGAGGATAGGGTGTATTTTGACTTATAGTATGGATCCACCTCAGATATGTAGTATTATCAAGAAATACTGGCCCATTCTTGTAGCTGGTGACAGTATAAAAGTATAATAGGGGAGACTCTGAGATTCCTGTTTAAGTATAAGAAAAATTTAAAGAGACTTTGTTGTGGAAAAGATGGTATTCAAGAAAAGCTTTGTGATCTGAAAAAAGAAGGTACCTTTAAATGTGGAAGATGCAAGGCATGCATTTACACTCATACTAACAACTGATTTTGCCATCCAACCACAGGCAGAGAATATTGTTTAAAGGGTTATGTCAATTGTAACAGCAAGCATCTAGTTTATGTGGCCAGTTGTCAAAGCTGCTCAGCCTATTACATTGGAAAAAACAATCAGCAATTTAAGGAAAGGATCCTTTGACATTTACGTGACATACACCATTCATTTCAAATCAATGCATTAGCTTGTCACGTAATGACCTATGCTT